>NC_136483.1:26841877-27019377 GCF_053919585.1 Euprymna scolopes | reverse complement strand
TCCTTTAAATGTATATATTACCATTAAATAATTGATTTTTATTTTTACAGATCAAAAGTTGTAAAAAATCTCTAAAGCAGCATTTAAAAACCAGCGCACATCTGGCAAAAAAGACGTTAGGCGAAGTTCCTACTGCAGCAACTGATTTAGGAGCCAGTACGAATAATTTGTTCAACGCTGACTTATGCAAAGCGTTGATTGCAGCGGATATTCCGTTTCATAAACTGAGCAATATTGTGTTCAAAAACTTTCTTCATAGGTACAAACATAGAAATATTCCAAATCAGACTACACTAAGAAAATATTAGGTTAGTGAAGTGTACGAAGCAAAAGTGAAGTCACTCAGAGAAAAGGCTGCTGGAATGAAACTGTGGGTCTCGATTGATGAAACCACTGATGTAGAGCAGCGTTTTATTGCTTGCTTTGTGTTTGGCATTCTTTGGGTAGAAGAGGAACGCAGCAAATGCTATTTGGGAAATATTGCATGTCTGCCAAAAGTTAATCATTCTACAACTGCTGCTTTTTTTAACGATTCGTTGCAGTTTTTGTGGCCGCAGCAAGTCCTTTATAATAATGTGCTCCTTGTAACCACTAATGCAGCTGCATATATGTCCAAAGCTATGAATGCTCTTCAGGTTTTATACCCGAAAATGATGCACGTTACTTGTTTGGCCCATGGCTTGCACAGGGTTGCGGAATTAGTCAGGCAGGCGCACCCAAAAATAAATAAGCTGATTTCAACTGTAAAAAGTATATTTTTAAAAGCACCCAATCGGATCGAAAAGTCCAGGGAACTAGCCCCAGGAGTGCCCCTTCCACCGAGTCCCATTGTAACAAGATGGGGTACGTGGTTAGATGCAGCGCATTATTACGCCAAACATTTGCCCGAAATTACTCCTGTCATAATGTCTCTAGATTCAACAGAGGCCCAAAGTATATTGGAGTCCAAAAAACTGTTGGATGAGGAATCACTGACATTTGATCTCGGCTTTATCGCCAACAGTTTTTCCATTTTAACAAAAAAATATTGCAAAGTTGGAGGCTAAAGGGCTGAGTCTTTCAAAATCTATTGAATTAATTAGAGAGGTCGAAATGACACTTGAGGAGATGGATGACTCCCAATTTCGTAAAAAGCTGAAGAATGTCATTTCAAATAACAAAGGTTTTGCTACTTTAAAACGTCACGATGCACTTATTAGTGGGAAGGCTTTTGAAAATGAAGGAAATTTGGATGACATAGATCATTTAAAAGTTTTAAGTGCCGAAGAAATGGTCAGCTTGAAATATGCCCCAGTAGTCTCATGCGACGTGGAACAAGTTTTTTCCCAGTATAAGACTGTTTTAGCAGACAACCGCAGAAGTTTCAATTTTGAGAACTTAAAAACGCATTTAATTGTAAAATGCAATGAATAAAATATTTGTTTAAGCTTGATAGTGTTTAATTGTTAGAAGTATTTATAGCATAAAAATAAACGTTTTTTTTCTATATATTTTCTTGCGTTTTCGGCATTAATTGAAACTTTTACAAAATCATTAATAGAATTTATAAAAAAACAAATAATTAACCCTTTCGACCCTAACATTGCAAAATTACCAACTACTCAACTATACCCGTTTTATTAAAATACTATAGTAAGGCCGAAATATCTGTAGGTCTTTTTTTACCTTAAATCTCCATGGCCAATATACCGGCCCATTGGAATCGAAAGGGTTAATATTGTTTCAAACGTAAATCTAAGGTACCTAGCATAAATATATTCGCTTGAAGTACAATGAAAATATGCGATTTATAAAAATAAATATACGGTAGCCAAAGAGAATATTCCGTCTCAAAGCAGCATATTCTTTTTAAAAAGAATATTCCTATGCAAAAAAAAAGCATATTCTTTTTAAAAAAGAATATTCCCGTGTAAAAAAGCATATTCTCGAGCATATTCTTAAAGAATATTCCCGGCATATAAAAAGAATATAGAGCATATTTGAAAGAGAATATTGTCACAGCCCTAATAATTACTATTGCTTTTATGTTAAATGGATTCGAATTTCCGAAGCAATGTTCGAACTTTTTTTTCAACCAATCATGAAGAACAACCTTTGAAAAGTCTTTGAGAATATTTTGTCAATATGAACTCTTCATTTTGATCACTTTCTTTTGAGAACATTCTTAAGAGTCTTGAAATCGATTTCTCCTCTCCTTTGATATCTTTTAAATGCTATTCTCCAAGTCTTTCCATATCTTGACTACGCTGATTTCTGGATCTGCTCCTACTTCAATCAAATGTTTAGCTTGGTTTATTTCTTGTTAGTTTATAAATTTCAACAACAAATTTCAAGAAAAAAAACATTTAAGTCAGCCATTTTATTAAGTTGTCCAATATTCTTTGTATATTTGATCGTAATTTTGTTATGGCCGTATACATCAATACAAAATTCCTAACAGTTTCGCTCTCCTAAAATATACATGAATTGTAGTCATGTTTTCGAGTCATGGCACAACATAAACTATGTTATAATTTTTAAATAATTTTATTCAATCAATTTAATGACCAACGATACTGTAATTCAATAAAACTTAAGTGATAATTTGTTGTATCTTAGTCCGATTGTTAATAAGCATAAATGCACAGAGTTATGAGATTATCATTCCACAACAATAGATATACTTTTTTTTATGATAAATAAACAACAAAGGTTATGATCGATATTAATTTTACGTATTAAACAATGAAAGGGGAGGGATACAAAAGAAAGCAGACACATCTGGTATACAATTAAAGCAAGAAGAGAGAGGGAGAGAGAGAGGGAGAAAGAAGAAAAAAGAAGAGGAGGAGGAAAAATAGTTATGACGCTCTTATTAAAGTAATAAAATATGGTGGTCGTTATAATTATAACATACAGGCTATATTTCTTTTACTATAATTTTCTTTTAACTTTTTTTAGAAATCTATTTTTCTGGCTTTACCAAATTATTTTTCATAGAAGTTAAACGTATTTTTACGGCATCGTTTAAACACAAAATTGTTAAAAAAATAAATTGTTATAAAATTATTATGAATTATGTTAAAATAATGTGTTTTGGTCTATATTTATAAAAGTTTCTTTTCTCTCTGTTGCATGTATTGACGTTTGTGACTCTAAGACGTACGCCAGAAGCAAATATTCGGCATAGAATTCCTCCATGTAGAAAAAAAATTAACCGATTAACTTTCACTGGTGCATGTTGAACGCTTACGAAGTGTATGCAGTTGATGTTAACACAGTTAGGAGATGGGTTCGTCGATTTAAGATTGGCGATGGAGATTTGAGTGACTAAACGCACTCCGGTGTTTACGACCAAGACAGCTAAAGAGGCTGGCAAAAGGCCACTGAGAAGGGTAATGACTATGTAAAAAAATAAATTCTGGAACACAAAAGGTCCCTCGTTTTAACGATACCACTCCTGTTTTCGTCGCACATTTACATTTTAATTAAAAGATAGGAAGCCCTTCTTTTAGAATGATCTTCATAATTTCTTCATTGTGTGTGAAATACAGAAATATAGTGATCAATCTTATCAATCAAATATCTAAGAACGGACAGAAAATTTCCAGATACACATATTTGCTGTTTGTTAATCCCTTTATTCTGTTAGACCACTAATTTTATTATCATTTTAATCCCCAAAACATCCATTTAACGTAATTAATATTCTAGTTTTGTTTGTCCTTTTAGATGTAATATGTAATGCCATTATCCTTTGTTAGATCTCGTTCAACCATCCCCTTTTCCAATTCCTCTACAACCGTAGATGTTAATTCCGCATGTAACCGCCCTCCATATTGCCTATCTACCAGACCCACAGTCAATCATTGACAAGTATTCTCATCCACAATAGTGTGTTATGTCTATAGTTTATTTTGTCCAATTCTTCGAAATTCTAATTTCCCGAAGATTATATATATTTGGAACAGGATCGATCGATTGGCATCGAACACAATTCTTAACTACCTTCTAAACTTCTTCCCGTTTTATATATGGATCAAGTTTCCGTACCAAATATAATGTTTTTTCCACTCCTATGTAGTGCATGTAATGCAACTCTTCTAGTTCACCAATTCCTAGGCAGCACACGGGACTTCTTTTTCAACTAATCACTATTTTTTATTCGTGTTAACACATCTCTCTGAAAGCATAAACATTACCTTTATTCGCAGTTTAAATTCAGATACTAACTCTCAAAGCATCCGTAATCTACGTTTTATAATAATTTTTCAAGAACCATTTCTTCGTATTTTTCCATCCTATTCCACTGTAGAGTTTATCCAACTTAGTATTGTGGCTAAATCGGTTCTTGTTTCGATTTCTCTCAACCCCCACTTCATTGCTAAATTGATGTCTTTCAGAACAGCGTCTATTTCGGTCACGTTAATATGATTATAGTCATGTTTGTCAACCATGCTTCATCTTCCGCCATTAAACTTCCAATTTCCACGCCGGTTTCAATATTGCTTTCATCACACCATATCACTACTTTTTCTGTTTAAGTATTGGTCACAAGTTCCAGTAACATAATCACTTTTTTCTACATTAGCTAGAATTTCCTACACTCCCACTCCACTCAATTTGCTATTGTTTTAACATTACTAAATGCTAACTGCAGCCATTCAGAAGCAATTTTCAACAGATAGAAAATACCTCCCGTCTACTAATTTTTCCCACTATCACCGGGATCTGGTTGCCTCGTCTGAATATTAGCTCTCCCATCCTTCTTTTCATTAGCCCTAGTGCTGCTCCTCGGTCCAGAGAATCTGTCGACTTTACTATCAGTCTAATTCCTTTAAAATGCTGATATCTTTGTTATATCTACCATCATATCATCTTTGTACGAATTAGTAGTTCTTTAGTGTTGCTTCCTTTCTTCAACGCCGTTTTTAAAACAGCTGCCATAATCTTCAGCGCAACGTTCAGTTCGAATCCAAGTCGTATTAAGCAATAACTTTTTCCTTTATAGCAAACCGGCTGGCACTGACATAGTTTCTTTGCGACATGCAGCTTCAAGTAGCCAGATTTAAGGTACACATTCGCAGTTCCTCTCACCAACCGTCTCCACTTCCTTACCTTTTCAGCATACACATCTATTATTGCTCCCTGTATGAAACGCCACAAAACTGTTCAATTCACGGAAGTTCAACACTGGCCTGACTTTCCCTTTGGTAGCACATCTTTTCCTTCTCCCTTACACGGTAAAAGAATACTTTCTGTTAACCACCTTTCCACCTCCTTCTGAAACTCTGAGGCTTTCTTAATTTCTAGCGAATTCTTATAATATGCCACTCTATTCCATAACACTTGAGGGCCTTTCTTTCATTTCCATTTCACTGTCCATTTCTCTCCGCCGAAATTTGCCTTAAATCCTTTATCCTCAATTTTATAAACATCTGGCTGATGGACAGCTACGGCACAATATACATTTCCAAATTTTACCTCAGCTTTCTTTATCCTTACTCTCCCATCTCATTGATTACATCAATTCCAATTAGGGCATCAATCCAGTCAATGATGTGACTAATTAATATCAACTGAGGGTCTCCTCAGGAAGATTAGATCTTACGGTATCACTGGTAGAATACTTAACATAATTAAATCCTTCTTAGATAAGAGAAAAATCCAGGTAGTCCTCGACGGTCGCACATCTAAACAATATGATATAAATGCGGGAGTGCCCCAGGGTTCTATCCTTGGACCTCTATTGTTCCTGATATTCATAAATGACCTCCCCGACAACATTGCCTCTGAGATGGGTATATATGCTGATGACACTACACTCTATGGCAGACACGACAGGAAGACGAATGAACACATTTCTAAAGAAATGGCAGAAACACTAGAGGAAGACCTCCAATCTGTAGTGGAATGGGGACAAAAGTGGTTGGTCGCGTTCAATGCTGCCAAGACTAAACTAGTTTCATTCAATAATTACAAGAAACCCTCTCTACCACCAATAGCAATGGCCAACGACCCTTTATCTGAGAGTCCATCTTTCAAACTCCTTGGCCTAACGTTCACAGGAAACATGAGTTGGAACAATTACATTGAAGGCATTGCCAGGGCCGCTGCAAGAAAGGTAGGCTCTCTCTACCGTGCTAGAAAACTACTAACACCCGAAAGTATCCTGTACCTCTATAAGGCCACCATTCGCCCATGTATGGAGTATTGCTGCCACATCTGGGCTGGTGCATCTGCTACTAGTCTCTCGCTCCTTGACAAGGTTCAAAAGAGAGTCGCAAATCTGATAGGCCCTAAACTGGCATCTAAGCTTCAGACTCTGTCCCATCGACGAAATGTTGCATCCCTCTGCCTGTTCTACAAGTATTTTAGTGGTGAATGCTCTGATGAACTGCAATCACTTGTGCCCCCACGACGCGAGCACCCTCGACAAACCCGACAGGCTACTAGATCCCACCCCCACACTGTAGAGGTCCCTAGATGTAAAAGATCTTTTTACTCCAATAGTTTCTTCCCCAGAACCGCAAGACTCTGGAATTCCATTCCAGGTCCCTGCTTCCCCAACAGTACTGACGTGCAGAAGTTCAAGTGTAACGTGAACCGACACCTTGCTGCCCAAATCCCTACATAGTACCCCAGTAGTTGTTGCCCCTGATAGTAGCCCCCTACACCAAAGTGGCAATTTGCCTTGTTTGGGGTGAAAATGTAATAAAAAAAAACAAAAAAAAACTCCATTTTTACTCGTACTCCATGTATTTCAATTTCTACTTTTAATACGCCTTCACACTTTCTGTCCCTGCCATCAACTGCTTTTACGGTGCCACTATTACTGCAGTAACTCACAAGTCTAGAATTGATTAAAGTAGTAGTGCACCCAGTATCGACAAGTGTATGGTTCACAATCATATCTATTATCGGAAGATGTCAGTACTGCCGCTTTATTCTGTTGCCAGGTTAGCTACTGGCGCAGAAGCTCCCCCTTGTCCGTTTCCCTGACTTTGAGAACAATATCTTGCAATATGACCAAACTTTCCACAGATGTAGCACTTTACTTAGGTAACTCGTTATAATCTTTTATAAAGTGCGATCCTCTGCATTCCAAATATTGAATGCTGGTTGATTTTTTATTTCTGTGAGTATTGCTTTGTGCACTAGCTGCCACTATTTCATCTCTCGAATTCTTTTACTGATTAAAAGCCTCTCTACGTGAGGTAATTTCTGTCTTTAGATGCATCATCTGGAAATCCCGTGATGAAAGCAGGTTTTGCTGTATGGTCCAACCCTATCTCTAGGTATCCTACCAGTCCAGCCAATCTTTTGATTGCATGGCATAAACATCAACTGACTCTTCTATCCACTTGCATCGCTTTAACTTTTTATATACTTCAAAAGAATTATTCGGTAAATGCCGTCACTAGTCAAATTTCTATCTGTTCCGCATCTAATTGATCTTCTTTGCTCATTTCAAAGTAGAGAGCTAGCGCATCTCCACGGAGAAACAGGGGAAAAACTCACAAGGTCTTGTACATTTTGTAGCTTCGCTACTAATTGTAACCTTTTGATCCATGCGATCAGATCACTTTCTCCACTAAAAGGTAGTATCAAATCTTTTCCAAATCGCAGTTGTCTTGACTCCTTGATCTCTTTACGCTGAAATAGCTTATGATTAAAGATGTTAAATTTGACACAATGCTGCCAAAAACTCGATACTTCAAATGTCGACATTCTGCTATCAAAAACTCAACCCTAAATATCAACACTCTACTGTCAAAACTAAACTCTAGGACATGACACACTACAGACAACACTTGTTACTCTGGCATCCAAATTCAAAATCAACCCTGTCTCTGAAAAATCAGGCTTTTTATATCCAATCGGATTTATTTGCATGTTATGTGACAATATCACAATCATATAAAGAGAAAAGGTGGACATTTTTTCTTTTGTTTACACACACGGAACTCTACAGACTTCACACAAACGGGTTTGTACTATTTTTTTAAGTAGCTTAATTATTAAAGAGCAACTTTTTCCCCTTTGGTCGCATTTTAGATCACTCTAACTTCTGATTTTGTTCTATTGGACTCGAAGTCAGCAGTTATTAGTGTGTATTCCATGAATAACATGTTTAGTACACTGTTCAATTCAGCATGACAAACTTTAGAAAATCAAATCTTCATACACAAAAGCAAGCTGACTAATTTTGTGTTTGGGAATTTGACTTTTTGATCTATATCAGCGGTCACCAAACCTTTTTTTACTATGGACCGAATAACCGAAAGAATGACGAACGCGGGCTAGAACGGAAGTCTGAAAAAAAAGAAGAAAAACTAAGTTTAGCATTCCATGTTAATCATGGGTGATGCGCATGCAATGAACAAAAACAAAAGCAACCAACATGTTTGTTTACTAAAAAGTTATCAAAGCAATCGACAACAGCAAAAAGATACATCAGACATAATGTGCACATATTCGAATTTTTCAAACTAAGCAGCAAAAAATGGTTACTAAGATATGTGAAACTTTTTTTAGTATTCTAGTATTTTAAATCCTTTTGAAACATAAGAAAAGCAGATAGTTTAGGGGTCATTGGTAAAACTACCGTTCACCAAAGGTAGGGAGATCTGGAAAAAAATGAAATGCCTAAATTAAAGAAGAAAGCGATCAGGTTTTCGCAAACATGAAAATCTAGTATTCTAAAAATAATATTCAAATTGAAATTTTATCACAAAGTTTTGTGTTCCAGGCGTTTTATCAAGCAAATTCAAGTACCGTTGGCGGACCTAATGAACTGACATAACGAGCCGGATTTGGCTTGTGGGCCATAGTTTGGTGACCCTTGATCTATATAATAAAATTGACTAAACAGATATCCTCCCTATGTGACATTTAAAAAATATTTTATGTATGTTACAAGTTCAAAGCTTAATGACCAGAGGATACCTTAATTAATTCAACTAAAGTTCGCAAGAATCTGATTTAAAAAAGCACGTGCATCATTTTTAAAGTGAATTTCATTCGCCGATTTAAAACTACAAGATTGCAATTCATATCTAATTATTTTTTCGTTGTGTTCATTTATTTAGCGTTGTTCATTAACCTATTCCAAGCTTTACTTTCGGAAGTGGTTTTAATATTTAAATCGACTTACATTCACGTTTAAACTTAACTTTATAAAATCACTTTTTCAAACTATATTATAATTTTAAATAGTTTTATTCGATTATTTATTAACTAAGCGATACTGTAATTCAATAAAACTTAATTGATTTTAATCGGCTTAAAAACGTATGCTGACATAATGTTTGAAAAATTCAGCTATTGTCAAGGTTCTGTGAGCTAATAACAGTTTAAGGAGTAGGCATGCTGTGAATCCTGAAATAAAATATGACCGGTACTATGTCTGTAACAATAGAGACAAGTACAAGAAACCTACCAGCTTCAAGACCAATAAGATTTTTCGCTTACAGTGCGACCATTTTCTAAATAGAAAAGAACTTGCAGATGTTATAGTTAAAACTAATTTGCATGTATGAGAAAGTAATTTACATGTGTAGAGAATAATTAACTTTTAAAAAGATGGATTGAAAGCAGTCGAGGAGTCGAAAATTGGATAGCTGAACTGAAGCATTGATGTTTGAAATTTGGCATCCACAATGCGTTTTCTACTCTCCATTAAAAATCAAAAACAAAAAAACTATTAAGTATTAAAAATTTTGGGCCGTCATAGTGACTTTATTACACTTAAAAGGGATTTACATCTTTACAACAATACTTTTCATTGTTTTTCTCTAAATTCTTTACTCAGTAATACGTATCCAATAGGGTAACGCTGTGCCAATGCGCTTAAATACTTGTTTTATTTTTCTACCAAATGTAATGATTCGTTTGACATAGAATAAAACGTCTGCACATAGCATAAAACCCCTATTTTCTATAACTTGGATTATTCGAATTATATGAACTACTGTTCTGATCTTGGATGTTATTAGCACAACGTTTCGACCGATGTAAACTCCAACCGTTTTAGTGTATTGTCAAACTCTTGAATTTTTATTTCTAACTCGGAAATTTGTATGGAATTTCGAACAGAACTTTTTATTTAATCCATGAATTTTCGTACATACCCTCGCACCTGAAACAGGTAAGAGGTAATAATGACCGAAACGTTTTGAGAATAACACTCAAGATGAGAACAGTAGTCCGAGTAATTGAAATAATACAAATTATTGTTCCTTATTTTTGAAACTTACAATTTCCTGTAGTTATTGGAGATTTTCTATGCCAAAAACATCAAACTTCCGGGCGTTGATAAGTGATGACTTCCTAGTAAATAAAAAAAAAATAAAAAAATAGTATCCGTTTTTGATTTCATAACATTAGGATTGTCTAAATAAGATTTAGGATGATTTACAATAAGAATATGCAAAAATATTATAACATAAGTACCTGCATTTCAAGTAATTGTATCTTTTATCTCAATATGTAGATTTCCCGTGGCGAAATTACAAAAATCTAAAATTTAACGTTACTTTAAAAGAAACTACGGTAGGCTTTACAAGACAAAATAAATTTATAATTCGTAATATTGGAAAAAGGGGTGGTAACAACTGTTTGTAAATACAAAACAACTGCTTTTATGCCGTATAGTATTCCGTAGATGAAAAAAATAATACATAACAAATTGCAGAAAAAAATTATCGTATTTTTAGCAAAATGTTACGTGTCGATTTTTTTTTTCATTTTTGGTATCGATTCTTCAAAGCATTTCCTATATAATAGTATATTGGCAATATTATAATCAGTAAAAGAAAATAATTAATTTATTTCTTAAAGATTTATATGTAGTGATTTTTTTTTAAAATATTAAATATATATATTTCTTTGCTAATCTTAAAGATAATAATAATTATTATAAACATATTCAAGGAATTTCACACTTCAATCCACAAAAGATGAAAACTCACACACATTCAAAATTCGATTTTTAAACCTTAAAATTTAATACGTGCGCAGTTTCCTTTTTTTATTACATTTTCACCCCAAACAAGGCACATTGCCACTTTGGTGTAGGGGGCTACTATCAGGGGCAACAACTACTGAGGTACTATGTTGGGATTAGGGCAGCAAGATGTCGGTTCACGTTACACTTAAACTTCTGCATGTCAGTACAGTTGGGGAATCAGGGACCTGGAATGGAATTCCAGAGTCTAGCGGTTCTGCGGAAGAAACTACTGGAGTAGAAATATCTTTTACATCTAGAGATCTCTACTGTGTGGGGTGGGATTTATCTGCTTGTCGGGTTTGTTGATGGTGTCTACGTCGTGGGGGCACAACTGTCTGCAGTTCGTCAGAGCATTCGCCATTAAAATACTTGTAGAACAGTCAGAGGGATTTCGTCGATGGGGCACAGGCTGAAGCTTAGATGCCAGTTCAGGGCCTATCAGATTGGCGACTCTTTTGAACCTTGTCTAGGAGCGAGAGACTAGTAGCAGATGCACCAGCCCAAATATGACAGCAATACTCCATACATGGGCGAATGGTGGCCTTATAAAAGTACAGGATACTTTCGCGTGTTAGTAGTTTTCGCAGCGGCCCTGGCAATGCTTTCAATGTAATTGTTCCAACTCATGTTTCCTGTGAACGTTAAGCCAAGCAGTTTGAAAGATGTACTCTCAGTTAAAGAGTCACTGGCCATTGTTATTGTTGGCAGAGAAGGTTTCTTGTAATTATTAAAGGAAACCAGTTTAGTATTGACAGCATTGAATGTGGCCATCCATTTTTGTCCCCATTACACTACAGATTGGAGGTCATTCTCTAGTGTTTTTGCCATTTCTTTAGATATGTGTTCATTTGTTTTCCTGTCATGCCTGTTATAGAGTGTGGTGTCATCAGCATATATACCCATCTCAGAGGTAATTTTGTCGAGGAGGTCATTAATGAATATTAAGAACAATAGAGGTCCAAGGATAGACCCCAGAGGCACTCCCGCATTTATATCATATTGTTTGGATGTACAACCGTCGAGGACAACCTGGATTTTTCTCTTACCTAAGAAGGATATAATTATGTTAAGTATTCTACCAGTGATACCGTATGATCTAATTTTCCTGAGGAGACTCTCATGCCATACCCTGTCAAAAGCCTTAGATATATCTAGAGCTACCACTCTGCCCTCCCCCGCTTTGTCCAGTAAATAGTATATACGTTCAGAGATTACAGTGAGGATGTCTACTGTGGAACGGACTTGTCTAAATCTATATTGTTTGTCAGTCAGAAGTTTAGCATCTGTAAGGTTATGGACTAGAGCATAGTTAATTATGGTCTCAAATATTTTGGCGAGAAGTGGGAAGAGGCTAATGGGGCGATAATTTGATGGGTCAGTTCTTTCGCCAGAATTCTTGAATACTGGTACCACAGAAGCAGTTTTCCAACAGCCCGGAAAGCAAGATTCATTAAGGCATTTGTTTTAGAGTTGGAGATAACTGGAGCTACTTCGGCTGAGCACTTTTTTAATAGCACTGTTGGGATGAGATCGGGTCCACATGCTTTTGAAGTGTCAAGGTTTTTTATGATAGCATGCACCTGAGCAGGGGTGGTTTTCAGATCGTCTAGTGTGGCGTCTGTCCGCATAGGAAAGTAAGGCAGGGAGTGGTTGGAAGGGTACAGTGCGACTGGCAAGCATATTAGCCTTGTCGGTTGCTGAGCAAACAACCTCGTGATTGTTGGTTGGTGGGTGAATTGTTGATTGCCCATTATTTACTATACTCTTGTAGATTTTCCAGGAGTCAGGAGTTCCTAATTTTTGTGTTTCGATGCGCTTTTTAGCGGTTTCAGTAAATTCTCTCTTAGCTGTCGCTATTTCTTTCTTAACGTTACTTCTAGCTTCTATATACTTCTGTCTGTTTGAACTGGACGTATGTCGGCTAAATCTGCGCTATGCATGCTGCCTTTGAGCAATGGCAGTTGCGCAAGTAGAAGTAAACCATTGGGGAGAGTGGGGCTTGCTATAAAATTTCCGCATGGGAACATGTGCTTCAATTGCCGTTTTGAACCATTCAGTAGTCTCATTTGGGCACTGTTCAGCAGGAAGAGAAAAAATATTTCCCCATAGTGGAGCAGATTACTCAAACAATCGTTCATTTGATGATACAAGCATGAAATTTGGCATAAATATTCGCTGGATAGTAGATTTTAAGAAAAAAGTGCTGGCCACCTGAAATTCCAATATGGCGGCCATTTTCCAAGATGGCCGCCATAGGAGTCCAAATTTTGAAAAATTTCAGCATATTATTGTATAATACAGTGCGTTTATCGAGCTTAAGTTGGTTTTGTTGTCATAATATTACTCAATTTAAACTCGTTCAGTGTTCTAGTGTTCCTGTAGAAGCTTGAAAAGGGCAACTGCAAAGTTTAGTACAATGCAACCCAGTCTTTTTACATTTGCACCTTCCACCACAGTCAGTCTTGCATCCACATTTTGTCAGTTCACTGCAGCATTTTGAAATCGGTTCCAGCGAAGTCCACACAATTTTCCAAGAGTCATCTTCTTTTGACCATCCCCACTTTGAAGGACACTGAAGTTCTGGATCACGTATGACACTTTGTCCCCAAACATGACCTGCTTGATAGGCAGCTCTTTTGGCATGTTCTTGAGTGCATTTTGAGTTGGTGGGATTAAGTCATATGACCTTTGCTTCTGTGCAAAGAGGTCAAGTCTTGCGCCATCTACTGATGAGGTTGCACTGGACCTATCATACATGAGAATTACATATTTCTCCAATACTTGTAGATCAGACTCCTCAATTTCAGGTGGGCTGAGACTGAGTTTTGCAAATGTGGCTGAGACTTCATTAAATACATTCCATGTCTGCAAGGCTGTCTTTTTTCCCTTGCCATTGAAAGAAGATACAACATCACACCCTGTGAAGGCATGGAAGAACAACATTCCCTTGGATTTCTCTGGTCCTAGATTGGACACAAGGTCATGTATAGGAATCCACCTGGTGTGTTCCCCCTTGCCGAATCTCACCCACATTTCCTGAAGACCAATTGCTGTGAGAGAAGGCATCATCGATATGGCAATTACTACAATGTCTGTGTCATTTGCATCAACCAGTACAGACTTGTAGCCCTCCTTAGCTGCATGCCAAGCATGTAAGAATATCCGTGTGTCAGCCTCCTCATGCGTACAGGGTGCCAATTCTCTAAGCTGAAGTTGGTGTAATTGGCACTGGTAAGGATGATTTCCTCCCTAGTCACAAGGAATGCATTGCTTGTGGTCATTTCAGCTATGACATCGGCAAGGAAGTGGAAGGGTTCTGATTTGTTAGTGCTGTCTCGAAGGAAGCTCTTCCAGTTTGTAGGCGGTTTGCTCTTTGCTGTAACTCTCCTCCTGATGGCCTTTTCACGTTTAGATCTAGCTTCTGACTTAAGGCTGGTCTTATGGTATACATCAAAAATGATATCTGTTCTCTTGTGAGTGTGGCTGTAGTTCTGCACCAAGGGAAGAATATCGTTTTTGGCATATTCCTCAAATGTCTTTGGTGTTTTTGGTGCAACAGCATTCACCAATGAAGCCCCATCAACAATCAGTACATCAGATTCTGGCTTGGACTCTGGAAGCTGAACTTGCCCTTGGAGAATTTCCACAAGATCTGACTTGGTACTTGGACGTAGGTTACCATTCTTGCTGAGAGAGGGGGGAAACGACTGGTTCTCATGCTTGAAAAATTCCTGTAGATCACAACCTCTAGTTTGGCAAGAGATGAAAAGGCGGGAAAACAGGTGGCAATCCTCCTTTATCAGTTTCTTCTCAGATTGTTTGCTTTGGCCGGTCCCCGTTTTGAAGAAATCTATGCTGTTCTTCTTGATCGACTGGTAGAAATATTGACCATCGTTAAGTTTATCCATAAACGTTTTGAACTGTTCTTTCCCCTTCTGAAGATGTGTAGCAACACGTTCAGCCGCAGATGATTCTGCTATGTCCTTTGTGTCAAGGGTCAGCAGATCTCCTGTCACCTCAGTGAATGGATTGCCCATTTCCTCTAGGACCATGGTGAGCCTTTGAACCTTCTCAAGGAATATCTTCTGAGCTGCAGGTGACTGTTCCTGGTGACGAGTGTCACTCTTCACATCATTACTCCCTGATGCTGTTTTATAGTCGGCCACCAACTTCCTTATTTCTGGCCCAGCCACCATCCATCTTCGAAGAGCTGCTGGATCTTCTGTCAGCCCAATAGCTCCCCCATCTCCTTTGATGCTAGCATTATTTTGTTCGTGGGCTTGGTCAATGGCGACTGATGAGAAATGCCTGTCAGATTTGTGAACTACAAAGTTTCCATTTTGGAATTGTTGTGCAACCTCTGGGTGTTGCCTCTCTAAGCTCATCATATCTCGAAGATGAACTGGAAGCCATCGTGCGTAATTAACACTGTTGTTTGCGAAGAAATAGGGTATCAGTTCTGCCAGAGATTCACGATACAATGCGAAATTTCCCTCTCTGAAAGCACGCATCAGTGTCAGAATGGTCAGCTCCATGTTCAGAATCAAGAACCAAAACTGAAACAGAGGACTCTCTTTACTGCGGAAGCCACACCACTCTTCAAAGGTGACAGTTTTCTCATCACTGTCTTCCTGTTCAACAAAATATGCACTGTAACCTTTCTTCAAGAGTTTGAATAAACTGCTTGCTGTAACCTGATGAGCTTGGCGAGTCTTTGTAACATTTGTAGCTGATAGAAATGAATCTGCAGAGCCTGAAGATGGTATTTCTGCCTCAACAAGTGCACCAGTCCATCTGCTGCCCTCTAACATTGACCCTATTGATTTAAAGGCTGTCATTTCAATATGTAGTCTACCAAACATTATTACAAACTTGTCCTCCCCATATATGTCTGGCCAATGCCACTGTATCTGTTTCGCCAGTGCATAGAGTGGCTGGTCTGCTGTTATAATGGGTGTTTGTCCTGGGTTTAGGAACGACACAGTTTCCTTGATTTTATCCATAGCATGCTTTATGGTGGCAACACTGTGTGCTTGATCTCGCAGAAGGGGCAGCAAAGCATTTATACTAGTCACAAATTCTGCTCTTTGGTTGCTTGCATGATGGGAAGACCATGTTACATTTGGTGAACCATCTACATCAGTGGTATTATGGACCTTTTCCAACCATTCATTTTCAAGCTTGACCTTCTCTTGGATAAGACTGGGATCTGGAAGTGAAAAGTCATCACGGATGCTTGGTTCTGGATTCTTCTTACGGAAGAAGGCTGGTGGAATATTTGTACATCACTCTGGAAGATCCGGGACCTTCTTCGTCCGACCTTCTGCAACATTGGCCAAGATGCGTGCTTCTCCTACATTATCTGAACTTGAGTGCTGGAACATTGAAATACTTGTACCATGGAAAGATGTGCTTGATGTTGTTGCAGTTGGGTTGTGATCTATGTTATCTACAGCAGATGTTGTGATCAGCCCTTTCCTCAAATTTGGTGGACACACGACATCATCTTCCACATATTGCTTTACAACAGTCTCACCCAACTGTCCTGATATTTCCAAAACTTTGTCATAAGATATGCTTATTCCATTCTCATTCAGCTTGTCGATCAGTTGTCTCTTTCTTGTCTTTGCAAAAACTTTCATTCCAACATAAACAGCAAATGGTGTTTCACGGTCTTTGGCATGTCTTTGAGATTTCGAACCTTCCCTGTACTTTGAGTAACAGTTGAACTGCAGTAGTTGAGCAATGTCCACATCTGACTGCACAATACCATGATTCAGATGGGACCTTATGTCCATCCCATGCTCAATACTGCAAACAAACTGCAGAAGTGCCTGGGGAACGGCTTCCTCTCCAAACCCTTCTTGAAATGCCTGGCTGAATTTTGTCTTGTGAGCCAGCATCCCTTTCCGGATGATATCAGCAGCTTTAGCCAGATGTATGGCTTCACTGTACTTGCTAGCATCAGATAGAATGGTGCTTACATCTTTTCTGCATGCAAGAAGGACATCTCGCCCTTTCTTATGTGCTTCAAGCTCAGGGATCCTAGAGAGTAACTGATCTTTTAATCTGGTAGAATTGACCTCTGGGGATTCCACACCTAGTTGTTGCAGCCGACGCTTGTAAAGTGAGGCTAGATCAGCAAGTCGAAATATCACTGGTGTTGTTTCTGTACCGGTAACCATGCTATCCATGATGTAGATCACAAGCTCTGAAAACGCTAGGGGGTAAACATCTTTCCCTTGACCGCTGTCATTCTCCTCTTGCTTCATGATATTAAGATGTGCTCGCTCTGAGTTGTATAACTGTGCCAAGCATCAAGGGTGATACTTCAGCTCTTGGGCAACAACATCACCAGCACTTAACTTTGCTAGGAGCTTTCCATTGTTTAGGGCCCGGGCACACTGATTAAGCCTTTCATTCAGCTGCATGGTCATTGCCTGTCTTAAATTTGATATTTCATCCTCTTCTTCACATAAGAAGCACTGTACCTCTGGAGGGTCTGAGGTCCTTTGTCTCTTCTCACGGTTCTCTTCTGTGCCTGATGTACTGGGGGTTATTTTCCTTTTCTGTCCTCTTGGCAGTTTTGTATTATTGAACAATAGTCGGCAGCTTTGGTGATATTTTGCTTTATTTCGTATCAGTGTGGCTTCTATGCCTTCTCCTTCATCTAACCGTGCTGGATTAAAGGGTATTGGCATATCATTAAGGGCATTAAACAAAGGCACATTTTTTGATATTTTCGCATATCCAGCATAGTCCTGTTTCCTCTGGAATGAGCTAAGAGGTGAAATTAGAGTTTTATCTCTTTTGTCAACCTGACAAAGGCAACATTTACCCCAGTCAGTTTGCTGTCTAGTTTTGGCATCCATCGTAAGAGTCGTTGAAGTGGTGTAGGCCGAGGGTTTATCCTTTTACCACCTTACCACCTTTGCTCACTTTGATGTATGGGATACAGTTAGGTTCATGCTGCTGCCCTACACCTAACCCGATCATCATTTAATATCATTTAAATCCCGTGCGATCTGTACACCATCCGGATAACAATAAAGCCCCTGTCATCCTTGGCTCGGCTCTCCCGCGCTGGCACATCCTGTCAATCCAGGTGCGGCTATCCAACCTTAGGGGCTGGCTAGATAGCATTTGGGATACTAAACTGGAGTTTAGCTGATATTGAACCCCATGCTGAGTTCCACAGCAGTGTCTGTCACCAGTGTGCCCTGGTAGTGAGCGACATACACTCTCGTCATAATATTCTGCAAAATTCTCCTCCTGTGGAAAAAACGGTGGTATTTAATTTGATCCTCCTGAGATGTGCCGCCTTGGTCACAATTTCTCAATGGGTTGATTCAGGGGCTTGTATGGAGTGAGGAAGGTAACGGAATTAAGAACACCTGATTTCTTCAGGATGGCTAGCATGGTTTGTAAGCCTTTCTGGGGCATTTTATAGGCAAAAACAGGTTATCCACTTTGTCATCCTTGCATTAGCAGTCCTTTTTAGGCATAAAAGTTGGAAAAAATGAACGTTTATGGAAATTTGTGGTTTGCTGGCGGCCATCTTGAAAAAAATGGTCGCCATATTGGAATTTTTGATGGCCAGCACTTTTTTCTGAAAATGTAACTTACAGAGACTATTGATGCCAAATTTCATGCTTGTATCACCAAATGAACGATTCTGGCAAAAAATCACATTAAGCTGCTCCACTACCATGGGGCATCTCTGATAAGATCTCTGATGGCTTCCCAGTCAGTCTTTTATAATATCTCGTTGTTTTGAGCATTGGCTCTTCAGTTTTGGGTCTAGAGTTTAGGGCGATTTCGACCATTATCACTGCATGATCAGCGTTCCCGAGTGGGCTGTCAGCATTTGTTATACAATCCTCGGGAACTGTGGTCAGAAATAGATCTAGAAGTGATGCGTGTTGTTCTTGCTGGTCAGGGAAACAGGTTGGAAACGTAACCATTGTGATAAGGAGTGAGATATAGCGAAACTATGTGTTGTGCTGCCTGCTGCATCTGTGTAAGTAGAGAATCCAAGCCAGTTTTTGTGGTGAACATAAAAGTCACCAGATACATGTACTTGTGCGCTAGTGTCGAGGAGAGAGTGTTGTGTCTATGCTGTCAGAGACTTTGTTTATTATGGTGCAGTCCTGGGTCGAGGGAGAGCGGTAGAGAAAATAAAAGTAGCTAATGTTATGTTGTATGTTTAGTCTAAAGCACATAAAGCTTTGATCGTCCGATTCTAGGTTTGTTTCTCTAGTCAGGCGGAGGGTGTTACGAATGTAGACTCCAAGTCCGTGCATATGTCTGTCAGAGTCCTTACAGCAGAGTGGGAGATATCCAGGCATGTTAAAGTGGTTAGAGGGCATGGAGGAGTGTAGGTTAGTCTCAGTTAGTGCTAAGATATCCGGAGTATTTGTTACATGAAATGCTTCAACATCAGCTAAATTAGTTCTAAGCCCACGCGTGTTCGTGAATGCAAGCCTCAAGGAAGGAGGCAAGTTGGATTTGTTTGTCCCTAAGCCTGGTTTAAGATTATTTTTTATTGTACTGTCATCATGTTTTTAAAGAATTTCAGTTAGGTAAGGGAGAGCTGAACAAGAGGTTATGCAGGGTATCAGACATGCAACACAAGTAGTCAATTAGCTGACCTTTCTTCAACTAGGACTGTGGCATCAGGAAAGCTCATCGGGGATGAGTTCACGGTCCCTTTTCATGCGCGACATAGCACTACAAACATCCCGATATTATACAACTGTTGATGGAGCAACCGCTCTAAGCGCTACTAAAGAGTTAGGGCCCATGTACTACCAGTCGGAAACAGCAGCCAGGAACTGTCAGTCCGGTACCCTCAACACATCAGAAGAATGTCAACTCAATCTAATTGCACAGGCATATGTGGTACTCAAGCACTTCCAAGTGCCCAGTTTTGAGGGGTGGGATGTGTCGGGAGTCGAGAAAACGGCGTTCATTGGCCTAGACAAGAAACAAGAAACTGAGTGTTTTGTCGAATCACTGTGATAGCGTCTCTGCGCTTGACTAATAGGCAAAGAAGGAGTATGGAAGCCGGGCGATAGACAGAGCCTATCTACTCCTTAAGCAGTTTAGGTTTGCAGACCGGTAATTTGTTTGTGTCACCAGCTCTAGGAAGGTTGTCATTCAAAACTGGAGAGGCCTCCCTCCCCTTAGGTTTAGTTTCAGCGTTTTCCTTCTCCTAGACGGATGATCTTGGAAGATCTACTGGGTCCTTCAGCCCTGAGAGGGGTTGCTCCACGCCTGGGTCCTTATCCAGGTATTTCTGCGACCCCACGTGGTTTGTTAATGTTACAGGGTTAGTTTGTAGAGGTTATATATCTAATGAATAGTTACACTCCTCAAAGTGATTTAGGAACATTGCTATTTCATTGTTACTAAGGAAAAAAAAAACTCATGCGGTTGAAGCAACTATGTGAGAAGGCTTGCTAGAAAGGCATTAGTGTGGATTAAAACTTTTACCTTTAGATTTTTACATTTTTTTAAATTTAATTTATATGTTAGCTTAGGTACAGGATAACGTTACAGTGTGAGTAGGTATTAGGAATTGAGCTAAGAATTTTGCCCAGTCACTGTATATTTTAGATTACGGGAGGGTTAAGATGTAGGTGCAGTACAGTACAGGTATAACTCGAGGTAAATTTTAAGTCATGGCGTATTCCGTATGTATAATTAAGTAAATAGATATTTGGGCAAGTTTTCAGTAGATGCGAATAAATAGAAGTTGTAGGTGTTAGTGTGTTTCAACTATTGAAGGAAGATAATTTCAGTTTTTATTTAAGAGTCATGAAGCGTTTTGCATAACAAGGAGTATCGGATTTGGTTTTGTATTAATCGTTGCAAAACCATCTAGGAAGAGGCATTGTTATGTAATGAAGATCGCTTTGCATCTAAGTGCATACTTTGGCTGGTAAGTACCAAACTGGATAAGAATGAACTCTAATGCATGCCTTAGAGTAAAAATTTATAAATGTTTAGTGATGACCGTTAGGCGGTCAGCAAGTGAAAGTTAGAAGCTGGAGGCTAAGGATTCCACTACTAAGGCGTGTGTAATGTAGAGTTTTAGTGGCAGCTAGAGGGGGCCAGATTGTTAGCTTTCAAGGGACGGGGTTATTAACTTACAGAATACAGTAGAGTTTCATTAGGATTTAGAGTTTCAAGTAACGTTTTAGCTTAGGAAACAGAAAAAAAAAACTCTTTTTTCTTCTTTTTCGCTGTTTAGCATGTAGGTTAGACAAAGGCAGTCGTCGTGGAGGTAAAGAGAAACAATTATTACATGGTGAGTCGGAATTCGTATTTATAGGCAGTCATTAAAGTCAGGGACAAAACATTGTATCTATACAGAAAATGGTCCTAGTGACGCAGCTAAGATCACTGTAGATTTCAGTTACAATTATAGTAGCAGTTAATTATAAGCTATATCCAGTGGTTTAGTAGAGATATCAATGAGGCTTCTTTATTAATACAAGCGAGCATATGGTAATTGTAGATATTAAGTATATTACTTAAATAAAGTTCTTCTGACTTCTACGGTAGAAAAAAATAAATATTTCGTTATACATTTGTCCCTTGACAACCCCCTCGAACCCATATGTATAGTAATACAAACACCAAACACGGATAACACTTTTTCTTACAAAACAAATATATTTTTACTTTTGTCTTTCGGTACTTATGCAGAGAAGTTAAAATGTTGCAATAATAACTAACTATTTAGAAACCCATTCTTAAGATTAGGAAAAATATTGGTACTTCTACAATTTATCGCCGAAAATGGAGGCGCCATTCCTTCGGGCATCTGTCGTTAAAATCAGAGGGAGAAATCAGTATTTTAAACTATGACCGAAGTAGGAAAAAAATACAACTGTATTATTAAAATTATATTTGTTTGTTTTGTTTATTTATAATCCTCATAATATATACCTCTTTTATTTATTCTCACCCTCTCCACAATACAATATATTCTGTTCAGTTTTGACTGAATATTTTAAGCATATTTGTACCCACAAATGAAGAAGGGGTGTTTTAGGCAATATATATATATATATATATATATATATATATATATATATATATATATATATCCTCATCTTGAGTTGAGCATATTGGGAAGTGATACACGAATTACCATTAGCGTATAAGCGATGCTCTTTGTGTAAACAAATCGAGCAGAGGTAGTTCGGACGATTTCAAAACATCGTTAAACTCATGACTCACACAGCAGCCACCGATAGCGAAGTGGTTAGGAGCCTTGATTGTCTTACAGATGGTCGGGTTTCAATCCTGGCTTGAGGTAGTTGCCTGTCTAGCCGCACTGATGAGCCATGAAACAGCGAAACAGAACTGTATGTGGATTACTATATATATATATATATATATATATATATATATATATATAGATTATGAAAAAAATACACCATTATAAAATCACTAAATAATCGGTGAAAATTTCGTATTGATTGGATAAATATCGATTATGGAAAAACAATACACTATTATAAAGTTCGTTCTTCGTTTAATAGTCGGTGGAAATTTCGTATTGATTGGATAATTACTTGATTTTTGGCAAGTTTTTAAAGAGAGACTCCATCAAAAAATATTTAACTCCTCCTTCCGTATTGACCGTACCTACGTAACATTATTACCGGACGTTAGTGTAGATACTCCTTTATTCCGATTTCCCGCTATTTTTTGTCCACATGTTTTTACATGTGTCAATCGGTTGCGGTTGACTCATTTATTATGTTCAGTTGAGTCGGATATTACAGACCCCTGCATGCTAATTGCTGTTTTATGCGCACCGCAGCGGAATACCGACAAATTCAAGAATGCTTCAGGCTGGAATTACTATGCATGACATTTAAATGAGCTGATATGATTCAAGATTTACAAATAAATAAATATTTAAAAAAAACTTAGAAAAACGGTTTCAGATGTTGATGTTTTTTTTTTTTTTTGCAAATGAATAACAGAGAGTTAACAGAGAGTAACAAGGTAGGAAAGGTCGATAAAAAAGAACAGCAAAGGTATTTCTGGATTTTTATATCCGGGGATTTCTCCACTCAAAGGCAGAGTGAATGAAAACAGAAATTTAAAAAAATATAAAAGCAACAAAACGAATTGATTTCTTGTTTGTTGCTTTATGAGTTCAGTTGAGTGGAGTTGTGTTTATCGAGAGTATATATTAGTGTAATAAAAAACGCCTCTCTTTATATCTATGTATAAAGCAAAGTTGCATATATGTGTGTGACGACATCATAGTTAAAGGTTTGATCTAAGAGATAAACTAACCGCACATTTGGAATCAACACTTCCAATCAGATATATTATCCATGTAAGAAGTTCTTTAATCATTAAAAAAAAAATCATTTTTTCAAAATAATGATTCAAAATAAAAATAGTGTGTATTAGTTGGTTTATTAACATTACTGTTCCATCTTAGGTGTTATTTTCATTACGTTTCAGCCAATGTAATCTCCAATCTTTTTTAGGTGTCCAACTTGAGAATCTTTCTGTAGAACTTCGGAATCTGCACTAAGTGTCAAACGGAATGCTTTATTTAATCCACGGGTGTAAAATGCTCTTGTTCCGTCAATTAGAGGTTTTAAATAATTCGCAATTGCATCCATAATATCACCCGAACTGAGGATTGGACCTTCAATCTCAGAAGAGTGTCAGTTAGAACTAAATTTTACTTAATACTTTATCCGTACGTCACGAGTCCGCATTTTACAGCGTTTTTTTTTTTCAGATTTATTATCAATATATTTACAATATTACTGTTATCAGTAGTGTTTTATTCTGGGTTCATATGGCAAACTATTTCGGAAAAACGCCTTCTTCAGATGTGAGTTTCATTCAGTTTTATGTGCAAAAGAAGACTATTAAGATTAGTACAGTTGAGAATGAGTTTTAAATTTAATAATTAAATGTCCGTTGGTAAATATTTCGCTTTACATTTTACTTCCACTATTCGTTTCTATTATGTATAATTTATAATTAACAGAAATTTAATTTTTGTCCGTTCTTATGTTCGATATGTGATTTTTCGTTAAGCAAATTTATTTTGTTACTGTTGTTGCCAACACACGGTCAACGCAAAAATAAATTTAACTAAAAACGAAATACTGAATGTAAAAATGATTAAATACATAGATTATACACATATATAATAGAAAATAATAATAATGATAGTGATGATGATTAACATGATACTACTACTACTACTACTATTATTATTATTGTTGTTGTTGTAGTAGTAGTAGTATCGCTTCCCCGGGGAGATTTACTTGGTTGAGGAACGTCCTGGGAACGCAACCAGCTCCCCGGGAGAATAAAAGATATCCAACGATATCCAAACGACAGGCACATGTTGGAAACGTCAACAAAAACGGGTCGAAATGTCGTTGGCTATAACCGGCTGGCATAGGTCGCTTCTTGTCTTCATTGCGTCGTCACAGGCATCTTTCCATCGTCGGCATTAATGGCATGCTGGAATTTAACGCTTATACAAAAATGGGCAACAAATGGATTTTTATTAAAATATAATTTATTTAAGATTTAACAATGAGGAGCATATTTTTATAAAGACCAGTTAAAACTAGACACATGCTATGACGCGTCACCCGACTTCAGAATCAAGCATCAACTGTTTAAAACAATAGAATTATATTCTCGCTTTCAATGAATAAAGAGAGAGAAGGGGGTGAAAGAGAAAAATAGAGAAAGAAAGAAAGAGAGAGAGAGGGGGGAGGGGGACATTCATACATAACGTTTAAACATTGTTTTGTTTTTGCATCCATGAGTTCTTTCGGGGTTGACCTTTCAAATTCTAAGGTCTTATATCGTTTTGCCTTGGTTCAATATTATAAACAAACTGTCATTCTTGTCTTGAATCATAGCAGGACATTTTCAAAATCACAAACACCTGCTTAACACATCTGCACCTACAAAGTTAGGCACAAGGTTTAATAATGTAGAAGCTACGTCATTGTGCCGCACTACTGCTACTAGTAAAGATTTTTTCTTTGTTACTCTTTGGTATTTTGTGTCATAGGAAATGGAATAATAATAATAATAATAATAATAATAATAATAATAATAATAAAAATAATAATGATGATGATAATAATAATAATAATAATAATAATAATAATAATAATAATAATAATAATAATAATAATCGATACGCGGTCACAAAGTTATTTCTGTCAAAAGCTGTCCAATCTAATTATATTATTTCTGACTTTAGTAGCATCCTTTTTACCACCATTGAACAATTCATCGAATTAATAGAAACAAGATGTTCATCTTATCTAAATGATAAAAACTTGTGTGTGTCTACTTTCATATAATCCAAGATTCAAATTTGAATTTAAATAATGACATGGAAAACATCATTAACAATTGGATTCTATATCTACTTCGAATTGATGATAACGAAGCAGAATCGGTGTACATTTCCTCGAGTTCTGCTGAGGGTCAAAAAGATCAAAGTAAAAGTAAAACTTCATGTCTCTCAAGCCTGTTTAATTAGCCTAAAAGAAGACTACAGTACATGATCTAAACTTAGAGCAGGTAGAGACTGAGTTAAAGCTGGAGACTCAACTGCAAGTCAAACAGAAATGCAAGAAATACAATTTAAACTCGAAAGGAGTGAATCTCTTATTCATAAGCGCACAAAAGAATTAATCATTATGCAGTTTTACCACTGCTTGCAAAAGGTGTTGATTCTTTCTACTGGTAAAAAAAGACAGAGGAGTGTAAACTGGGTTCAAAATATTTAAGCGCACCACCTTCACCCGTGGAGAGTGAGAAGCTTTTTTAATACAGGTGGTAATGTATATGAACCTACGAGGAGCATTGTGTCATGAATAATAAATAATAAATAATAATAAAGAAACTCTATACATAAACTACAACAAAGTTAAAAGCATTCAACTTTAAATATTGATGAAAGCACGAGAGCAGTGGAGGCAAGCAGCAGGGATAAAAGTGGAAGTAGAGCAGCAACAGATGCACAGTAGAGATAACCACCGTAGAATGTTCCAGTGAACTTTTGCTTGTTATTTATTCACTTTAGAAATGGAATTTCTCTTTTGTAGTTTTTTTTTCTTTTTGGCAATTTCGTTTTTCTTAACTAGTTGTTTAATTACATTAATAAAAAAATTTGAACATTATACTTTTAATAATACTTTATAATTTCATTAAATAAAGAAAAAATATGCAAAAATCACCCCTATTATAGACAATACATTTTATAAATTTTATTATAATCGTTTTTCATTAAAATTAAAATGTAATAAATCCAATTTATATTTTTCAAAATTGTTGTAATTTATTAAGTAAAGAAGTAGACCTCACAGCGAAAGTAGACGGCATAATTAATCTATGCTGTAAAGCGTATTTATAGCCAGAAATCTTTATACATCGATCGATGACTCCGTTCAGTCTCTAAAGACAATAGATATCTGCGTGTAATTGTGACGCAAGGGTTATGCAATCTCAACTGTATATCTCCCCTGAATCGGCACCGCTTGAGTCCAGTAGCAAGGAAAAAGTCAAAGATGACTGAAAACAATGCCGAGATAAGCGGAGAACATATACAGCACATGGAATTTCCAAACGGTCACTCATTTAGGTATTGACCATGCTCCAAGTTGCTGAACTTCGGTGATCTAACGGGAACCAATGTGTCAATGACATTATGCCGTATATACAGTTTCTTATGACTTTATGTATATTTATACTATATATAGGAAACTGTATATTTTCGTTTATTTATAATTTTATTGTTAGGTAATCATCTCTATTTTTCCATATGCCATTCTAGAGCGGAAACCGTATATTGTTATAGAATCGTTGAACTTAAGGACAATATCCGAACAGCCATTGCCCAACGGTCGTTGTAGCTACGCGCCGAAGTAGTTCACTCAGTTCTTGAAAGATTAGCTTGAACTCCATGAATATCAACAAAAAGCGTTAATAAATGAAATTTTAAGCTGCCAAGGGGCCAAAGTTCAAAAGATTTGACCTTTGCGGTGTCTAGCAAACCATTCAGTCAATTTTGGGTGTAAACATTTGAGATTTATACATAACGAGTATTCAGACATGCGGCAAGCATTTTAATCAGTTTTGGGGCGAAAATTCGTCTGTCAAAAGGTCAACGAGTTGACCTTTGCAGATTCTACCTAATGAATATTGCATAATATTTGCGTTGGAGTAACTCAGATAAAAAATATCCTTGAAAATCAATAAAATACATTTGTTCATGGTTCTTTCAATGCTATAAACTTAAATGATTCATCCCGTCTCTCTCATATGAAAACGAACAGAAAGACACAAACATATATATGTACATATATATATATATATGTGTGTGTGTACATACACACACACACACACACACACACACACACACATACACGGAAAGATAGATAGAAACAAATATTACCAGAATTCGTCGTTTGGTTTATTAAATTCTCGGGCACTTTGGATTTTAAAAGTTATACTAGTGTATTGTTGGTTGGTTGTTTGTTTTTGTTTTACGGCATATCAACCCTTTTCAGGTTATTTAATGCCGAATTTTGAAGAAAAATGTTTTAATAGAATATATTTGTTGTTTTCAAGTCGGTTTCTATTTAGTCTATAGTTAGGACCCTAATAGGTACTACCACTCCGGGCCAGAGTGGACCTTGGAGCAATGGCAATTAAGGGGTGGCTCCACTCCCCCCCCCAAAGCCCGCAAGCTGGGGCCTCACCACTGGATATAGTTTAAGGTCATATCCAGGACCAGTGTATTGTTAAATATACATGCTATCATTGATTTCGTTTCCCTTGATTGTACTTCTGAAAATGCTGTGATAATTATTTTTCCTTCAATATAACATTTAAATTGTAAAATTGTAATAAACATTTTTACGATCATATAAACTTTTACCAGTGTGTATTAATAATACTTACTTTTTTATTTTATTTTAAATTCATTTTTCTATTATATCTATTTATCTATCAATCTCTCCCGTCTCTCTCTCTCTCTCTCTCTCTCTCTCTCTCTCTCTCTCTCTCTCTCTCTCTCTCTCTGTATATATATACATATACATATATATAAATATATAAATATATATACAGAGGAATAGATACATTGAGAGCATTGCCAAGGCTGCTGCAAGGAAGGTTGGCTCCCTCTACCGTGCTGGAAAACTACTTACGCCTGCCAGTATCCTATACCTCTATAAGGCAACCATTCGCCCATGTATGGAGTACTGTTGTCACATCTGGGCTGGTGCATCTGCTGCTTGTCTCTCGCTCCTGGACAGGGTTCAAAAAAGAGTCGCCAACCTGATAGGTCCTGAACTTTCATCTAGGCTTCAACCTCTGTCCCATCGACGAGATGTTGCATCCCTCTGTCTGTTTTACAAATACTTTAATGGTGAATGCTCTGACGAACTGCAAACACTTGTACCTCCCCGACGTAACTACCCCCGACAAACCCGACAAGCTACTAAGTCTCATCCCTTTACAGTGGAGATCCCTAGGTGCAAGAAAGCCTTTTACTCCAATAGTTTCTTCCCCAGAACTGCGGGTCTTTGGAACTCCTTTCCGGGATTCTGCTTTCCCAGCTGCAATGATATGCAGAAGTTCAAGTGTAATGTTAACAAACATCTTTCTACTCTTCTCCCTTCATAATGACCCCGCTAATTAATTCCCTAATAGTAGCCCCCTGCTTCAAAGTGGCACTGTGCCTTGTTTGGGGTGAAAATTGAATTAAAAAAAAAGATATAAAATTGACAGTGTAAAAGTATATACTAGTGCATATTAATTTAATAAGCATCAATCTAATAAGAGAAATGCATGAAAAAGGTGTTATTAATGATCTTTACACTTAGGTATTGAGCATTTTAATAGCCCGATTAGTCGTAATTGAAAGAATTTTCTAATTCCTCTCTGATCCACTTATATATATATATATATATATATATATATATATATATATATATATATATATATATATATATATATATATATATATACTTTTACTATAATTATTTTTAGTACCTAGAGGACACTAGTGTTTCATCCTTTCGGGAATCATCAGCGCAGGGAGCTACGATTACAGCCGATCGGGGGATTCAAACTCGGTCACGAAACCATCTCTGACTCCATTAGCAAGGAACAAACTACATGATCAACGTTAACTGCGAGAAATACTGTTGAAATTAACATGTATATAAACCGTAAATGTCTAGACGGTGAGAGTTATTTTATGTTTAAAACATCATAATCTGCGCACTTGAGCTTAAGTAATCGACTTTAATTTAAACTTAGAGCGGTCAAAAATATGAACTGAGTTCTTAAAATGGCTGACATAATTATTACTATAATTATTTTTTGAATACCTAAACACTAAACGTTCTTTTCGGAAATCAAAGTTACGATTACAGCCAGTCAGGTGGTTACACACACACACACACACACACGCACACACACACACACACACATATATATGTATAATAGAGATTTAGAAGTCTATCACAATGCAAGGAATGAGATATAGTCAGTGTTGATGAGAGAAGACGAAAACAAGTGGCGATTCACAATCAATAAGTATATACATATATGTCAATATATACATATATTTATTCAATTGTATTAAGTATAAATGTCTTATTTGTTGTTTCTGTGACAATATCCATTATATTTCGGGGAAAAATTCTCCTTTTCAAATAGTGGATGTGACAGTTTGATTCAAAGCATGCCGCCATTCTAAAGCATTTTGATATTTGGCAAAGTGTTATATAGAGGGTGAGTCACCGGAAAACGGATGTTTTTAAAGAAAACAAAACTCTGCGAATATTTCAACAAAAAATTTTATAATGTACATAAAAATATTAACCAAACTATGCTATTATGGAATATTTAGAAGCAAAAAATTATGTTTGACAAATTATAGCCATTTTCATGAGTACAACGCCGCTTTCTAAAGTTAGCCTCCACTTTCACTAAAGTTTCTTCACATATTTTTTGGATATCTTCACGTATTGTAGTCTTCAGTTCTCCAAGTATGCGAGGTTTCTCAGCATAGGCACTTGATTTAAAAAATCCCCACAGATAAAAATCGCACATAGAAAGATGGGGTGAGCGCAAAGGCCACAGGAGATCTCCAAAGCTTGAAATGACATGATTAGGGAATGCAGCTCGAATAGGAGTCATGGACGCTCTCGCTGTAAAAACTAAACAGCATCTTCAGCAGGTTAAAAACTACCTCTCTCACTCTCTGTCCCTTAGTCAAGCAGAGCAAGGACCGTTCTAAAAACATCTATTTTTCATGACCTACACTGTATTATTAGAACGCACGTATTCTGTTCTACAGGATGATGGTCATTGTTTTTTGCTCATATAATTTTTTCTCGATTTTCAGAACCGTCTAAAGTAGATAAAAATCACATTTAAGACACGCCCTTCTTTTCGCCTTTAATCGAGACCAAAAAGCGAGTGAAGTGATCACAAGGATATTTGTGCCGTATACGGAGAAAACGCTATAGCTGAGAGAACTGTTCGAGATTGGTTTACCAGATTCAAACACGGAAATTTTGACCTCAATGGCGTTCCTCGTTCCGGAAGACCAATCAAGATAGACGAAGATCAACCCAAGGTCTTTTGAAAAAAGATAGCTATCAGAAAAGCAGAGAATTGGGTGAAAAACTGAAGTGCAATTTTGCAACAATTTCATGCCACCTTAACTCGAATATATATATATATATATATATATATATATATATATATATATATATATATATATAAAATCTCTTATATATATATATATACATATATATGTATATAAAATCTCTTATATATATATATATATATATATATATATATATATATATATCATTGTGCCAAATGTTCATCCAGTTTGTTGCACGCGTTTTCACTTGTGATGTTGGCAGACTTCACGTAGCCACCTCCCGTAAGTATCGAGTTTCATTCTAGAAAGAAAATCAACTAGAAAACATATCAGGGAAATCAATGCAAACTATATCATCATCCTATTCACAAAACAATGTCCTGATCTTGTCGATGTTGTAATTATGAAGTTGTTCTTCTCTTAGACTGGTTGCCTTACTTGATAGTCTATTCCTTTTTTAAGTAGAAACCATTGGTTTATGTCTTCTATATGGGTGTTAGTTAAAGTCATTCAATAACACTGAATTTGGTTACGGATGTTGTAGAAAACACTACACCGTTTTATAGACTACTTATCATGTTGGTTCGTTTATCACTTTCACGGTATGTCAACTTATTTAGGTTTCTTCAGTACCGAAACACAATCACTTTTCGTATACTCTTTGCTATATGACCCATAGCTGGGCGATGGTAAATGTGGGGTTCATACTTTTATCAATACTACTAATACATAAATGATCACAGAAGATCTAATATGATTTGAACTTGGCATAGCTATGCGACGGCATCCATTATGTTAATGGTGTACCCTCTACCGGACCTGTGACGGTCAACGTTGAAGCAAATAATGGCAAGGTAATTCTTTCAATTCTGCAAACTGTATCTTTCATCTACAGAGACAGAAAACTGTTAAGAGGTTTCTTCCTAAGTCGATAACCAGTATTGATTTAATGGAGTGAAAAACTCATCTTGCTTTCGCCCCTCGCCTCTCTCTCTCTCTCTCTCTCTCTCTCTCTCTCTCATTTTGTCTCTGGTTCTGTCTTTCATCGCTTTCTCTCTTTTTTTTTTTCTTTTTTCGTTTTTTCTCAATCTCGTTCTATTTTGCCACCTCACTCCAGTTATCCCTTGCTCTTTTTCTTTTTCATATATCTTTGCCTTGTTTTATTTTTTCTCTTGCGTCTCCCTTATCTCCCCCTCTCTCTTTCTCTTGAGTTTTCGTTCTACCTCTATTCATGTAATTTATCTCTCTCTCGCTATTGGCTTTTCTCATTCTCTCGTATGCATACTCTATCTCTTTCGTTTTCCCCTTCTCACTCCCTATCTTTCTCTATCTATCTCTGTGCCTTCTCTCTCTCTCTCTCTCTCTCTTTCTCTCTCTCTCTCTCTATCTGTCTGTCTATCTCTGTGTCTTTTCTTCCTCTTTTTTTCTGACTCGTCCTATATCTTTCATTTCTCTCTTTCTCTTTCTCTCTCTCTCTCACTCTCTTACTCGCCTCTCTCTCTCTCTCTCTCTCTCTCTCATCCACTTTCGGTTTCTGTCTATCTCGCTCTCCCCCTCTCTCTTCATTTGTTTCTATATCTAAAATTTCTCTTTTTTTTTTACTCACTTATCTTACACTCTCTCAGTATCTTTCATCTCCCCATTTATTCTCTCACCCTATTCGCCACTTCCTCGTTCTGTTTTTTTCGCATATTTGTATCCGTTATCTTTCTTTCTTTTTCCCTGTCTTTCTTTCTTTCTATCTATCTATTTATCTATCTATCTATCTATTTTTCTTTTTTCTTTCTTTGTTTATTTCAACTATACCTTTTTCTCTTACACATTTTCCTACTTGTTTTATCTGACTACAGCATTAATAAGAGTTTCCCTTACAGCATATCTTAAAGAGGCTTCTTTGGTAGAAAGCAAAATAAATAAATAAATAAATAAATAAAATTAAAAAAAAAACTACATTACTACATAATTTACATTTCTACATTTTCCCTGCTTTCATTTTTTTACAGAATGTCCAATTCCAAACCGAATTTGGTTGTCTTCAACTTAAAAATATGATACACACACAAAACGCTGTACGTCTGATGCCGAAGGCCGCCATTTTAGCATTTAATTAATTCATAAAATCATTAAGATTATGAGAAATTAGAGGAGCTGAGATATAAAATAGGCTTCGATTGGTTCATCAATATCACGTGTTAAGAAATATGATACATTTTCAAATAGTCAGGAATTTACTCTTACATTTCTGATATTCTGTATTATTATTTACATTATTTACATAATATGATTCGGACGATTTCTCCCGCCATGGCTTTTATGCTTTTCAGAGCTTTTCAAACAGTGTTCTTTTCGAACGTCTGTTATCTAATGAGACCCTATGTTGACATTTTTAGCTAGTATATAGATTTAGAAATGTGCTCCATTATAGCTTAATGTCATTGATTTCAAAACCTGTCGCTAACACAGCTGCAGATAACTAGTGTGAAAGGAAGAAGTTATGAAGATACCTAAAAAAATGTTAACGAGTGCAGACACCTGCAGCCCCCCCCCCATTCATGAGAATGAGAATTAGTGAGTTCAACGAAATCACGTTCCTGATGTGATATTTGGAAAGGGATTTGGCAGTTTGTCTTTGAGACAGAGAATAACACACGTGTATTTTAAGGTGTAGCCATCAAATTGCAAGACCCCTCCACTTGGATGCAGAGTTAGCGAGAAGAATTTAGTGATGCGTTTCCGAACCGCTGTGTAAAGACCAATAAACTCAATTATTTCAGAAACGCAGAAGATACGAAATTTCCTTTATTGCGTATCATGGAAACTATTTCTTTGTAAAGAGGGATTGAGTTGGAAAAATAGTAGCACAGCCACAAATCAACTCGAGGAATAGACGGCCACGAAGGGACAAAGAGACACAGCGAACTTAGATAAATCACACATCACGCATATTTATAATGAAAAAACTTTTATATGAAAAGCCTACGTATATATATATATATATATATATATATATATATATATATATATATATATATATATCATAATTTAGGAATTTAAATTTTATGATTTGAAACGGTTAGATTTCAAATCTAGAAATGCTATTATATGCAAAACAAAGACTACATTTCAATAAGTATATTTCCTTAACCCATTAGTTTTCGATGTTTATTCATCTCCTCAGAGGAAAAATATTAGCAAACATTATAAATGGTTTGCACCTTATATGCAAAAGGTAATAAACATAAAAAAATTATAATTAAAAGTTTTTAAAGTTTTTAAATCATAGAATAAGGGAAATTAGATATTGGTGCAGAATGAAAAAGAATATTGAACTTCGGATCTAAATCGTATGGTAAATCCTGACTTGAGAGTTTTGGATAGCTGGGAGGTAAAAAGATCGAATACGTATTGCAATTTTTCCAAGGCAAAAGGTAACAATGCGATTTAGACATGATTCCTTAGTTTCTTCATTGGTTGGATGAGATATACAGCAAATATTTGATTATATCAATCCGGTGAAGATGTGTTTTTAATAAACATATATATGTTTTAATTGTTTTATAATATATAAATTTCATAATCCATATATTCAGAATTATTTTGATATGGAAATATATACAGTTGCCTCGATGAATATATAACTGTTTTCAATACATGTAGAATGTAAAATTACAAGGGTTTATATGCCTTATCTTGAACGAAATAACGAATCTTTAACGTAGGTTATAAACATTATGTATGAACTTAACATAACGCTACACTTCTTCCATTATTTATTGTAATAGTCTAAACATTTTTTTTAATTCACCTTGTTTAACCCATTCATGTAAATCGCTCTTATTCCGTATTGTATACCTTTTAGATATGTTTTATTGAAATTATTTTCACCATAAATTAAACTTATATTAAAGGCATAATTTATACAATCTATCTACTACGACCGTTTAGATAAGGAAATGATTATTAGAAACTACTAAAACTTTTGGATGCAATCAACCAACCCGGCCAGTTCAAAAGAGCGTCGCCAACCTGATAGGTCCTGAACTGTCATCTAGGCTTAAGCCTCTGTCCCATCGACGAAATGTTGCACCCTCTGCTTGTTCTACAAGTACTTTAATGGTGAATGAGCTGACAATCTACAAGCACTTGTATCCCATCGACGTAAATACCCCTGACAAATCCGTCAAGCAGCTAAATCCCACCTCTTCACAGTAGAGATCCCTAGGTGTAAGAAAGCCTTCTACTCCAATAGTTTCTTCCCCAGAACTACTAGACTTTGGAACTCCATTCCGGTATTCTGCTTCCCCAACTTTACTGACATGGAGAAGTTCAAGTGTAATGTGAACAGACATCTTACTACTCATCTCTTTTCATAATACCCGATAAATAAATAATTTTCGATAAATAAATTTGAGTTTAAGCTTATATATAATCATTGAGATTTAGATGTTAAAATTGGATGTTAGAATTAGATTCTTACTAGTATTAATACACCTACTATTGCTACAACTGCTTATAAAAACAATACTAGTACATATATATATATATATATATATATATATATATATATATATATATATATATATATATATATATATATATATACTGGGTGTTAAAATAATGTGACGTATGGACAAAAATGGACAAACGAAAGAGAGTCTTGTAGAGCTTGTTTTTTTATATCTTCATATACCCATTTATTTTCCAAGTACATCACAAATACAACACAGTAAAATAGATTTACTGTTTTACATAACGGGGTGGTAGAAGTCTCTTATATTTCAAGAATATAATCTCTTTTTCAGAAACATAAGAACCAAATTAAAAAAAAGAAATGAAAAATATCGTAAATCCGGAACCGGAAATGGGTAGGTAGTTGAGCTGTCCTGCAGAAACGGGACTTATTTTTAATTACTTCGGTATTCAAATCATTGTATTCTTTGTGATGTGTAATTTTACCTTACTCAATAATATCACCATTATATCGTCATAATCGCTCTTATATCATATTTATTTATTTATTTCATTTTAAAATATAAATTTTAGCCTTAACCTTACGATAATCAAAAAATCGTTCTTGTATTCCAAACGCGAGGCCTATTATCACTCTCTACGTTACTACCTATCATTTGTATTCACTATCCTGATTGTTTTTGTTTTTTGTTTTTTTTGTTTTTTGTTTTTTTTATTACCCCGGAGTAATCTCATTACAGATACTGAGAAAACTATAAATCGTAGAAGAATTCGCGATTTCTGGAAAATCTATCATCCCGTGGTGAACAATAGGCAACCAGCAATCCTCCCCTATCTAAACAGAAGAAATTATCTGGCATAGCAACGGATAAGGCCACACTGCTTGTACAGTGATTTGCCCTAAACTCCACTTGAGAATCCGCAACCCACTCCCACCCTAATTTTCTACTACGGAAAAAACATAAACAAGATTATCTGACCATCGCCTTTTCCTATGTCCTTGCGATCATAAAACAGCTTTTGCAACTTCAAAGTATATTATCCTTGTCGTATTAGTAAAGGCATACTCTACAGAGCTGGAATAAGTCCTCTTCAAACTCTATAACAAGTGGGTTGCTAGCTGAAAAATGCCTCTATGGTACTAATTTTCAAGAACTCTGGCGAAAGATCTTCCCTGTATAGACATCGCCCAGTAAGTGCCCTACCACTTTGAATTATCTATTAATTAACCTGGCGATAATTCACTAGCTAGTAAAGTCTACACTTTTTCTGACCAAAAATATGAATGTAGGAAATCTTCTTCTACTGCGGATATCAACGGTCACCTCTGAACGCATATGCCATGCACTGGATAAGGCAATTGAAACTTAGGCGGCAGTGCTTGATATACCTAAGACTTTTTATAAGATTTGGCATGGATATATTCTTAGTAAAATCACACAACTCGTACGGTATTACTGAACGAATAATTAATATAATGAAACTCTTTTTACATTAGAATATTCCGGCCATAATCAATGGTCAGAGATTCAAATAGCACCACATTAGTGCAAGTGTGCCCGAAAGGTTGGAACATGGAATTATTATTATTATTATTATTATTATTATTATTATTATTATTATTATTATTATTATTATTATTTCTGATCTTCAAAAACGATCTCTGGTGCAATCACGTCTGAGATGGGTATATTTACTGATGACACCACGCTCTATTCTCGATATGCGTATAAACCGAATGAATTCAAGACAACAACTGAATTATTCCAAAGTCACTCCTAGTATGCAGTAATCAGCTACAATACTACCAAGGCAAAATTATTTTCTGTTAATACCTGAAAAATTTGTCCAACTATTCACTATGGCAGTTAGCACCTTCTTCTAAGATTCCCTTACACTCTTCAGATTAACATTCTCAGGCGACTTCATATACGTAGAGGATACAGTCAAATCTGCTGCAAAGATGTTAGATTCCTTTCACCGGATTATAAAACTGCTCATATCTGGTAGTATCCTATATCACTAGAAAGCCATTATTAGTGAATGAATGGAGTATTGTTGTCACATCTAGGCACCAACCACTAGGCGCTCCTTTTGGGTACAAACAAGAGTCTCTGACCTAAGTGCTCCTGCACTGTTTTCCAAACTTCATCCTCTGACACGTAGCTACAGAGTTGCATCTATGTGCTTGTTTTATGAGTACTTCCAAGGAATACGCTTCGATGGACATACTGCACTTATACCCTCTCAAAGAAAATACCTACGACCCATCCACCCGGCTCACAGCAAAATCCCACAATTTTATAATAGAGGTCCGCAGATGTCGGAAAACTTTTCACACTAATAGTTTTTTTTTCTTGGCCTTTATAACCTTCCTTTGGAATTTCTTCTTTATTTCCTTTTTCACCGATCATACCAACGTGTAGGCAGTTAAATGTGATGTAAACACATATCTTTCTGTCCAACTCACTACAGATTGCCCTTTATAAATCTGGTCTCTATCGCAGTTATCTTTCAAGTCTCAGTGACAATATGCCTTGTTTTGGTTGAATAAAATAGAATAAATACCCGAGTGTAGGTAATGTTTAAAAGTCGCGGTCAGGAAACAACGCGAGAAAAATTATGTATGGACATTAAAATTTTATTTTGTTGTTTTTGTTAAATATTAATAAATCATGAATCATTTCCATTTAAACTCCTCTTAGTATTATGCCTGTAAAATTGAGAAAAGCACGTTTGAAATGTGTAAACATTATGTGAAGAAGCGAAATCAAAACAAAATGTTCACCGAATTTGAGTTGTGGTGTTTATCTAAAATAACGAAACTCTCATTTTAACCGCAAGTGCTCGATTGATCTTAATTCAATAGTCCCTCACCAAACCTTCACAAAAGCACTCGTCACGTTACAGCCATTACCATCAAGTTCTATTCTCTATCAGTACCTACATTTAAACGCGAATCCAATAAATAAAGCTTCTTCCCACCCATAGAACTCTGTACTACTGGCTTGCTTCCAACCTAGCTACAACATGGTCGTCTACAAGTCTAATGTGCACGTTCTTGCTGTCTCGCCTCCTTAAATAATCCAAACCTGCCCAATTCTCACAAAAAGCCGATCACTAAGCTGTTGTCTAACTGACCACATTACACGCATTAACCTTTATCCTCAAGTGGCATCCGGGCCTTGATAAGTGGTGACCCCCTTATAAAAAATAACTCGAAATGATTCCTCATTAAATATGTATTAATAACACTGGGCTGCATTTGGAAAAAAAAATTTGCAACAGAAATGTTATTAACATTTTTCATGGCAGTTTCGCATAGTAAACGCATAAAGCATACCCATTTTTTTAAGGAGGTTCTCATTTTTTTGTAACAGTTGGCACAATATTTATCAGATTCATTGTAAAGAATGCATCCAATTTGAAGTTAGAAAGCAGCTATTCCCCTTGAAATGCACGCTTTCGCGACATTCTCTTGTGTGCTGGCCTTGCAGGAGATGTTGTCCAGCTTCTTTGAAGAGACCAGCAGAAATCAGCCATCATGGTCACACTCCAATTGCCTTGATAGCGGCGCTCCATATCGGATATATCCTGATGGAACCTCTCTTCCTGTTCCTCACTGTATTCACCCAAATTAGCAGGAAAGTAGTCAAGGTGACTGTGCAGGAAATGTATTTTGATGCTCATACGTGTGCCAGCAGTCTCGTATGCTTGAAGCATATTCTCAACCCGTTCCTTGTAGTCATCAGATTTTCTGTTTCCTAAAAACCCTGTCACAACTAACTTAAAACATTCCCAAGCTCTTCTTTCACGAGGTGTCAGTGCTTCATTAAATCCGGTATCAGACATAAGTTCACGAATCTGTGGTCCAACAAATATGCCAGCTTGTACTTTAGCATCACTGACAAGAGGGAATTTATTGGAAAGGTATTTAAACCCTTCTCCATCTTTCGTAAGTGATTTCACAAAATTTTTCATCAACCCCAGCTTTATGTGAAGGGGAGGCAGAAGCACCTTCTCTGGTGGTACAAGTGGTAGTGTTTTGACGTTATGGCGGCCAGGAACAAATTCCGTCCATTGTGGCCATTCCCTTTGTCGGTAATGTACGGAATCTGCACGGCTGTCCCACAAGCACAAAAAGCATGGGTATTTTGTGTAGCCCCCTGCATTCCTAACAAAATGGTCAGAACTTTTAGGTCACCACAGAGAAGCCAGTTGTGATCTTGATATTGTATGTTGTTAAGAAGAAGTGACATGGTATCATAGGTTTCTTTCAGGGTAACAGAATGAGCAATGGGCAATGATGCTACGTTTTTACCATTAAAAAGTAGCACAGCTTTTAGACTTCTGGTGGAGGAATCTATAAAGAGCCTCCATTCTTCACGATGGTATTCTTTACCAATGTGTTCTACAAGACCTGAAACATCGTGGCAATATACCATGTCATCGGACTTGGTAAAGTACTGCACGAATTCCTGCTCTCGATGCCGATACTGTGCAAAGTGTGTATTACGTGCCAAAAGATTTTTCTCTTTTAACCTTGAACCTAACAACTGTGCAGATTCTTTTGACAGACCAAGATCTCGTACAAGGTCATCTAGCTCACTCTGTTCAAATAACTGAGGGCTTTTCTCAGAGGTCCCACTGATATCTTCATAAACATCCTGATTTTCACTGTCATCACATGTAGAGTCACTTGCACTGGTACGTTCTAGAATCTCAGGAGGTCTTGGCACAGGAACAACATCACTATGTGGTACTGGTTGCGTAACTGACGGAATGTTTGGGTATTTAATGTATTTCAAACTTATACCATTCCTTCCCAGTGGTTTCACCATACAAAAATAGCAGTCATCATGGTGATTCGTAGGTTCCCGCCAAACCACTGGGATTCCAAATGGCATTGATTTTCGGTTTCCTTTATTCCAGTGGCATAAACCAGCGAAACACTTCACACAAGCAATGTGTGGCGCCCATGGTTTATCCTGATGTCCAAGTTCGATGCCAAAGTAGGCACGATAGAGTTGTTTCACTGTAGAAGTGATTTTGCGCTTCTGTCTTGAAAGTGTGTAATTTCCGCAGATGTAGCAAAATGAGTTGGGGTGGTTTTTGCAAGTCCGTGCCATTCTTTAATTGATCTGCAACAAAAAAGGTATATTAATATACGACGCAGTATATGACGCTGTAACACATAAACTAGAACCTTACGAGCAAAATGACTACTACCATCGTGATCAGCACGAAAAATTGGTCTAGAAGAGGATATTGTCATGGATGTTGCATTTTTGATGCAGCCCAGTGTAATGATATAAGCTAATAATTTTGTAATAAAAAAGACATAACACCATTTTTAAATGTCTATACTTAATCTTTCTTGCGTTCTTTGCTGTCCGAAAGCTTTAAACATTAAAGGGGATAATGTATTCAATCAAGCCACATCTATTACATAAAAATTGTCTACAAACAAAACAACAGTTGTTTTACCAAGTAAACATGACGAAGATGCGATGTCCACATCGATAAAGTTGTTTGCATAATGAAAACGCCATTCATATAATAACGGACCCATGCACCTGTGCCACCCAATTGTATTACCCAAGAAGCTCTACTCCCAACTCTGAAATTCTATTTAAATATTATTAATCGATGTTTTTAACTATATTTTTTAAACCTTTTAATAATAATCAAAGCAGGAGAATTCTTTTTTAATGTTATGCTTCTTGTGAATGTTAAATAACTTTTTAGCAACTCTTGCGCAATATGCAATATTTTATAGTATTATATATATTTTTAGCCTGTCTGTATGTAAATTTGTATGTCCGTTTCATTTTTTTTTTCAGAAACTATTAGTCGATCTGACTGACATTTTGTATGAATCTTTGTTATAACAAGGTGTAGCGAACTAAGTATTTTGATACCGTTCAATGTACAATTAGGAGTCAGGAGGGATTAGTAATTAAGTTCCACTTTTCTTCGGAAATTGTTAAGCTGATCTGGCTGAAGTTTTGTATAGACCTTTCTTATTATAAGGTGCAGCGAACTAAGTATTATAGTATCCTTTCGATACACAGTTATGAATTAATAGAAATTAATAAGGATTAGTAACTACAATACCACAGTTACAATAGGTTCTTTTGAAAACTATTGGGCCGATATGGCTGAAATTTCGTACGAATTTTTGTCATGATAAGCTGCAACGAAGTAAGTATTCAGGTATCTGCTTGATGCACAGTATGAATTAATAGTAATAAATAGAGATTAGTATTTAATGCTTGAAATGGGAACAAATTTAACCATACTCAACCATTAATTTGACATAAAGTACAACGGGCTATAACTTTTGCCCGTCTTTAAGGGGCTTCAAAGCCTTGTATTAATATAATAGTAGAACCCATGCACAGGCGTCATCCAATTGTAAACTCAAGAACCCCCTAATCACAACACGGAAAACCTATATAAATAGTGTTAATCGATGTTTTTTAGCTATGCTTTATCAAACCTTTAAATACTAATCAAAAGGAGAGAATTCCTTCGTCATTTTAAGATGAATTTTAATGAATTGTATTTTTAGCAAACACTGTAATAATGTGCAATATTTTATAATTAAATAATATTTGTAAAATGTATCAGCGTGTAAGTAGATGAGTAAATGGCCATTTCATGCAAATATTAATATTGATTAATAAATAGACACAGCCGAAACAGAAGGAGGGAGTATTTTTTGACGTAGTCTCTCTTTAAAAATCTACAAAAAATCAAGTAATTATCGAATAAATATGACATTATTACCGATTATTAAGTGAAGAACGAACTTTATAAGGGTGTACTTCTTTTTATAATCGATATATATATATATATATATATATATATATATATATATATATATATATATTTCTCCTACAAAACTCCTTCTTTATTTGTCATTACAAATATGCTTACAATAATCAGCCAAAAAAGAACAAAAAATATTGTATTGTGAAGAGGGCGACGACTGTAGATAAAGAAAAAAATTGCGCACGTATCAGATTTTAAAGTTAAAAATCAGAATTTTGAATCGATTTAATTTTTCATCCATTTTGTTTTACAGTATGAAGTTCGTTGAATATATTAATAATAATTATTTTTCAGATTAGCAAATAATAATAATAATAATAATAATAATAATAATAATAATAATAATAATAATAATAATAATAATATATTAATTATTTTTACGAAAAGCACTACTTTTAAATATTTGAAAAATAAATTAATAATTTTTTCTGTGAACTCAATATTGCTAATATACCATTAAATAGAAAATGCTTCGAAGAATTAATACCAAAAATCAAAAGAAAAAAAGATAAATAACTGCGCATTTTGCTAAAAATACGATAATTTCTTTCGGCAATTTATCATTACGTGTTATTTCCTCACCTATGGTATACCATAAAGGCATACACACAGTTTTTCGCATTTACAAACAGCTGTTATCTCCTCAGTTTCCTTTTTGCTGTGACTTGCGCTTGATTTAGTTTAAAGTGTGGGGGACTTTTGCATCTACCACCCACTCTCGTCCAGAAACACTTGGTCCTGATGGGAAGACAGGGGCAAAACAACAAAAGTGATACTAGATGCGCGAGTTGTCTCCAACACATACGGCGCATAGCATTCCCAAAATAGCCAGCCATCTGATACTAGCCAGCTTCATCGTTGCTTAACTTCGAGGGTTATGTAGGCAACAAATATGTATCGTTTACGAAAAAAGACTTAAATCCTTATAAATTTAATTTTTCACTTAATCGTCAAAACAAATGTTAAAAATACACGGAAATTTACAGGATTCAATGACTTCATTTATTTATGTAAAGACTACGGTAGTTGATTCGAAACTATCATAAAATTTTGGATTTTTTAACTTCGCCAGGCGAAATATATAGACTGAGATAAAAGATGGATTTTTTTTAAATTCAGGCACTTATGCTATAATATTTTTGCATATTCTTAAAATCATCCTAAAACTTATTTAGACAAAAAACAAAATTAAAAAACAATATAAAAAATATATAAATGCGTTATCCATCGAGACAAAAATGGCGGCGAATGGTGCATTTTTTTGGAAATTTTACAATTTTAAATTCTATTAAAAATAGTAGGAAACTTTTATAGTATTCCGCTTTACATATGATAAAATTCAGAGTGTTATCTTTCAGGAAAACAAGTTCGTGTATAAAGCGATTACAGTATTCCTGGACTTCAAAACGTTTTAATTTCATGGGATTAATGTCATATTAGAGTTCTTTAATGAGCAGATTTGCTCAATTTTGATATAATTTTGTCCTACATATAATTTTTATCTCATTTAATGAGATAAAAATTATATGTAGGACAAAATTATATCAAAATTGAGCATGCGAAAAATCTCGTTTGTTTGGAAGGATCAAGTAATACTGAGAAGCTCTTTAAAATGTGCGAGATATCGGATCCCTAAAATATTTCTGTGCAAAAGCATACTACTAAAACTACGAAGTATGTCTGAAAAGTAACGGGACTTGTTGTAGTCTGTGAGCTATTGACTGGTCTTTTGGGCAGACTGTGTTAAATCCCTAACGTGAGATCCAACATTGGGTTTTAATAATCATTGCACTTTTACAAGTGCTTTTGTTCCCACACCCTGTTTCAAATGGGAGCGGCCCTAAGGAAAGAACAATGAATACAGAAATTAATAAAACAGACACCCGATTCACTTGATTTTGCATCTCGCGATTTTTCCTCTATTCTCCGAATTCTAAAATATAATCCAGGCAACTCGTTTGGGTTGCAAAAGCCGTAACGAGGCAGTTGATGAGCACCGTAGAAGAATCTTTCCAGCAATTCATAAGTGTTGCAGAGAAGGATAGCAAACCCCATAAGACTAGAAAAAAATCATTTTAATTCTGAAACACATGCTTTGCTGTTTGAAATTTAAATAGATTTTTTCGCAAAACCAATCCTGTTACTTTTCAGACACACCTCATGTGTTACAGTATAGATCAACGCAACGAAAGTTATGGGCTTTGAAATAGAACCCTCATAGTTTACTGTAATTTAAGCATAATTTAAATCTCACTAATATCCGAGTCAAAAAAATAAGGAGTTTATGTTTAATTTGTAATATTTGAATATGAGTATACAGGGTGTTCAATAATAACCGTTACAAAGGTTTTTACTTGTATTTAATAAATAAACAAAGAAATTATAATTACATGAATTGACATGTATAAAATAATAACATGTAATGAAAATATAAACTTTTTACTCGATATAACCTCCATTAGCATCCACAACTTGCTGCAAACGTTTGGAGAATGCTGTGCAGGAGTCACGAATGACTCATTTGGGTATTTTCTCCCATTCCTTGGTCAGTTTCTTTGTCAGAGCGTCCAAACTGGTGTGGTGTGTGGTGTGTAGTTGAGACTTTGCTTTCCAAGATTGACCAGATTGCAAAGTCCAGTGGGTTCAGGTCTGGAGGCCATTCTTCATTCGAGATGGAAGCAGGCACATTCTCTGTCAGCCATTCCTGCGTCTTTTTCGCTCCTTGAGCAGGTGCAGAGTCTTGCTGGAATGACCAACGCCTGTTTTTGAAATGTTTTTGCCCCTAGAGCAACAATGCAGACTCAAGAATGGATGTGTGATAATTTTCCCGGTTTAATTTGATGCTGTCATCCACAAAAATGCAGGGGCTTCTTCCCATCTCTGTTACCGCTGCCCAGACCATCACTGAGGCGGCACCTTGCCACCGAGTAACCACCCGAGACTCGACTTCACTTTTACGCGACCAAATCCGATCATTTTGAATGTTAACGTGCTGTTGGACGTCGAATTTCTTTTCGTCACTGAAAACCAAGTTAGGAAGCGTGCCAGCAGTGATGCGAGTTAAGATGAGCTCAGCTCTTTGCGCACGTTTCTCGATAGAACTTGCAGATAACAGTTGCTTCTTCTTGTGTTTGTACGCAGATGTTTGGAGATCAGTGTAGAGAATCGTAGACATCGTTCCAATTGACACTTTAGCCTCTTTAGCGAGATTTCTGAGGGATCTTCTTGGGTTCCTCCTAAGCTTCTCTCTTGTAGATTTTACCAGTTTTGGGGTCATGGCAGAACGAGGCCACCATGAACAGGTTGATTAATAATGCCACCAGTCGATTTGAACCGTTTAAGTGTCCGCCAGACCAACATTCTGTTGATATTTAAGGTATTTGCTATGTCAGGTGCTGTCTTCCCAGATTTGAATAGCTCTACAATGGCGGTTCTTTTTTTGTAAATCCTGTGGCATTCTGATCAAAACTAAGGTTTCAGTTATAGCTTAGATTTATACATCTGAAAAACATAAAAACATATAGATAATTTGTTAAATATAGAAAATAAAAGAACCTCCTAACGGTAAATTTTGAACACCCTGTATAAAGAAAGAATTAGTCTGCGAAATTTCCACGCATGGTTAAAAATAAAGTTGAATGGAATTTTCCAATTAGAGTTCAAGGAATGATGTCACAGAGATAGAAAAACACTAAGCTGAAGCGGCATACAGTAAGGAACGAATTTTCTCTTTCACTTAAACCGAAAGATGTATATATATATATATATATATATATATATATATATATATATATATATATATATATATATATATATATATATATATATATATCAGTCGTGTCGATTGGTTTCCAATGAAACTCGCGTGATTATATTATATTAATCAATTCTTTTTTTGGTCTGAGTAAGTGTTGCCTCTGAATTGGGACTCCATTAGGGTTAGGGTTGGGTTAAGGTTAAGGTTAATTATGTACAAATTAAGCATAAAGAGATAAGATGGTAAAAAATTATCGTCTATAATAACACAAATTGTCACGTCGGTATTCTCTTTAGGATTAACTCGAACGTTGTTTGTAGAGACAGTCGCAAAGAAAATAACACTTTTACACGAACTATTTAGGTGAAAGGAGAAAAATATTCATTTCTTGTTTTCACAAAACAATTGGCAACACGAATTTTTCAAGCATATCCGCTCTTTCTCTCTCTTTCTCGTCAGACAGCATGAAACATCCTATGTTTCAGCTAAAACCAGCTGGAGTTTTGCCGTAGATCTTTATGGGACTCACAGATCAGTCAGCTCACTTCCGAAGGGGAAATTAGAGAGAGAGAGAGAGAGAGAGAGAGACAGAGACAGAGACAGGGGGAGAGAGAGAGCAGACTCTCGTGTTTGCGAACGCACTTTTAAAATCGTGTTTTCTTTTTTCTTTTTCCTTATTTCCTTTCGATCTTAATACCATTGCATTCATTCTGTGACGTCACGCTCATAGTACGCCTTAAAAATGCTTACGCTACATTAACTCGGCACGTAAGTCGTCAATATCCGTACATATCCTGTCTTGGTCATTTAACGGCAGAGTCAGACAACATTACGCGCTGGCCTACCCATCTTTTTCTCGGTAATGTTTTTACTTGCATTTTTATTGCATTTTTTTTAAATATGTATTTTTTAAAATCTAATTATTAATTGTAAACGGATTCCATGTAAAAATCTTCTTTCCTATGAACTGGCCGCCAGTGAAATTCTGTTCCGTTCGCCTGCTTTCAAGCTGGCTACAATATGGTCGTCTTCAAGTTCAATGTGAACAAGTTCTTGCTGAGTCGCCCCCTAAATAATTCATTTTTACCCTACTTTTACCACTAACTATTAATACGCTGTCGTCTCCATTCTTCTATTTGCACTTATCTGCGAGTGGCTTTCGGGCCTTGATAAATGGTGACTATCATGTAAAAATTGTTAAAAGTAAAGTTTAAATATTATAATATTACTTTTTCAATAAAATATACATTTAACCGTATCTTTTACGACTAATATTATTCAAAGTAATGTTGTTTGAATCTATAGTTTATAATTATTGGATGTAAATCACTTTCAAACAAACATATATATAAAAAAAAGTAAAATGGTTGTAGGCGATCCTTTTTAATTAGCTACTACACCGAGCCGAAGTATAAGGACGATATACTCTTTCCCACGATAACCATTGATCTTTCTCCTTATAATGCTAAGGGGGCATCAAGGACCATTTTTAATGCCCTTTAATACGTGTCGTTTTGCTCATAATTTTCAATCCTAAATTGACTGTCTATTCGACAGTATATATTATCAAATATCTTTAAAATCTTTAAGAGTCACGAAGTAATCTACTTTTTTAGCTATTAATTAAAATGGCTGCCTTGTTTACTAAAAACAGCAATGCATTATGGTGGTTTTAACTTCGTGATTAATTTTTTTTCTAAAATGGAATTTTTGAAATATGATCTTTGAAACTGTTTTGGTTTCAACAAATAACCAATTAATAGCAAATAAAAAATAGTATGTAAGTCACGTAGAGGTGAGAAACGCACACCCATGGGAAATGCTCACAAAGTGTTATTAATATAGGAACATGTTAAAATGGCCAATAAAAATTGTTGCAATGGCGTTCGTTCCTTCACGTTCTACACAAAATTAATTATAGAACTGCATAAAATGGTCAGGAAACCAGGGTCCAGTGTTAAGATTAAAAACTTGATGAGTAGCATAATCACGCTTTTTATATTATTGTTATATTAAGATATATTGTTTTATGCATTATTATTATTATTATTATTATTATTATTATTATTATTATTATTATTGTTGTTGTTGTTGTTGTTATTGTTATTATTATTATTATTATTATTATTATTATTATCATTATCATTATCATTATTATTATTATTATTATTATTGGACTGAAATATTTGCGCAGAAAATTTATGAACATCTTGAGAGTAATGGTGTTTTTCCTGACGAACAGAAGGAGTGCCGGAAAAGCTCGAGAGGTACCAAAGAGCAACTACTAATTGATAAAGCATTTTTTAAAAAATTTTATTACATTTTCACCCCAAACAAGGCACATTGCCACTTTGGTGTAGGGGGCTACTATCACGGACAGCAACTATTGGGGCACTATGTTGGGATTTTGGGCAGCAAGATGTCGGTTCACGTTACACTTCAACTTCTGCATGTCAGTACAGTTAGGGAAGCAGGGACCTGGAATGGAATTCCAGAGTCTAGCGGTTCTGGGGAAGAAACTACTGGTGTGGAAAGATCTTTTACATCTAGGGATCTCTACTGTGTGGGGTGGGATTTAGCTGCCTGTCGAGTTTGTCGAAGGTGTCTATGTTGTGGGGGCACAAGTGTCTGCAGTTCGTCAGAGCATTCGCCATTAAAATACTTGTATAACAGGCAGAGGGATGCAACGTTTCGTCGATGGGACAGTTCAGGGCCTATCAGATTGGCGACTCTCTTTTGAAACTTGTCTAGGAGCGAGAGACTAGCAGCAGATGCACCAGCCCAAATGTGATAACAATACTCCATACATGGGCGAATGGTGGCCTTATAGAGGTACAGGATACTTTCAGGTGTCAGTAGTTTTCTAGAGAGAGCCTACCTTTTTCGCAGCGACCCTGGCAATTTTTTCAATATAATTGTTCCAACTCATGTTTCCTGTGAACGTTAGGCCGAGCAGTTTGAAAGATGTACTCTCAGACAGGGAGTCACTGGCCATTGCTATTGGTGGCAGAGAAGGTTTCTTGTAATTATTGAAGGAAACCAGTTTAGTCTTGGCAGCATTGAATGTGACTATTCATTTATGTCCCCATTACACTACAGATTGGAGGTCATCCTCTAGTGTTTTTGCCATTTTTTTTTAGTTATGTGTTCATTTGTTTTCCTGTCATGCCTGTTATAGAGTGTGGTGCCATCAGCATATATACCCATCTCAGAGGCAATTTTGTCGGGGAGGTCATTAATAAATATTAGGAACAATAGAGGCCCAAGGATAGATCCCTGAGGCACTCCCGCATTTATATCATATTGTTTAGATGTACGACCGTCGAGGACAACCTGGATTTTTCTCTTATCTAAGAAGGATTTAATTATGTTTAGTATTCTACCAGTGATACCGTATGATTTAATTTTCCTGAGGAGACTCTCATGCCATACCCTGTCAAAAGCCTTAGATATATCTAGAGCTAACGCTCTGCCCTCCACCGCTTTGTCCAGTGAATGGTATATACGTTCAGAGATTACAGTGAGGATGTCAGCTGTGAAACGGCCTTGTCTAAATCTATATTGTTTGTCAGTCAAAAGTTTAGCATCTGTAAGGTGCCGGACTAGAGCATGCTAAATTATGGTCTCAAATATTTAGGCGCAAAGTAGGAGGAGGCTAATGGGGCGATAATTTGATGGGTCAGTTCTTTCGCCAGAATTCTTGAATACTGGTACCACAGAAGCAGTTTTCCAACAGCCCGGAAAGCATGATTCATTAAGGCATTTGTTGTAGAGTTTGGAGAGAACTGGAGCTACTTCGGCTGAGCACTTTTTTAATAGCACAGCTGGGATGAGATCAGGTCCACATGCTTTTGAAGTGTCAAGGTTTTTGATGATAGCGTGTACCTGAGCAGGGGTGATTTTTAGATCGTCTAGCGTGGCGTCTGTCCGCAAAGGAAAGTCAGGAAGGGGGTGGTTGGAAGGGTCCAGTGTGGAGTTCGAGGCAAACCGACTGGCAAGCATATTAGTTGGTTAGTGGGGGAATTGTTGATTGCCTATTATTTACTACACTGTTGTAGACTTTCCAGAAGTCAGGATTTCCTAATTTTTGTGCTTCGATGCGTTTCTTAGTGGTTTCAGTAAATTCTTTCTTAGCTGTCGCTATTTCTTTCGTAACGTTACTTCTAGCTTCTATATACTTCTGTTTGTTTGAACTGGACTTATGTCGGTTAAATCTGCGGTATGCATGCTGTCTTTGAGCAATGGCAGTTGCGCAAGTCGAAGTGAACCATTGGAGAGAGTGGGGCTTGCTATATTTGCGCACTGTTTAGCAGGAAGAGAAAAAATATTTCCCCATGGGGCATCTCTGATAAGATCTCTGATGGCATCCCAGGCAGCCTTTTTATAATATCTCGTTGTTTTGAACACTGGCTCTTCAGTTTTGGGTCTAGAATTTAGGGCGATTTCTACCATTATCACTGCATGGTCAGCGTTCCCGAGTGAACTGTCAGCATTCGTTATACAATCCTTGAGAACTGTTGTCAGAAACAGATCTAGAAGTGATGGGTGTTGTTCTTGCTGGTTAGGGAAACGGGTTGGAAATGTAACCATTTGGGATAGGGAGTGAGATATAGCGAAACTATGTGTTGAGCTGCCCGCTGCATCTGTGTGAGTAGAGAATCCTAGCCAGTTTTTGTGGTGAACATTAAAGTCACAAAATACATGGACTTGTGCGCTAGTGTCGAGGGAGAGTGCTGTGTCTATACTGTCAGAGACTTTGTTTATTATGGTGCTGTCCTGGGTCGAGGGAGAGCGGTAGAGAAAACAAAAGTAGCTAATGTTATGTTGTATGTTTAGTCTAAAGCACACAAAGGCTTGATCGTCGGTTTCTAGGTTTGTTTCTCTAGTCAGGGGGGAGGGTGTTACGAATGTAGACTCCAAGTCCGTGCATATGTCTGTCAGAGTCATTACGGCAAAGTGGGAGATAGCCAGGCATGTTAAAGTAGTTAGAGGGGATGGAGGAGTGTAGGTTAGTCTCGCTTAGTGCTAAGATATCCGGAGTATTTTTTAGGAGAAATGCTTCAACATCAGCTAAATTAGTTCTAAACCCACGGATGTTAATGAATGCGAGCCTCAAGGGAGGAGGCAAGTTGGATTTGTTTGTCCCTAAGCCTGGTTTAAGGTGATTTTTTTTTATTGTACTGTCATCATGTTTTAAAGAGTTTCAGTTAGGTGAGGGGGAGCTGAACAAGAGGTTATTAAGGGTATCAGACATGCAACACAAGTAGACCATTAGCTGATCGTTCTTCAACTAGAACTGTGGACTCAGGAAAGCCCATCGGAGATGAGTGCAGCGTTCCTTTCCATACGTGACATTGCACTACAAAGATCTCGATATTATACAACTGTTGATGGAGCAGCTGCTCTAAGCGCTACTAAAGAGTTAAGGCCCCTGTACTACTAGTCGGAAACAGCAGCCAGGAACTATCAATTCGGTACTCTCAGCCCATCAGAAGAAGATCACCCCAATCTAATTGCACAGGCATGTGTGGTACTCAAGCACTCCCAAGTGCCCAGTTTTGAGGGGTGGGATGTGTCGGGTGTGGGGGAATGGCATTCATTGCCCTGGACAAGAAACAAGATCTACCACTAAGTGTTTTGTCGATTCACTTGTGATAGTGTCTCTGCGCCTGACTAATAGGCAAAGAAGGAGTATGGAAGCCGGCGATGGACAGAGCCTATCTACTCCTTAAGCAATTTAGTTTAGCAGACCGGTAATTTGTTTGAGTCACCAGGAAGGTTGTCATCCAAGACTGGAGAGGCCTCCCTCCCCTTTGGTTTAGTTTCAGAGTTTTCCTTCTCCTAGACGGGTGATCTGGGAAGATCTACTGGGTCCATCAGCCCTGAGAGGGTTTGCTTCGCGCCTGAGTCCTAATGCAGGTATTTCTGCGACCCCACGTGGTTAGTTAATGTTACAGGGTTAGTTTGTAGAGGTTATATATCTAATGAATAGTTACACTCCTCAAAGTGATTTGGGGGCATGCAGTGGAAGCAGTTTTGTGGGAGGCTTGTTAGAAAAGCGTTAATGCTGATTAAGACTTTTACCTTTAGGTTTTTCCATTTTTTTAACTTTATGTTAGTTTAGGTTCAGGATAACGTTATAGTTTGATAGGTATTAGGAATTGAGCTAAGAATTTTGCCCAGTCACTGTATATTATAATTTACGAAGGTTAAGGTGTATGTGCAGTACAGTAAGTGTATAACTGGAGGTACATTCTAAGTCATGGCGTATTCCGTATGTATAATTAAGTGAATAGATATTTGGGCAAGTTTTCAGTAGATGTAAATAGATAGAAGTTGTGTTAGTGTTTCTACTATTGAGGGGAGATAATTTCAGTTTTCATTTTAGAGGCATCGAGCGTTTTGCATGACAGCGAGTATCGGATTTGGTTTAGTATTTTCGTTGCAAAACCATCTAGGAAGAGGCAATTTTTATGTAATGAAGATCGCTTTGCATCCGAATGCATACTTTGGCTGGAAAGTACCAAACTGGATAGGAATGAACTCTAATGCATGTCAGAGGTAAAATGTATAGATGTTTAGTGATGATTTTTAGGCGGTTAGCATGTGAAAGTTAGGAGCTTGAAGCTAAGGATTCCACTACTAAGGCGTATGTATAATGTAGGGTTTTAGTGGCAGCTAGAGGGGTTGAGCAGATTGTTAGCTTTCAAGGGTCGGGGTTATTAACTTACAGAATATAGTAAAGTTTCATTTGGATTTAAAGTTTACAGTATTGTTTTAGCTTGGGAGAAAGGAATAAAGTCTTCCCTTCTTTCCCCTATTTTGCATGCAGGTTAGACATAGGCAGTCGTCTTGGAGGTAAAGAGAAACAATTATTTCGTCGTGATTCGGGATTCATATTTATACGCAGTCGTTAAGGTTGGGGACAAAACAATTGTATCTATTCAGAAGAAAGTCCTAGTGACGCAGCTAAGATCACTGTAGATTTCAGTTACAATTTTAGTACAGTTAATTATAAGCTATATCCAGAGGTTTAGTAGAGAAATAAACAAGGCCTCTTTATTAATACTAGTGAACATAAGGTAATTGTAGATATTAAGTATATTACTTAAATAAAGTTCTTCTGACTTCTACCGTAGATAAAATAAATCCATGTTTGTACTAATTTCGTAAAATTTATCCTGCCTAATGGTATTTTATCTCTAGCCTTAGTACAGAGCGTGGAATTATTTAAGCTGGAAGAGAACGTGGTTGAGTTTTGCTTGGGGGATAATTTAAAAGGCTAAGCAGAGAAAACAAAACAAATGCATATATAAATTAAAATACATATAATTACAAAATCAAATAAGAAATTTAAAAGAGAAGAAATAACAAAGTTAGTATTTTTAGGACTAGGATGATTTAGGATAATACTTAACTTGCTCCACGCACGACAGCACTTACGGTACCACGACTAACCAAATTTGGAGGATGGGAGGTAGTGATTTCTTGGACCGGATATTGTGTGTGTTTGTTCTATTTTTTTCTTCCGAATTCTGCGCACATGTGTGTATAGGTTAATTTTACTTTTTATGCGAAGAAGAGAAATCTGAGTGTAGCAGGGATCGATTACAAAAAGGCTTATGACATAGTTTCTCATTCATGGATACGTGAAACACTATTGATGATGAAGGTTGCTGAGAATGTGGTAGGGCTTTTGGAGACAATTATGGTTCAATGGAAAACGGTGCTGACAGCAAACAGAGAGGAGATGGGACAGGTTGGTATTAAACGTTGAATATTTCAAGGATATTCGTTATCGCCACTTCTTTTTGTAATGATAATGATGCCACTGAGCATCCTCTTAAAGAGAGAAAAACTGGGGTATAACTTTGGATCTGGTGACAGACGCCTAGACGCCTCAACCATCTATTGTTTATGGATGCTTTGAAAATATTTGATAGAAATGAAAAGGAAATGGAGAGACTGGTAGAACTTGTGGGGACATACTCAGAAGACATTGGGATGGAGTTTGGGATTAGTAAATGCGCGGTGCCTGTGATGAAAAGAGGAGTAAAGGTTCATTCGATGGAATAGTGCTGCCAAATGGAGAAATCACGAAAGAAATAGAAGATACAGGATATAAGTATTTAGGAGTGTTGGAGGGTGTAGGCATCATGAACAGAGAAATGAAGGAAAAAGTCAGGAAGGAGTATCTTAGAAGAATGAAACTAATTGCAAAATCGAAACTGTATGGAGGAAACCTAATGAAAGCAGTGAATGCATGAGCAGTCAGTGTTTTGAGATACAGTGCAGGAATTTTAGAATGGTCTGACAAGGATTTGCATGCCATGGATATCAAAACAAGAAAAGTTTTAGCAATGTTTGGTATATTTCACATTCGAAGTAGCGTAGCAAGGCTGTATCAAAAGAGGAAAGATGGTGGGAAAGGATTGAAAAGTGTAAAATATTGTGTTAGAACCGAGGAGATGTCGTTGAAGGAGCATGTGGTTAGAAGTGGGGAGTGGATACTTAAGGTTGTGGCCAATGAAGTGGAGGTATGTGAGACCAAGGCTGATTATGTGAAACGTATGGATAGAGAAAGGGCAGTGAAACTGGCTAGGAAGAAAAGGCATAGAAGCTTCTCCCAGGATATAGCAGAAGTGGCTGATGAAAGATCATGGCAATGGCTTAGAGCTGGGTATCTGGCTAAGAGTACTGAAACTTTTGTTTGTGCAGCACAAGAGCATGCATTAGGAACACGATTGTTCAAAAAAATGGTTATAGGAGAGGAAGTTGCTGCAGAATGACGGATTTGTGGTAAGACCTCAGAGTCAATTACGCACCTTGCAGCAGGGTGTAGTGGACTGGCCTAGAGGGAGTACCGCAAAAGACACGATCACATGGGGCTCCGGATATATTGGGAGGTGGGTTTTTTTTACATGGGGGTCACCACTTATCAAGGTCCGAAGGCCACTCAGGGATAAGGGTTATTGCGTGTACAGTAATCAATGAGATAGTATTGTAGTAATCATTAGTATTGGGGGTTTTGATAGAGTGTCTGACTTAAGGGGGCGGTTTGTCAGTAGTTTGTTTATCTTGGACTTGAAGACGTCCAAGTTGTAGTCAGGTGGGAAACAGGCAAGCGGCAGAGAGTTCCACTGGCATGCAGTTCTAAGAAAGAAGCTTTGCTCATGGAATCTATGTTTGGGTTTAGGCACAGATAAAGAGTGGGGAAAATTATTGACAGTAGTTTCAGCCAGACGGGTGTTTCTCATGAAAGATTGACGAGGGGGGACGAGGGATTGGAGCTCAGACGAGCACCTGCCATGGAAATAGCGATAAAACAAAGACAGGCTTGCAACGTCTCTTCTGTGGGAGAGAGGTTGCAGGGAAGAGAAAAGGGCATCCCCCACTAAACCACGAAGTCTATTTTGTACTCTGTCAAGGCAGGATAGGCTGTTTTTAGCAGTTCCTGCCCAGATGTGGCTGCAGTATTCCATCCTTGGACGTACTTGGCTTTTATATAGATAGAGAATTGCATCAGTAGTGAGATATCTTCTGGAGCGGTAGAAGGATCCCATCATTTTCCCAGCGTCTCTGGCAACAGATTTGATGTACGTGTTCCATTTTAGATCAGGAGTAAAGGTCAAACCAAGAAGCTTGTCAAAACATGGAGCCTCCCAAGACGAGAGCCATCCATTTCAATTGATGCCAGATGGGGATCAAAACGTTGATGATGTAAAGATAGAAGCTTGGTTTTGGATGCATTAAAAGTGACCAGCCACCTCTTCCCCCATTGTACCACGTGCTCAAGATCAGAGGAGAGAGAATTAGAGAGAACTTTATCATTTAGGGCCTTTGATGTGTTGCCATAGATGGTCGTGTCATCAGCATAGATGTCAACGAATTATTTAAGTATGTGTTTTGGGAGATCATTGATGTAGATCAGGAAGAGAGTTGGACCCAGGATGGACCCCTGAGGGACTCCAGCATTAATACTGCGGGCCTCAGATTTCTGCCCATCAACCACTACTCTTATGAACCTCTCGGAGAGAAATGATTTAATGATTGAGAAAACATTTCCAGTACCGTAGCTGGAAATCTTGTGAAATAGGCCCTTATGCCATACCTTATCGAAGGCCTTCGATATGTCAAGAGCAAAGGAAACCTTTGTCAAGAGATTCACTAATCCTGTGTGATATAGCCGTTAGCACATCTGCTGTACATCTTGCAGAGCGGAAACCATATTGCGTGTCACTAAGAAGGTTGTTTCTGTTGAGGTGGTTGACTACCTCTTTATTTAATATGGATTCCAACAACTTACTCATGACACACAGGATACTTATTGGTCTGTACTGAGAGGGAGATGACTTATCACCTTAATTCTTAAATACAGGGCATACTGATGAGGTTTTCCAGGGTGTTGGAAAGCACTTCTCCTTAAGGCAACGCTTAAACAGTTTTGTAAGTATTGTTAAAGAGCATCTCCCCCCCTCTCTGGCTTTCTTACTCTTTCTATTTTCTCTCTGTGTGTCTCTATTAGAGAATAGAGAAAGAGAGAGGGAGAGGGAGAGAGAGAGAGAGAGAGAGAGGTGAATAACGTGGACAGTGGACACGTTTGCAAAAGAAGGGTCAGCTGACCAGATGACGTGGTATCATGTGATGAGGTTAGCTGATTCTTTCTTGGCAGTTGGGTTTTCGGGTGTTGAATAAGACAGACGGCTTTTCAGCTGTCCCCCCCCCCTGGGCTGGGGAGGACGCTGATGTGTATCATCAAACAAGCAAGGTTCACCTCCATTCTGTGTCGACCTTTGGAAGGTGAATAAAAACTATAAAACCATTTCATCGTCTTGGAGTGAATTCTTCATCCAACAGGCCAGCTCCCCTCCAAGAGACAATGAAAACCAGAGGAACAACCGACGACACATGAATAAAGGTATGTTAAGAAATGCATGCACACAAACACACACCCACGAAAACATGAACAATAAGATTAGAAACTAGACGATCACGTACACGAATCTCCTTGACAAAATCTCCTTTATGACCCCCCCCCCGAATATATAACATATTCGTTTTGGTGCTCGTGACTAAGTTCACATCATCGATGTGAAGTCGAACCTGTGTTTAAGAAATACGACGTGGAAACAGGTCCTTAAAAGGGAAAGGAGATTTTAAGACAAGAAAAAAAACAAAAAACAAAAAAAAAAAACAAAAAAACTATACAACACAATAAAATGTCTGGAAGAAAAAAAAAAAGAGAAAGAACATTAGTAGAAAAAAAGAAGAAATACAAATCAACACACACACAACGATGGTCCGTTAAAACACTAAGTAATAAGGAAAAATAATAGTAAAGAGAAAAAAAAAGAAAAGAAAAGAAAAAAAAATTCTGTGAGAAAAACAGTAGAATAACTTGGAAAAAAAACAGCTATAACGAAAGACAAACTGATAAAATATTGTTAATTTTGAATTAAACAGCAAGTGTAAAACAGAAGGACAGAAAGAAAGAAAAAGAAAAAGAAAATAGAACATATGACTTGTTAGCTACAACGTGTGTGTCAGAAATGAGCCTGTCACCTTACTAAAAAAAAAAACATGTCAATCACGAAAGGTTTGTTGTAATAATAATTTTTGTTGCAATTTTGAACTGCGAAACTTCATGTGCTTTTAGTGAAAAAACAATATGAACTGTTGATGAAAAAACAATGATCATGTCCTGTAAAATGATTTTTTTTTCTTTTTCGCTGATTGTGCGATTTTTTTCGTAGGAATTTTTTTTTGCTGACGTGGACAAAATTTTGTTGTTTGGATTTTATTTATTGCTAAGATGGGACTTTCTGAATGCTTATAGGATATTTTTGTATTTTTTTCATTTATTTTCTTTATGTAATTGATGTGTTCTAAAAGGGTATTGTGCAGGATTTTCTTACTTTGTGACATGTATTTTTTTTTCGCAGAATGGGGAGGTGGAATCTTGCTTGTGGGGTCTATGGAAAGAAGGATTAATAAAAGAAAAAATGTGTTTTTAATTAATTAAATAGTAATAATAAAATAGGGAGAAAGAAATAAGATTTAAACAGTGTAATAAATGATTTAAAAAAAAAAAAAAGTTTCGGAAGAGTCAAAGGTTCAGTCGGTATTAATTTCAATTTTCGAAAAGTAGAATAAATGTTCTATTCGACATGAGTGACGTTTTGACCACATAAGTAAGGTAAAAAAAAAAAAAAAAAAAAAAAAAAAGGATAAATATAGGGTTAAATAAACTATATGAAGAAATGAAAGAAAAAAGTGGGGCGTGAATGGAATTTAATTTCTGTGGCAAGCATGTTAGAATTTTGGAGAGGTGTTGAATTACATGGGTAGTTATTAATTTCATTATTCTCGGGAAATGATTCGAATTTTTTTTTTTTTATCGTGATTTCTGTTGATTTCGAGTAGAATCAACATGGAGCAAGTTTGAGTACTTCATGTGTGGAAATCCGATGTTTTCCGTGAAGCTATGTGTCTTCAAGGCAGGTTGCGCTTACCGACTTTGGAAAAAAAAAAAAAGAAAGTTTTTTTCTGACATAGCAGTGAACGGAATGTATTCTGTCCAGCGTGAGCGGATCTAGTTGTAATCAACTTCAGGGAGCAAATGAAATGCCCTCTGACATGGTGTAAGGGGCAGAGGGGGTGCAATGGCTGACGTGGCCATTATGTTACGAATCGCTCAAGAGAAGATGAATGAAATATGTATGCAAGTACTTAGGAAAATAAAATGTTACCATATTGTGAATTAAAGGTACCAAAATTAAAAAAAAACCATGCTGGGTGAATTTAATTGGTATTATTAAATTAAATTATTTTGGAATAGATTTGGTTGGTTTAGTTATATTTTAGGGACGTTTAGCGCGTAGTTGCATTTTTTTTTCATGAGAATTACAAGGCGATTAGGCTGTAGAAAGCAGTTTTTTTCTGTTGTTTTATTTTTTTTTTTATAAGCCACGGTATTGTCACAAATTAGAAAATTTGGCAGGGGAAATACTATTTTAGAGTAATGAGAACCCTGTTAAAACAATACTAGTGGTTCCAGTGAGTTGGAAGATGCCACGTAGGCCCAAGCAACGGCAATAAGTCTTGTCCAACAAAAGTCTGGCGTGCGAGGTCGCGATAATTCCTCAGGGTACGGAGCGACTGGACAGTCGGTACCAAGCCTAATCACGGGGAGATAGAAGAAAGGGAAAGATGCAGATTACGTAAGGGACAAGATAGAGCCTTATTATTTTTTTATTTTTTTAGAGGAATGTGTGAGGGATATCTGGGTTGGAATCTTGGGACTTGCTGGGAATGCGGAAAAATCACAAAGGGAAAACTACTTAGTTAGAAATCGATGGCGCATTAGTTAGGGAGTGATGATTCCGTATCTTGTCGGGTTCCAGGAACTCAAACAGGCTCCGAGTGAATCAGTGTGAAGGCGTATCTTGACTTAGACCAACCAAGGGAGTTAGTAGAAGAGCTTTGTGAAGTCCCGAAGTAGTAGATTGAATAGAACAAAGCTCCAGTAATAGGACCACTCAGAGAAAGACGTCAGGGCATTACAGTAAAGGAAAAAAAAAACTGGGACTTAGGCCTATGCTGAAAGTCGAGAACGCGAGTGGGATGGTTGGGTCGGTAGAGCATCAGACTTTTAATCTGAGGGTCTGGGGTTCGAGTCCCCATGCGATAAAGCTACCACCAACATGGAGCATCCGACGTTCTGGTCGTAATTGCGATATGCTGGCCCCATTTCGAAAAAGTGATCGAAAATGGAGTCTCCATTTGTTTGGCCAAGTGGTCCAAATAAAGAGCAGAGTCAGTGGAAAATATCCAACAATGCGACCGCCTAGACAAGATGTATATCTGCAAAGCTGTATCTTTGTCTAACTTGGAAGCAAGTTAATGTCTAGGAGGGACTTTTGAGAAGCAGCAGAAGGGTTGATAGTGTTGTAGAAGAGTACTGGTGCCTGATCTTTCTTGGAAAAGGGGTGAGTCCGGAAAGTGAAAAAATAAAGATGTACTTCGGACATAATTATTTTTTTTTAGTTAGTTAGTTATTAAAAATGTATGGCTTGCCATACATTTTGATAAAAAAGGGGTGGAGGAATGTTAAAGAGCATCTCCCCCCCCCTCTCTGGCTTTCTTACTCTTTCTATTTTCTCTCTGTGTGTCTCTATTAGAGAATAGAGAAAGAGAGAGGGAGAGGGAGAGAGAGAGAGAGAGAGGTGAATAACGTGGACAGTGGACACGTTTGCAAAAGAAGGGTCAGCTGACCAGATGACGTGGTATCATGTGATGAGGTTAGCTGATTCTTTCTTGGCAGTTGGGTTTTCGGGTGTTGAATAAGACAGACGGCTTTTCAGCTGTCCCCCCCCCTGGGCTGGGGAGGACGCTGACGTGTATCATCAAACAAGCAAGGTTCACCTCCATTCTGTGTCGACCTTTGGAAGGTGAATAAAAACTATAAAACCATTTCATCGTCTTGGAGTGAATTCTTCATCCAACAGGCCAGCTCCCCTCCAAGAGACAATGAAAACCAGAGGAACAACCGACGACACATGAATAAAGGTATGTTAAGAAATGCATGCACACAAACACACACCCACGAAAACATGAACAATAAGATTAGAAACTAGACGATCACGTACACGAATCTCCTTGACAAAATCTCCTTTATGACCCCCCCGAATATATAACAGTATCGGGGCAAGTTCTGGTAGGAGCTTTTTCAGCACTATAACTGGAATACCATCAGGGCCAGTTGCTTTACTGGAATCAAGATTCTTGATTAGCTTGGCGACCTCACGCACAGATATTTGTATGTTGCATAGCGTGTTGTCTGTTATAGAATGAAATACAGGTAGTTGATGGTAATTGTCGCATAGTGTAGAATTAGCTGCAAAGTTCTTGGCAAACGTGTGTAAGAGGATTGGGATGGTTTGAGGAGGTGCCTGATGAAATGAGAACAAGTGAGGATGGCAAGGTAAATGTATGGTGGGACAAAAGTGTCATAACGACCAAGCAATCGGAACATAATCGTCCGGATTTGGTCGTCATTGACAAAGTCTCAAAAAACTGGCAGATTGTAGACTTTTCAGTACCCTGGGACAGGAATGTGAGAGAGAAGGAGAATGAGAAGTGGAGCAATTATGCTCCCTTGGCCTTGGAGATAAGGCGTATACACGGGGTTAAAACACAAATAATCCTGGTTGTAGTTGGTACATTAGGAATAGTATCAAGTCGTCTGGAAGGACAATTGTAAAAACTGCAAATCCCCGATGTTTTAGGCGGCCTTCAGACCTCTGAAATTGTAGGTACCACCAACATCCTTAGGAAAACCCTTGATCTTTGAAGCCCCTGGTTTGAAGCCGGGATTAAGGGAAATCCTCTAGAAATGAATCCCATCTCTTTCCAGAGAGACGTTGATAAACGAAATCAGAATTATTATTATTATTATTATTAGTAGTAGTAGTAGTAGTAGTAGTAGTAGTAGTAGTAGTAGTAGTAGCAGTAGTAGTAGTATTTGTACTCACTAGGAGTTCTCACACACGTTATCAGCAGAGATTACTCACTGATAACAATCAGTTGTTCCCTGAAGTTTGGGTAACAACAAGTCTTCCTGATTCTCAGTACTCTTCACCTCTTTCGATAACCTTAGCAAATGAATGTGTGTTATCACCATAGCCGGATTCCATTGACTTCTCGCTGGCAACGAGCATTAGTCTTCACTGGACTTTGGGTAGCAATAAGCAATCCTAACCTTCCAGTCTTCTTCACGCTTATTCAGTGGAGGTCTGATTAGTGTTTTCTCTCCTCGGTCTTTCGGCCATCTTTGACCTTGTACGACTATTATGTGTGATACCTGTCGATGCCGAGACTATAATTGTTTTAGTAATAGTAGCAGTAGTAATAGCATCATCATTATCAGTATTATTATTATTATTATTAGTAGTAGTAGTAGTAGTAGTAGTAGTAGTAGTAGTAGTAGTAGTAGTAGTTGGCAGTCCTCATATTACAGCGACTTATAATTGGGATGAGTTTCAGATTTCAGCTTGGTGAAGACAGCTTGAAAATAGAAGAGACAACGACGTACGTTTTGTCTTTTAGATATAAAAAGAGTTAATCTATAGAATCGGCTATAAATGTCCTGAAACTGCCATTGGTCAAGCTAAAAATAAAATTATGTTGGTCGATTATCTACATTTGTTAACGAACAACGGAGAAAGAACTAAGCTGGTATTCGTCTCATAATTTTCTTTAATGCGCTCTCTCTCACTCTCTTTCTTTATTTTGTTTTCTCTCTCTCTCTCTCTCTCTCTCTCTCGCTTTCTGTCTGTGCATATCTCCCCTCTCTTTCATTATTTGTCTTTCACTACAGATTAGATAGTTAAAAAGAGACTTTGCTTTCATTTGAATCATAGGTTTCTCGGTATTATCTCCCTTTATGTCTTTTTTAAAAACTTTTTTCTGTATATTTCTGTACAAGTATGTGTGTTTGTCAATCTCTCTTTGTTTCTTTCTTTCTGCCGATCTCTATCAGAATTGTCATCTCTCTGATTTTTTTTTCTCTCTATATCACTTCTATATCTTTCTTTGCTTGCCTTTTTCTTTCTCTTTATCGTTTTCATCCCAGATCAGATATTAATTTAGCTCGGTCCGTGACACGCTACTTGAATGTCATAGTCAGTTGTGAAAACGCGGCCATTGGTCAACCTGATTCGAGGCCACATGACAAGTGTAGCGCTGCTGTTATATTTTATGGCTTCTTTTATTTAATTATCGGGCGTCGCATAGACAATGTCGTTGCTCATGAAATTCGTTATGCCGGGTTCGAATTACAACGTATCTATCTTAGTTTTTTTTTATTAACAAATCATGTTGAAAAAAGTATAACAAGTAATATGACAGGTTTGTAATTCAAATAAGTTTATCATAAATTATTTTATTTACAAAAAATCTCTACTTTTATATAAAAGAAACTTTGTCTGTGTCTGTGAGTTCATTTAATATGGACTCGAAAACGGCAGGAACGATTTTTATGAAATTTCACACGAAAATACTTCATGTGTCTGACAGTGTTCTTCGATAGGTTTTGTATCTGAATATTATCTATGAGTATCGATAATCGAAATAATCCGATGTAAGAAGGAACAAGCGATTTTAACGCAAGGTAACATCTTAAACAGCTTAACATCACAAGTATATTTAAGAAGATTTATTACCACAGAAGCCGAAGGGCTCGACATATAAAATAAGCAGTAGATTCTTTGATATAACAGGGGCGCGTTCGAAATAAATATTTCTGTTTAGAGCAAAATTGAAGTATAACACTTGACTTTTACATTATAAAATATAAATAAAGCCATTATGTATAAATTTGCTTTCAACTAGAACCTAAATATGAAACCTCGGAAGTGTAGAGTTATCCCCCCCACCTTCCCTTTGCCAAACATGGCAACTTATGCATCTGAAGAAAGTTGGAGGTTACACTGACCGAAACGTTGTACAAATAACACTCAAGATGAAGTCATTAGTCTGATTAGTCCCAATAATACAAACAACTACCCATCATCTAAAAAAATTCAGAACTGAATATATTTGAAATGTATATAGGAATATATATAGGAATATATATAGGAATATATATAGGAAGTTTGAAATCTGAAATAAATTTCAGGCTAAATATAGTGGTTAGTATATGAAATTAATCGATAGGCAATGAAAAAAATTACAACATGATGACACGGAAATATTTATGAAACTACCTATATAGCGGCCGTTTACTTGTGAATAAAAATATATGCATAAATACATCCACACACGCACATACATATACTCACACTTCAACAAAACAAATATATATTACCCTCATCCACTTTTCGCGCATACATATTTTATACCTACATATACATATAAATACATGCATAGGCATGTATGCATATATATATATATATATATATATATATATATATATATATATATATATATATATAGCCAAAAGAAGCTTTTTGTAAAAATGAAAATAAATAATGCAATTTGAATTCCTGAAAAAAAAAATGTCACTTATCGCAGACTTAGCACTTGCATAATCCGACTTTTAAATGTCTACAATTACAAAAAAGAAATCACCTATATACGGGTGAAAAAATACAAAAAAATGTAAAAAAATTTTTGTTAAATTGAAATAGTCTTAGCACTTGTATACGTCGACTTCTAAAAAGTCTACAATTATAAAAGAGAATTCAAGTATATAAAAATAAAAAAAACAAAAAAACAAAACCTTAACTAAAATTCTTAAATTGTAAACGGGGATCATCAGCTGCCTACCATATATATATATATATATATATATATATATATATATATATATAGAGAGAGGGAGAGAGAGAGAGAGAGAGAGAGAGAGAAAGAGAAACACGCACACACACATATTCACTTATATATATATATATATATATATATATATATATATATATATATATACATCTACGTACGTAAACTATTTCAACCTTTTATTAAAATAAAGTCGGCTCAACGTGCTTTAGCCAATGTCGGAAGAAGGACCTTTGATTGAGATAAAAAGGATTCAAGTAAACTAAAACAATAAATTAAAAAATAAGAAATAAACTTAAAAATAAATGATGAATGGCTGCATAATAAAATCAATCGGTTAGATGCATTTAAAAACATACTGATATGTATGCTGTGAAATCCCGTATATAACAAAGCATACATCTTTAAACCCACCTTATACGTTAGCAATGTGAATAATTAATGAAAAAGTTAATATATTTAATGGTATACTAACAAAATATCATAAATGCCTGCGTCAGCGAAGAAAGTAAATATTTTAAATTTTATTTTAAAAATTCTTTAAGAAATTAACGAAAACCTGCTCAACAAAAAATAAGAACACCACAGCGAAGAGCATAAGGCCATAATATTAATATCAGCCCCAACTAGATCTAATTTATTTTAGTATTGGTATACTTATTCAACATATAAATTATCAATAATGTATACTTTAATTAATATTTATAAATCAATTAGATTATAGATCTATATAAGTATCAATATATGCACAGAACTATGCAGTATTATATATATATTATTTCATTTAATATACATTTACATTATTTAATTGTTATTACACATTGGATTATTAATCAGGCATAAAACGAGAAAGTACGTATCTATAGCGATGCATACAGTTTTGCATAATTTCTTATGTTATATTTATTAAATCATAAGATAATATTATATTGTAAGATTCAAGTAACAGGTTTAAAACTTAAGAAGGAGAATGGCTTTTTTGCCTATAATAAGCCGCTTGAATTTGGATAAACAGTTATATATTTTTAATTCTCTATTTAGCTAGTGATGTGTTATCTTTCGAATCCACATTCTGCCTTATGTTGAAAGAGAAAATATGGTTTTTATACATATCTTACGAACTAAATTCGGTGGATTCTATGTAGGTACTTGTATCATTTCTCTCTACAATATTACATATATAAACTATGTTTAAACACCCTTTACCTAAAAGGCATTCATTTTCATTTACATTGGGGTTCTAATTGTCAGTTTGCCTGGTTATTTATGTAGGAGGACAACAGAAACGGTTCAAGAACCTGAATATATATATATATATATGTGTGTGTGTGTGTGTGTGTGTGTGTGTGTGTGTGTGTGTGTGTGTGTGTGTGTGTGTGTGTGTGTGGCGGGATAAATCAGCTGAAGCCCAACACTATGCTGACATTCACAATACCAAACAAAATTTTCAACTCATTGAAAACTGTTTTCGGTCCCTCTACTTCTGACAACGCACTACTACTATCATTAGATGGGAAGACACATCAACGGTCTCAGCAAGCAGTGGCAGGAGCACTTCAGCACTCTGTTGAATCGATCCTCGTCAGTTGACTCAGACGCCATGAATCAGATTTCCCAACAGCCCTTGGATACGTGTTTATTTTCCTCTCGTGTCCGTTATAGAGCGTAGTGTCGTCAGTAAATATACCCATCTCAGAGACAATTTTATCAGGAGGTCATTAATGAATATCAGGAACAATAAAGGTCCAAGGATCGACCCCTGTGGTACATCCGCATTTATATTGTGCTGACGTAGGACCACCGAGGACAACTTTGATTATTATTATTATTATTATTATTATTATTATTATTATTATTATTATTATTACGATTTCCAAGTCTCGTCAAGATATTAGCTAGAATTTTTTACTTAGAGTCTAGGCGATAACAAGTCTCTCTTGATCCCCAATACTCTCCATATACATATATATAATATCTCATAATATACTTTCTTAGTTTGCAAATGAATTTGCGTTATCACAACAGCCCAATGCCATTAACTTCTTGCTAGTAACGACCATTGGTTTTCACTGGAATTAGAGTGGCAGGAAGTGTCTCCAGGATCCCAGTACTCTTCGCACTCACCCAGTTGAGGTCTATATAGCGCTTTTCCATCCGACTTCATTACGCCTACTAATTGTAATATTATTCGAGGCTTTATTATTATTATTATTATTATTATTAATATTATTATTATTATTATTATTATTATTATTATTATTATTATTTGTATTCTTCTTCTTCTTCTCCTTCTTCTTCTTCTTATTCTTCTTATTATTGGCATTATTATTATTACGATTTCCAAGTCTTGTAAAGATATTAGTTAGAATTTTTGACTTGTGAAAGAGGAGGTCAGAGATTTTCAAGTATCACATCAACTAATGAATTCCCACCAATAACGCATCTATTTTAAGAACTGATTATTAATAGTTTCTGTTCTGGTCACAATTGTTTTATCGTACGTCCAATATTTTCTCTACTTTCATTTATGATATATCCATTATTTTTGTAGAGTAATTGCATTTTTAGGAAAGTTTAGTTTAGATTATTGAATATAGTGAATATGATTGACAAGAAATGTCTTGAGGGTCAATCGATTTCCTGTCTGCCAAGTACGAGCATAAACTTGGGAAATGGTTAGTCATCCGATCAAATTCATAGTTATTGTTCGAAATTTATAAAGTTTGTAAACGTCAGCAGTAAAGTATGTACAAGTGAAAGATAACGAGAAAACTTGACATGTGTGCAGGATAAAGAGACGTATTTGAATGGTGTCTAGTGACGCCAACTTGAAAGGCTTTAACATACGAAGTGCAAAGTTAAAACTGGTCAATTATCGACCGTAATCTCACAATCTTTAGCATCATCTACAGTAATATATTCAGATTTATTCTCAAACTTGACGCTGATAAATGGCTTCGATCCTCATCAGGTATACATTGCTTATATGATACTGTCAGGTGAATCCGGTGTTGTCCGTGATTAATATAAAAATAAAACTAGTGATTAATAATAAGGAAAATATATATCTATATTTCACAAGATTTAAAAACGTTTACCTTTTACATAGAGTAACTTTTGAAATCCCTAGATTAGCTCCTGCTGGTTATGTATGCACTTTTATGTCCAGAGCAAAACTCTTCAGAAATCAACTAATTGAAAGTCACTGACCAATGTTTGCTTGCTAGCACATCTGCAACTGAAGGTGAAATTGGCGAAATGGCCACGCCTCTTTTTAGCGAAGTACGACTATCACCAGCATTGTATCTCTGAAACTCTCAAAATGTGAGGAATTGCCACATTATGGAGGGGAGGGTTAGTAATACATTATGATGTCTTAAAACCACTGGTTTTCAAGATATTTGCAATAAAGAAATTTCTGCATTATATAGTGCACATTGTACCGCATCCTGGTTTTTGTTATATTACTTATGCACATTATCCATATTTTTCAGTTTAATTTTGTGGATTTCGATACTTTGTGATTTTACTACAACCACAAAATACCACACATTTTTAGTTTCTTGCTCTGCAAGTGCATGTCTTTATACTCCTACATGACGTTTGGCATTTGCATGGTGGTGGTAGGTCATCTGGTCTGCATGGTACAGGCAGTATCACAGGACTTATGCCAAAGTCTGTTGTTTCATATCCAAACTTGAACGGATCTACTTTAATTATTTCAGGATTTGTGGTTTTTAACCACAATCTTCACTGCAGATATGTTCGTTTTATGTGTTCTTGTAGTGTATAGGCACAACACACAAGCTGGTTAAAGTCACGTTTCTTTCCTAGAATTATGGTACTGTTCCCATCGATACTAACTAAATGTTGAACAGTCAGTTTAATTTAATCCAGTTACAAGAATTTTTTCAGCATCACTCATCATCTTCGACGACAATTCCTCCGCACCGAACGCAGTAGAGAGATCCATTGAAGCCTTCAAACCAGCCAACTTTGAACCTAACATGCTGGTAATATCATACCCACTTAATATGTGAATTTCTGGTAGACACGACACCAAATTACTGTTCAGTTGATCAGCCAACAGGTGAATAGGCACAGTCGTCTTGTTCTTCCTAATGCCAAGCTTTACATAGAGGTTTTGTAGTTCGCATGTTTTCTTGAAATGGAAGATGAGGTTGAAGAGAACGTCTGTGTCATGTGAGTACACTAGGATCGATTGAAAACCATATTTTACACTATCATTAATATTTAACATGATTCCATAAACAGACTCTTCTTGGTTGCTTGAGAACTTTATGATCATTGTTTGTTTGCCCACAAACAATTTTCTAGATTCATCACCATATACTCAACCAAAGAAGATTTCCTTATCTTACGCAATATTTTGTAGCATTCACTTGAAGAAGTATTCTCGAAACCTCACTTTGTTCAACATTGAGCTCCAGAACGTATCTAGATCGACAGGTACCTTCTAATTGTCAGCCTTAATGGTGATAGTGATTTATTCAGAACTTCTCTTAGCACATTCCATTTGCTTGATTGATGATTTCTGATAAACATAAAAAATAATGACTATTCTTGTTGACTCCTGTGGTAGCGAGAATGGGTTTGGATAAAGTCTCGGCCAATCGGATAAATGTATCAATGCTTATCTTTTTATTGGTAGTACGAGTGCCATGAAATTTGAGCATCACATTTTACATCCCTTTTGTTCTGGGAAAGTTAGTTTACTAATTCTCTTGATAGGGACGCTTTATCTAGCATCTCAATCGTATCCCATCTTTACCTTCAGTAGTCAGGAAATGAGATGTGCTTGTCAACTCATACTTCAGAAGCTCCAGCATGCTGTATCCTCTTTCTAATCTTGAATGTTATTTTCACACCGTTCCGATCGATATAATCTCCGACCTTCTTCAAAAGTATTTTGTTGAACTAAGAAATCTTTCGGCCGAAGTCGAGAATCTACACTAAATTTCGAGCGGAACGCTTTATTTAATCCAAAAGGGCATCATAATCTCGTTAGATCAGCCATGACTGGGTAGAAGTACTAATAAATTTGCAATTTTATTGTGAGTGTCGCCCGCAGATTAGAAAGTTGGACAAATGCTCTCTAGTTCGACCGACTGAAAGATTCTCAAGTTCGACAAGGTACACTTGAAAAAGTTCGGTGGTTTCATTAACTGAAACAATGTGAAAATAATACGCAATATGAGAACAGTAGTCCGAGGAATCCAAATAATACGAATAATTAATCGTCATCTCAAAAATTCAGATAATCAAACACGTTGTTTTTATTTTGCTTATTTTTTGTTGATATCATATTTTAATGATATCCCTATTTGAATTACAAATCTGTCCTATTTCGATCAGCTACCGCACATGATGGTAGCACATTAACTCTGTGCGTAATGATTATTATTTTTTATGGCAATCACTACAGACACGGCATAAATCCACTTGATATAAGAGACTAAAAAATAAAAAATAAATAAAATACTACTTCCAGGTAAAAAATTATAAGTGTTAGCTATATTGTTTTCGATTCAGAAAACAGCACCCCGTTTGTCCAAAAAGAATTGCCCAAGGAATACGAGAACTCAAGGAATAAAATAAAGGAATAAAGAGTTACAAGGCTGTCAAAAGTAAAGCCAAGATCCACTTTCTACGCTTAGTTGATTATCAGATGATATGTTATCACTAGGGCTATGACAACAGCATATTCTTTTCATTCTTTTGACTCTCGAGTGTGTATCCGTTGATATCTTATATGCTTTTATATAGAGTGATGTGGTTCTCGGTTGATTAACTGTGTTTAACTGTGTCGGATATATACTCGAGAGTGAAAACAATGATGAGAATATACTGTTGTCGTAGGCCTAGTGATCACCGATGTTTGATATTAGTATTTGATGAGACACAATGCTAGCAAAAACGTCACAAGGTAATAACATGAAACTTTACCCAGGAAGGCGTAGGAAAGTCAACTATTAATCGAAGTGCATATCGATTGTAGTAAAGGGCGTTAATAGCAGAACATCATCATTCATCACCTGTTATTCGTTACAACGTCTAATGTAGCTTCATGATTTGACCCGTCCTTACCTGTAGGGCGTAACATATCATTCATGAGTAAGGTACGGTAACTGATCAAAAGATCCTTTGTTTGTGGCGTCGGCCTTATCACCAGATAAACTATGAATCATGAACTTAGATATTCATCAGATCCAAACACAATTTTTTTTATCTCACAGATCTTTTGAGGCAAACAAGATCGATGTCATCACATGAGAGAAACCAAAATAAACAGAGATCGATAATTCATAGAATATTAGAATCTTAAACAGGAGCCCAACTAAATGAATATCTTTATTTCGTCTTAATATTCTAGTCTGGGCGTTATAACTTAATAAACATATATGCACAAAAACCAGCGCCATATATATATATATATATATATATATATATATATATATATATATATATATATATATGTGTGTGTGTGTGTGTATATGTATATATATGTATATATATATGTGTGTGTGTATATATGTATATATATGTATATATATATGTGTGTGTGTATATATATATGTGTATATATGTATATATATATATATATGTGTGTGTATATATATATGCATATATGTATATATATATGTATATATATGTATGTATATATATATGTATATATATGTATATATATGTATATATATATATATATGTATATATATATGTATACATATATATATGATGATGGGCTCATAATAGTGAAGAATGCTACAAGTGTTAAATGTGATCAGATTAGGAAAGCAATCCATAGGGACATGAAAGATTTTAGCCAAAAAGTAGAAGTTAATGCTAACTTAAAACAGGTTAATTTCCTTGACGTTACTTTAGATCTGAATTCGAATACTTATAAACCATATATGAGGGATAATGCTAATCCTATTTATATACACCCGCAGTCTAACCATCCACCATCCATTATTAAACATATACCGTTATCTATTGAAAGTAGAATAAGTAACAATTTATCTAATGAAGTAACTTTCAATGATTGCAAAGCTATTTATAATACAGCACTTAAAAATAGTGGGTATAAGGACATTGAGATAAAATATAAAGTAACTAACACTAGCACAAATGGATCTAGAAATCGAGGTAGGAAAATTATTTGGTTCACACCCCCCTTTAATATCATGTTGAAAACAAAACTTGGTACAAAATTTTTACAACTTATTAACAAGCATTTCCCACCTAATAATATATTACATAAAATATTTAATAAAAATACATTAAAATTAAGTTATAGCTGTAGTGATAACTTAGAAAGGATTATAAAAAAGCATAATGGAAGGATTTTAAAGACGACTAATAGAGAAGGTGAAAATAATTGTGCAAACACTACGGTGAATAAATGTAACTGTAAAAAGCCTGAGGAATACCCAATAAAAAATGAATGTCTGACCTCATCAGTGGTATACCAAGCTAGGATATTCCCGGTGGAGAAACCAAGGGACGAAAGATTCTACATAGGGAGTACCCAAATGACTTTCAAAAATAGATTCTATGGACATACACGCTCGATGAGTAATCAAACATATGAAAAGGACACTTCCTTATCGTTATATTACAGGAAATTAGTTAGAGAAAATAAAACACCTAGTATAAAATGGAAGATTATTAGGAGGGCCAATAATTGCCACTCATTGAACTCACCATGTCCATTATGCTTATCAGAAAAACTTGAGATAACTAGGTTTAAAGACAGAGAAAAATTATTAAATATTAAAAAAGAAACTGCTGTATCCTGCAAACATTTCAGAATACACGCACTTAAAGAACTCTAAATTAGTAGACTAGAACAACTATGAGTACAACTAACCCCCATCAAATACCCCCCCACAAAAAGGATAAGTGAGGTCGCAACTATGATCATACCCGTATGGGTTACGTAAGTCGCTTAATATTCTACTTCATCGAGCAGTTATGGTATTACTAACCGAAATAAGTACCTGTATGAAGGTATATTTGTAACCAAACGAGTAATAGATTGTTTTTGAGGGAACCTCGTAATAATGTATGCATATGGATATTTTTGGGTGTGTGCATGTATGGATATAATATCTTTATATACCCGGGTAGGAAAAGTAATTTATAAAAAAAAAAAAAAAAAATGAAGAAATATGTAGATGAAAGAAAGTAAAGAAATGAAGGGTGAATGAAAGAAAAGGGGATAAGGAAATTAGGGTGAATAAACAAAGATGAAGGTAAGTACTACAATATATAAGCTTGTATACTCGGTTTGTATAACATAAATACTCTGATTTCTGTCATTTGTCATTATATATTATTATTGTGTCGTGATACATCCTATGTATATCTGCATTACCATCGAAAGAGTATTTGCTTAATATGAGGATAGGCCTATGAGCTTCATGCTGAATTCAATATAAATTTTTACGTAGTGTAAATTTTTACGAAAAAACCTACAACTTAGGAAAATGTAACAAGCGGGTGGGGCCATGAAATATAACTATGCGTGTGGAGTTTGATAGAAAAAGGGAATTTATATAGTAAATGTATTCATGTCTGTTTCTGCTTTAGATGTATCATTTGGTGGCAAGGTACAGGTATATATGTATATGTCTATATTTGTGTGAGTATGTATGTATAAGTGTATTTTATGTATGCATGTATGTTTGTATATTTATATATATGTGTATCTATATATCTGTGTGTATGTTTGTATATAGATGAATTTCTGTGTGTATTGTATGTAGATGTATTAATATGCATATATATTCTTGAACTATTAGAATAGGCTGCCTCGTATATGATTGTTGTAACAATATAGACTACAAGAATGTATGGATGTCCGAATGTTGTTTATATATATGTTATATGTGTATGTATATGTGTGTATATATGTATATATATGTATATATATGTATGTATGTATGTGTGTGTGTTTATGTATATATATATATATATATGTACACCCGTCTGGAGTGTGGTAGCATACTATTGCATATACGAAGGGGTTACCACGCTACAGAAGTAAAGAAAAATGCTATTATTCGTCCCTGTATGTCTGTAATGTGTGTGTGTGTGTGTGTGTGTGTGTGTGTATATATATGCGCGGGTGTAGCAAAATGTAGGCATTTATAAGTATATTGATATATGTATATAGGCACATGTGGGGTTTAGATAACTTTCGTGTTTTATTTATTCATATTTTGTTTGTTTACTTGTTTTATTTATTTTTATTTAATTTTATTTATTTTTTGTTTTGTTTTATTTACCTTAATGTAATTTTTAACTCTATTCCTGCGTAGTTTCAGAGTTATTGTCTAGTTTCAGTATGTGTGTTGTGAATAATAAAAAAAGCATACAGCTTGGATTCGCTTTTGGATATTCGTATTGATGTGTTTGTGTGAGTGTGTGTGTGTATGTGGCAGTGTCTGTGTATGTGTGTGTTGTATGTGTGTTGCATGTGTGTGTGGGTGGATGTAGATTAAAAGGCACCGGTTAGTACTTAGTTGACCATCGCTAAGGTTCTTAACTTACAGACTCCAAGACAAGAAAACTAAATTCTCAAGTACCTTATGCCATAAAAACCAAAAGTTAGGTTGGATGGGGGAAAGGGAAAAGAAAAAGATGTTTATTATCTTCAAAGATCTCACTCATCCTTTTACCGTTTTTTATGACTCCCACCCAGGTTGCATGCTAACTTGATAAACGAAATAGGAAAATGGATTTGGTGGAAATATCACTTTCGACGGTAATTCTTGGCCTGAAGACGTAATCCCCCAACGTGGGTGATTACAGAAACATGTATGCACATATGTAGCCATTAATGTTTGTATAAATAAAATTAATATATATATGTATATATGTATATATATGTATATATATATGTATGTATATATATGTATATATATGTATATATATATGTATATATATATATTTACTATAATAATTAATAAATACCTACAGATATTAGTGTTTCATCCTTTTGGGAATCATCAGTGCAGGATGTCACGATTAACACCAGTCGATAGATTCAAACTCGGTAACAGAAGCCGTCTCTGGCTTTATTAGCAAGGGCCGTAATCCATTCGGCTACCGTTAACCGCGAGAAATATTGTTGAAATTTAAACATTTATCATTTACATATTTTTCATTATATATATATATATATATATATATATGTATATATAAATTTACACACATATATATATACTTATAATAGTTTTAAAATAAATATTAACAATTAGTTCATACCTACAGATACTAGTGTTGCATGCTTACGCAGTCATCAGTGTAGGACGTGATAAGTTTATAGCTTTTCCGTAATTTCCTTAAGATAGCTCAACATTCTTAATTGGGCTTTATAACTATAGTATTAAAAGAATGGATAAATATTAACTGTTATTTTTATACCTACATACAAGAGTGTTTTACGCTTACGCAATCATCAGCATAGGATGTGATAATTACTGCTAGCCGTGAGATTCGAATCCAGTCACATATCACCCTTGACTTCGTAAACTAGTATTCCCCACCATAATTAACACAAAAATTGAGGGAAATTAAGTGTCTATAAATGTTAACTCAGCAAGTAATTGCTAATATGCGCATATATATATTAATGAATGAATGACAAAAGTCTATATTCCTAATTTCATGATGCTGACCATCTTACAATTTATTCCTTTAATTCAGTTAACACAATTCTTAACAGTATTTGTTTCGTAGCACAAAATCAACTACTTAATTATTATACCAATTAGTGATTCTATTTTGTCCTTAACTCATCACAAGAAATAGCAACAATTAATCTACCAAAAGGAAATAAAATGCGTTTGGACATGATTAAAAATCCGAATGTTGAAAGAGATGCTCCAAATACCTTAAAAATCATACATAAAAAAAACAATAAAAAATAAGGTATTTGCAATTTCTCTTCCAATTTTCGGATTTTTAATCATGTCCAAATGCATTTTATTTTTATTTTTAGTGGATTGATTGTTGCTATTTCTTCTGATGAGTTAAGGGTAAAATAGATTCACTGATATATATATATATATATATATATATATATATATATATATAAATTATTATTAGTAACTATAGATGTTCTATCTAACTTACAGTGCTATACAATAAATCTGAGTCTTTGGTTTTAATCTTATCACCAGTTGATCGTTTTGTTTTGTTTAGAGATAATAACAGTCTTCAATGAAAAAAGCGAAAATCACTGCGATTATTCACTCATGTTCGCGTTTTGGTGGATTTTGAGCATTTGAATAACACTGCGCGGGAAATTATTCCTTTTTTTATTTCTATTTGGCAATGTTAACCGACCGTGCTACTGTTATACTAAAATAACAATTTATTTATTCTGAACATGGAAATTCTAGAATGTTTTTTGAGAACTAACCAAACTCCATAGTCCATAAAACAATGAGATGTATAATTCTATCAAAACAAAAGCTTTCCTCACTTACACGCCAAACAAACGATGTTTTGTATCTTCGAAAGTAAATTCGCTTTAGTTATTTTCTCGTATTAAACTATGATATTAAATAAATTAGAATACTAGGTTTGTCCGCAGTGGTGAGAGTCTCATGGAGGTTTGAGGTTCAATCCTCAATACGGGCATTAGTAAAAAGAGAATTATGAATTACTTAAGATTTCTCCCCCGAGAGCAAGAAAAGTTATACTGGTGGATTGAAAAAAGTTATACCTGTTCAAAATTCCATACAGATTCCCGAGTTCGACGGGATATACTTGAAGAAAGTCAGATTGCGTTTCCACTATATGGGAATATCTTTTAAGACGAGAACAGTAGTCCGACTAATCCAAATAATTCAAATTTTTAATTATCTAAAAACTTCCAAAACAAATTTTATTAGCGATAAAAGTCATAATAAATGTATCACTTTTCCATAATGGCATTATATGTAATTCTTCTTGCGCATCTATTATGCGGTGGATAAGTACTTATAAAAATTCAGTGCTAAGTTACACTCTTCTGGAGGTGGAAAGTGCTACACTCAAAATACAATTGCGAATTAATTAGGATTTCTATACAGTCATGACTTACGGACCGAGAGCATGTTGCTGCCGTGGATTAAATAAATGGTTCCATTTGAAATTCCATGCAGATTTCCAAGTTCGCCAAAAAGATTTTCGAGTTCAACAAGATAACCTTGAGAAAGTCGGAGGTTACATCGACCGAAACGTTGTGAAAATAACATTCAAGAAAGGGCAAGTAGTACAAGGAATCAAAATAATACGAATACTACATTCAGGTTTTACTTGACGTACAAACAATTCTACATTTTATGGAACAACCTGATACAATAATAGCAAATCGTAAATTGATCTCAGCAATCTCGTTACTAATACGCTTAGGATGTTCGTAGCATAAGACAACTTGACATGGTAACAACTGCATGCGATTACTGTTCACTCCTGGATGTATATGAAATGAATTCTCAACACTCAGTCTATTTGTAGTCTATAATTATACTTCACCCAATAAAGATAAAATCCAATGCTTTAACTTACTAATCGTTGTTAGAATTACAATGGCGAGAAGTTAGTGTCCCCAATGACGCGGGATTAAACAGAGCTGAGAGGGAAAAGATAACGAAATGCCAACGTCTTATTATGGCATGAAAAGAAACTAGAACCTTTAGAAGATCTCTATCATTTCAGTTATTATAAGAGCAACTAGACTCGCAAAAACTACCTGGCAAATATACCCGGTGAACCAAGTGCAAGAGAGATTCAAACAATTGCACTTAAAGGCACAGTCAGAATTTTAAAAAATCTCTCGGTTGCAATACTTGAGTTAGCAAGTGAATGTTTGACATCCCACAGGATGCTTCATCCCCAGCTTGAACAAACTGATAAGAGATTTTTTTTAAAAGCAAGATACCCTGATCAATATCCACTGCATACGGAAAGAAGGAACTTTAGCTAGGAGTGATATTATCTATCAACGTTGTCAATAACAATGCGTACTCTCTTTGGAGAGCTTCATCACATGATTAATACCAGAAATTGTTCCCTTTTGTCAACACGTGTAAAGTACTGGCTAAAGTATCTTAAGAGCTGTATTTTTTGTAGGAATATTTCGCCGTTTTCCCACATACAATACTTGGTATTTCCAAATGGTCATTTATCTGGGATTGGCCAGATTCAACGTTGCTTAACTTAAATGATTTAACGAGAAACGTTGTATAATCGTGTCTATGTTGTATATTAAAATGATAGGTATTTATGCATTTTAAGAACCGTGATGAAATAATAACCTTATTATTTAGAATCCCATTCTTAATATGGCAATGAGAAGGCTTCGATAACTATTCTATACTTTCACCTAACAATTTAATAAAATGATGCTGTAAAAATTGAATTTAACTTGAATATACTATGTAAAACAGCTCGGTTTTTAAACAGCAGAAGTAGCAAATATTGTAAAAATGTTTCGTTTTTATTTGTTTTGCATGTTTAAGAATTAAAGCTTTTCATATATCTTTTAGCGGTTTATTAGTCGAATATTTTCAATTTAATCGGATATCTTCAATATATAAGGTGTGAAGTGAAGTAAGTATCAGAGGTCGGTTATGGTGGAATATGAGCAAAACTGAATCTGTTCTCCCGTTTCTCACGTTATAGAGTTATTCATTTTAATGCTTTCATTTCTGATTTTAATAAAGCAAGTACACCTACGCTGGGTGAGATTCAGAATGTTATCTCCCAAGGGACACCCATCCCTAGATGATTTTTAAAAATCAAACCGATATCATATTTTGTATTTCGATTCGTACAACATAGATTTGAATCAACCTTGTCTGGCGCAATGATTGTTTATTCGAATTATAGATTAGAGATGACCATAGTGTCAATTAGAATACGTTTCTATAAGTAGATAGCTGATGTCTTAGCTTAATGGTGCAAAAGAGATTTAAAGATCGAAATTTAATTCTGCTAAAATTTCAGTTACATATCACGCTATGTAAGGCCATAAGAAAAGGAAGGAACTAAGACACCATGCTTTACCTATGTTGATAGTCTAGAAAACACTAATGTTAAGGAATTAGATCTTCGTGTTACCTCCTTAAAAAACAGAACCCCAAGTTTTTTTTTTATATGAAACTGTTAAAAAAAATCTTCTTGAAAATATAATACGTGTGCTCAGCATATTGTAAAATATTTTTCCTCAGCATTTCACGGTCTTGGCAGGAACTGCTAGAAGTATCTTATCCTTCCTTGACAAAGTTCAAAGTAGACTTCGTAGCCGAGAAGGGGCTGCCCTCTTCTCTTCCCCACAACATCTTTCCCACAAAAGAAATATTGCGAGCCTGTCTCTGCTTTATCGTTATTTTCATGGCAAGTGCTCGTCTGAGTCCCAATCTATGGTCCCACTTGCCAAACTTTCACGATGTATACAAGTTTACCTCGAATGCTGCAGTGTCCCTTGAGAACATAAAACATAAATTTAATCCAAAGTAATCAACATAAACTGAAACTTGGAAACACGATCATACAAAGGTTCCAACTCCATCTACCTTTTTCGCAGCGGTCCTGGTAATGTTCTCAATGTAATTTTTCCAACTCGTGTTTCCTGTGAACGTTAGGCCGAGGAGTTTAAAATATGTACTTTCAGATAAAGAGTCATTGGCCATTGCCATTGGTGGTAGAGAAGGTTTCTTGTAGTGATTGAAGGAAACAAGTTTAGTCTTAGCAGCATTGAATGTAGATCATAATATGTTATATGCTGGTTCCCACTATATTTCTTTTTCACAAGATTGACGTTACTTTTTATTCATTTCCAGTAAGATGATTTAACTAAATCTGCTTAACTGCTTTCAACTAACAATTTAATAAAATGATGCTGTAAAAATTGAATTTAACTTGAATATACTATGTAAAACAGCTCGGTTTTTAAACAGCAGAAGTAGTAAATATTGTAAAAATATTTCGTTTTTATTTGTTTTGCATGTTTAAGAATTAAAGCCTTTCATATATCTTTTAGCGGTTTATTAGTCGAATATTTTCAATTTAATCGGATATCTTCAATATATAAGGTGTGAAGTGAAGTAAGTATCAGAGGTCGGTTATATGAGCAAAACTTAATCTGTTCTCCCGTTTCTCACGTTATAGAGTTATTCATTTTAATGATTTCATTTCTGATTTAAATAAAGCAAGTACACCTACGCTGGGTGAGATTCAGAATGTTATCTCCCAAGGGATACCCATCCCTAGATGATTTTTAAAAATCAAACCGATATCATATTTTGTATTTCGATTCGTACAACATAGATTTGAATCAGCCTTGTCTTTGATAAAACTTCAATAAAGTTAATATGAGTTCTGTTGTTAGGATTTATCTTGTACATTTCAGTTAAGCAGATTTAGTTAAATCATCTTACTGGAAATGAATAAAAAGTAACGTCAATCTTGTGAAAAAGAAATATAGTGGGAACCAGCATATAACATATTATGATCTACATTCAATGCTGCTAAGACTAAACTTGTTTCCTTCAATCACTACAAGAAATCTTCTCTACCACCAATGGCAATGGCCAATGACTCTTTATCTGAAAGTACATATTTTAAACTCCTCGACCTAACGTTCACAGGAAACACGAGTTGGAAAAATTACACTGAGAACATTACCAGGACCGCTGCGAAAAAGGTAGGTTCTCTCTACCGTGCTAGAAAGCTACTAACGCCCGAAAGTATCCTGTACCTCTATAAGGCAACCATTTGCCCATATGTGGAGTATTGTTGTCATATTTGGGCTGGTGCGTCTGCTACTAGTCTCTCACTCCTGCACAAGGTTCAAAAGAGAGTCGCCAACCTAGTACGTCCTGAACTGTCATCTAAGCTTCAGCCACTGTCCCATTGACGAAATGTAGCACCCCTCTGTCTGTTCTACAAGTACTTTAACGGTGAATGCTTTGACGAACTGCAAGCACTTGTACCCCCTCGACGAAATAGCCCCGACAAACCCGACAAGCAGCTAAATCCTACCCCTTCACAGTTGAGATCCCTAAATGTAAGAAAGCCTTCTACTCCAGTAGTTTCTTCCCTAGAACCGCTAGACTTTGGAATTTCCTTCCGGGTTCCTGTTTCCCAACTGTACTGGCATGCAGAAGTTCAAGTGTAACGTGAACCACATCTTACTGCACAACTCACCACATAGTACCCCTGTAGCTTATGCTCCTGATAGTAGCTCCCTACATCAAAGTGGCAATGCGCCTTGTTTGGGGTTAAAATGTAATTTTAAAAAAATGGTAATGGACCTAACAATCCTTGCAGCTTAAAAGTCTACATTACACATTTCATAAATTCTAGGTTATACTATTAAACAAGTAACCGAGCATTTGAAGTTTGTCTTTTCATACGCTAATAGAAACATGCAGTTCGTTGATAACAAGATACTATATATTATTGCCAGTAATTTTACGGTATCAATATCTGAGTTCGAATCTCATGCTAATCTTAAATATTTTTAACCTGGAAATATGCCTTATAAATGGAGCTAGGACAGCAGCATATTTTTTTCATTGTTTTGACTCTCGAATGTGTATTCGTTGATACCTTATATGCTTTTATATAGAGTGATGTAGTCCTCAGTTAACTGTGTCTAACTGTATCGAATATATATTCGAGAGTCATACGATAATACGAAATGATAAGAAGATTCTGTTGTCATAGCCCTACTTATAAATTAGAAAAAAATATTAGCATAACATAATATCATATTCATTATATATATATATGTATATATGTATATATATATGTATATATGTATATATATATGTATATATATATATATGTATATATATATGTATATATATATATATGTATATATATATACATATATATATATATATATACATATATATATATATATATATATATAGGACAACAAGAGTATGAAATGAAGTCACAAAACTATATGTAGGTAGATATAGAATGGATCATTTATTGAATAATGGAATACAAGCAAAATTTGGGGGATAGAAGGGACTCTTTATGCCAGGCCATTTCGAAGCCTAATGCTTCTCATCAGAAGAGTTGAGAAGGTGCTAGGTAGTATGGAGGGGATGCGGCGTCTAGCGTAGGGTTCATTAGGGGCGAAAAAGATTAAGAGTAATTATAGAATTTTGGGGGAAGCTTTATTGAATTCTAAATAAATAAAGGAGAAGCTTGTTATATATAGTATGATATATAAAACTGTATATGGTCTTTAACATAGTGTTGAGTTTAAGGGGTATATGTTTTAGGGTTAAATTGAGAGTATATTGTGGCTGCGTGGTAATTTATTTTAACGGTTTGTTGGGTGTCTATTATCTATGGTGTGGAATTGAACTCTCTCTTTTCCTCTTACACATTAAGCTATATATATGTATATATATATATATATATATATATATATATATATATATATATATATATATATATAGGACAACAAGAGTATGAAATGAAGTCACAAAACTATATGTAGGTAGATATAGAATGGATCATTTATTGAATAATGGAATACAAGCAAAATTTGGGGGATAGAAGGGACTCTTTATGCCAGGCCATTTCGAAGCCTAATGCTTCTCATCAGAAGAGTTGAGAAGGTGCTAGGTAGTATGGAGGGGATGCGGCGTCTAGCGTAGGGTTCATTAGGGGCGAAAAAGATTAAGAGTAATTATAGAATTTTGGGGGAAGCTTTATTGAATTCTAAATAAATAAAGGAGAAGCTTGTTATATATAGTATGATATATAAAACTGTATATGGTCTTTAACATAGTGTTGAGTTTAAGGGGTATATGTTTTAGGGTTAAATTGAGAGTATATTGTGGCTGCGTGGTAATTTATTTTAACGGTTTGTTGGGTGTCTATTATCTATGGTGTGGAATTGAACTCTCTCTTTTCCTCTTACACATTAAGCTATATATATATATATATATATATATATATATATATATATATATATATTAATGGCCTTTTGGGATAATTCGCAAAGCGTAGACATTTAGGCCAATCGGCATAAGGTAAAATAATATTGTCTTTGCTTAAACACATAATTTCAATGAAAACAGTACGTTAATATAATCATTGTAGTTACTTTATTATGTAAATACTAAGTAGAGTATTTTGTGCCACAAAATTACGTAAATGTTTTCTCCGTTCTATCGATAACTTTATGGGTTATGTACGAAAACCGCTTAAAAGACTAATGTATAAATTAATAACGCTGAATAATTTCTAAGACCCACGTACGTTCCTTTCTAAATCATCTAAAATTTTCTGAGACAGCAACTGTATTTGTGTAGCTTGTATCCTGGTACATTTTCCAATATATTAAGAGCTTTTTCAATATTTTTGGTGTCTTTATTTGCAGTTACAAAATATTTGTGCGAAACAAGTATTTTTGGAGTTTATACATAGCAAACATAAATGCACAATTATAATAATATCATTAAGTGCAAAGCGCAGCTTTAGCTTGTTGTCTATATAATAAGATATTTATATAAACGCTTGTCTATATAATAAAATATTTCTGTAAACGCAGATAGCTTGTCTAATAAAATATTTATGTAAACGTATATAGCTTGTCTATATGATAAAATATCTATGTAAACGTATATAGCTTGTCTATATAATAAAATATTTATATAAACGCATATAGCTTGTCTATATAATAAACTATTTATGTAAACGCATATAGCTTGTCTATATAATAAAATATTTATATAAACGTATATAGCTTGTCTATATAATAAACTATTTATGTAAACGCATATAGCTTGTCTATATAATAAAATATTTATGTAAACGTATATAGATTGTCTATATAATAAACTATTTATGTAAACGTATATAGTATGTCTATATAATAAAATATTTATGTAAACGTATACTATTAATGGAGAACAATATTTGATGCTAATAATTTTAAGTAAAACTTATGATACGTTTTTACTATGACTACGATTCAAAAACCTGAATTTAACATGGAAATCACTTATCCATGGTCTAATGATGACTAACGAAAAAGTTACTTTCAAAGTTGACATGCGTAGTTGGAAAAACATTTCGCCAGGAAATCGATGAGCGATATTCACTATTTAATGGCGTAACTTTTATTTGATCATTTCTCAGATGTTTGGAATAATTTAATTTTGCATCTTGCTTTTGATTTATTCCACTTCTGCTGAAAAATCGATTCAATAAAACTCAAACATTGAATGTTCTTGTGATCAGCTCGGAGTTTATGACGATCAATGTTTTTACAGATACGGAAATTGGGAAATATATTACGAGGGGCGTTCCAAAAGTGATGTCTCCTATTATTTGTTTTTCGTCCGAATTCAGAGAGATTGCGGATTGCATTATGATCACTGAATTTATGCTTTCATGACTTGTAATTTTCATCTTTCTGTTGCAGATATTAATGTAAAACTCTAAGAAAGCAACCGCGGTCGTCGTCGTGTGTCAGAAGCAGAAATGCGTCATTTAATTTCTGGCAAAATTGCATTGAGAATGGTGATAAATTCTGAAGCACAAAATCGCGTTCATTTTATTGGTATCACTCCTGTCTTTATAGCTCTTCAACTGTGTAATTAAAAAATAGGAGGCTTTACTTTGAGAACGACCCGTTTATCAACGCATCTATAAAAATGACTTATATACTCAACAAATTTTGTTCTAAAGATTTGGTATACAGAGTAGTCAGACATGTGGAAAACTTTTTAATCGGTTTTCATTTAGGAAAAGAGCTGCTAAGAAGTCAACATTGAAAGGAATGGGTATGTTTGATCTGGCATAATAATGATTCATTAAAATTGTGGGGTCTGTGTACGCGCCTGGTCCAAAAATTAAAAAAAAAAGTTTACTAGTGTTTTTGATATAGATGTACATAATAATACTTTGATAAGTATGTTTTAACTTAAATAGGGATGGTATAATAATATTGTGGGGTTTGCGTTCGCGCCTGGCCTCCATAGAATGGAAATAGGCACACACTTTAATAAAGACTTTTCATATCTATCTGCGTAAGTATACTTTGATAATTATGTTTCAGTTTGAAGAAATATGGTATAATAAAATTATAGGGTGTTCGTTCGCGCTTGACTTCCATAGAATGGAAATATGTCACAAAGTTTAACAAGGTATTTTAATATAGATCCACAGAATATTGTGATAAGTGTTTCAGTGTAAACAGGTATGGTATAATAAATTATGGGATTAATCTATTTCATTTTTATTTTCATCATATTTTGCTTTGGTTTTGATACCCCCAAATTCAAGCTATCTCTTTACAACACTTCCTTTTCATAACCTATCATACTTTCATAAATCAGAGTCCATTTTCTGTAGGCTGTTTTTGAACCCAGTCAACGACGGGTACTTTTGCTAGTATATATATATATATATATATATATATATATATATATATATATATATATAGTAATTTATAAAATATATATGGCGATTAAGCTACACTGAATATTCTGCGTTTCATCCACTATAGGATTCGTCAGGCTTATGCGCCTGACGAATCCTATAGTGGATGAAACGCAGAATATTCAGTGCAGCTTAATCGCCATATATATTTTATAAATTACTAACTAGCTCTACCTACGTATTGAGCACTTTTGAAGTAAATACTTAAAGTTTACGCATAAATCTATACTTTCGTATATTAGGTTTATGTGAGTAAATGAAGTATATATATATATATATATATATATATAAGAAATTCTGTGTGTGTTCGTTCTTTATCGACTCGGAAACGGCTGGTCGGATTTTTTGGAAATTTCCCACAATATATCTGAGAGTGTTTTACGTAAGTTTTATATCGCAATGTGATGATAAGTGTCGGTAATTGAAAAAATCCGATTATAGGATGGAATCCGATGTTGACCAAAGTTAACACATTTATACAACTAAACATCACAATTGCATTTAAGAAGTTTTATTACCGCACAAGTAAAAACGACCACAGTATAAAATCAACAGTAGGTTCTTTTATAATACAAGGACGCATTCGAAATGAATTTTTCTTTAGAAAGCACAATTGAATGATTATACTTGACTTTTTTTACGTCTAACTTCAATTCAAGTGATTGTGTATAAATACTTTCATAACATTAACAGTTGTATCTTTGTTAAGATAGGGGCGCGGTGAATGTTTCTTTTTAGAGCACAATTGAACCATGATACTTGATTTGACTTAAGTGAAGCCATTATTTACAGATAATTTAAAGATCAACAGTAGATTCTTTACAGTGCAATATACACTACAATATATTGTGGACTAATTCACCTCGGGGTGTGCATCCCTAGCTAGAGCAAGTAGTCAATTGATTTGATTTAAAAATTAGCGATTTCACCGATTTCAATGTCAATAAAAGTATGGACATTTGTTGATCCTCGTTCAATCCCGGACAACGTCGGAACACCCTGTTAGAAGATTATATATATATATATATATATATATATATCAAGAGAGTAAGAGAGAGAGAGAGAGACATACACACAAATACACACACACATATATATATATATATATATATATATATATATATATATATATATATATATATAGCCATGGTCCTAGATATGACCTTAAACTATATCCGATTGTGAGACCCCAGCTTGCGAGTTTTGGGGAGTATGGAGTCACCCTTTAATTGCCATTGCTGCCAGGTCCACTCTGACCCAGGGTGGTAGTACCTGTTAGGGTCCCAACTATGGGTTAAATAGAAACTGACTTGAAAAAAAAAAATATATATATATATTCTATTAAAAAACTTATCTTCCAAATCACTGGATTCGGCATTAAATAACCTGAAAAGGGTTGATATGCCGTAAAACAAAATGAACCAACCAACCATATATAGCCATGTCAGAGTAAAATTTTAAAATAACGAGTGTATATAGGCAATGATGATCGTTAATGTTTATGTGGAGAATATAAAAAGTATAAAAAAGTAAGTCGATGTTATATTGAATATTTATTTTGAAATAAATTCAAGTTTTCAATCACTTTGCTATGGGATCTGCCAACGGCTCGTTAAGGTTTAAAAACATTTATTCTCATGAAAATAGAAACTAAATTACTCAATTTAGACAGATTGTGAATCAAGCTAAGGAACATATAATTATAACCTCGTTACAAGAAAGAAAATCTCCCGAGGAGAAGTAAATGCTGTAATCACGCTCCAAATGAAACGTCGTAATCTGCTTATTTTTGACAGAGTTTCGTTTTGTTTAAGATTTCCGTTTATCTGCAACTTTTTCAAGCGTAAGTCTTTCGTTATCTTAATCTTCAACAGAACTGATATTAGCTCACTGTTCAACCCATCCTAATTTTTATAACACTGATTTTTGTAGCATTAAGAACAAAACAACCGTTAGTTAAACACAAAAGAAAACTTTATTCTCATAATAATACAACCAATCTCTTGTGGTGACAGCCGCCAGCGGATCGATACACGAGCGATCCGATTGCGACAGCCATCAGGTGTTACATTGACAGCAGCAGGACACTATCGAATGACTAATGGAAACCACTGGCGAGCCACAAGCATTTTACAAGTCAGTACTCAAATGGTTCGCTGGTTGTAGCCACCTGCAGTTACTCAATGGTAGTCATTGGTCACCAGTTCTACCATAATCTACTGGAAGCTTCTACTGGTAGTTGCAGTATCAGAAAACAGTGTATATCGTCAATATGTTTAGTTTGCTTCGTTTTGATTTGGGTTGCTTTGGTTATTTTATCTGGCATATCTTTTTCCTTTTCAGACCATGTAATGTTAATTCGTTCATTTTCGTAATCGCTATGTTTCAAGTTCTTTATATCAAATATTTAGTCATGATGATTGGTTTGGTTGTTTTTTTTTCGCGTCATATCAACCATTTATTAGGGTTATTTAATGCCATTTTGGTAAATGTTTTTATGCTTCAAGTTCTTTATATTTTCAAATAGTTATCCATACGGATTTGTTTGGTTGTTTTGTAGAGCTATTTTTTTTTTTTTTTTTGCTTTGCAGAACATGCTTGAATTTTTGCAAATAGATGGGAAAAATAATATCAATGTTTGATCCGGTTTTTGTTCAGAAAGCCGGTATCTTCAGACAACCTAATCTGGTATCACTAAGTATCATCAGTAGGAGCTACTGGTAATTTCTAAATCAGTTTTCCAGTGGACTATCTTTTTAACTGTATATTACATTTATCAACGAGAAATATTTACAAAAAAAATAATTTTTAAATATGTGCATGATGCATGAAATAATTTAGCCTTTTTAATAAACTGTTCTAAAATAAAGTAGATAAAGTAAATTGAAATTATAATGAAAACGTAACACGTGCATTTGTTGCTTCATATAAAAGCAAAAGAAAGTGATTGAAAAAAAAGTCAGTGTTAAAAAATTAATATTTTATTACACTAAAGTTTCTCCATCGTTCTGTTTGTTAGATTTATTATTTGTCATTTTTCGGCAAACATCTTCAAGGAAACCCCTTCAAGTTTTTTATATATTGTAAGCCACCGTTTATCAATATCTGAATATTATACGAGGATAGAGATTAGTCAGTTGACCATGACGGACGATGAGAGAAACGTAAATACCGTGTACTTTGTAGAAGGCTGTTCTATGATCAAACTTCGATGATCAGTCCGATAGAAGCTGGGCCAGTTTGGTAACTCTCCGACTGGTGTAAATGTTCTGGATAGCCCCAGGAGGTTCATCCTACCAGGTTTTGACTCCCAAGCTTTCAGATAGAGCAAATTTATCGCTTGTTTTCTGTTTGCTCTCACCGAGGAATGCCGACGGAACTACCCAAACTTATTATTTAAGGGCCAAAGTGCTTCTATTTTGGGGGCGTTCACTCATGTTCCTACTATCAAACCTTGTCATATACCCTCGCGGTGGGAGAAACGTAAATATTTGGTGTGTGTTTACTTTATAGTACCTCATCTTGGCGTTAAGTACTACGACTCTTGTTCTTCGTGTATTCTACTTTGTTCTGCAAGCAGAGAAGAAAACAAACCGGAACTCTTCTTAACTCTCAGCGTTGTACTTGGCCAGCATAAGAGGGCTTTCTTTTCCATAACTCGCTCGCTTCTTTGCCAAAGCATCCGTCGTATTTTTCGTTTCGTCTTCTTTTCCTCTTCTTTTCAACTGACAACAAACTCACGTGAACGAGATGATCTCTCTGTCACGGTAGAAAAACGTCATTTTATGCTGCAATCTCAAACCTCTATAGCGCCTAAATTTGCATTTATTTTCTTATTTTCGTATTATTTTTGTAGCCGACAGGTTCCAGGTTCGAGTGCCTGTGCTTCTCTACAGAGCGTACGTGCAAACCGTTATTACATGTTCTCAATACAACACCTTTTTTCCAATCCAAAGATCAAACTTGAATCCACCGTATAGTGTAACAAACCTCCATCGGTTACCCTTTATATCTCTCGCTTGCATTAAGTCGGATCTTCCTGAAGATTTTGTGATTCGTTCCTCATCGCCGCCATTTTAATCTTTTGATCTATGATACCCTCTATAAAATATCCCAGTATTTGTTTGCTAACTACTTCATTCCCTACAGCTATTCCACTATATGCGTCTTCTGCCATCCTTTGCCTATAGTTCTGAATTCCTTCTGTTCTACCTTGCCTTACGTTAGCTAACTCGACTGCACGCGCATTACGATTTACGATAATCCAATAGTATTCCTCTAATGATCCTTTCAATTCTTCTCATGTTAAACATACATTGTTTAACATAAACCTATTAACGAATTGGTCGATCAGGCCCCTTGTGATGCATGATATTTTTCTTCATCCGCAATCTGTACCACTTTAAAATACCTTTGTATTTCGTCTAGACACACTTTATATCCCTCTCCCTCTCATTCTCCCTCTCACACTCAGTTCCAATAGTTTAATGTCCTTTAAAACAGATACGTCCTTAATAGTGTTCGTAACCGAACAAGCTGCATTATTTTAATTTTAAGGTCAAACCTTGAATGAAATCGAAAAACGTGCTCCATAAATGGATTTAACACAATATTTTTAAATAGTGTGCCACAGATGAAAGAAGAAAAATCTCAAAATCGAAACAGAACCGAAACAAGGAAATAATATATTTGTCTAAATTTGAGTAAGATTATTGTTTACATGCATACACAACTACAAGTATATTTTTTCAAGAGCAGTAAGTCATTTACCCATTCTTTTTATTTACTTTTTTCTCTCTTCGTTTGTGTGTTTTTAATATTTGCCTTCCGTTAATTTAGTTTGTGGAATCAATTCCTTATTCTTTGTTAGAATAAAATGGTCGACGGCACCAAATTGAATGTGTTTTAGAATGAGCGAGTTTTGAAATATATGTATATAAACCAGTTTTTCGTGCGTGCGAGTGTATACTCATTTTTATCAATCAATTTTATCTGTACTTTTTACGACACCAACAATACCCGTCAAAAAATATGCAGTGTTTATCAACTAACAAAAATCAATTTATCAAAACAATACTATTTATTTGATACTTGAAGACTCTGATTGCGTAGGAGAGGGATGAGATAGCCGCTTAGACGCAACGACAAAATGCGTATACCTGAGTCTTACGCGAGCAAATTCTCTCTGCTTTCACTCAAAGCATTTGTTTATTTATTATGAATTATTCCTATTGTTCCTCGGTCAGTCAGAATCTGAACGCAATCAAAGACCGCTTTTCTGTTACGCTTGCTATTTTTTTTACTTCAATTTCCAGATCTGTTTCTTATTTTACAGATGGCGACTTAAAAAAAAGTATCATTCCTATACTCAAACAACAACAGCAACAACAACAACAACAACAACAACAACCGATGAAAGGTTAATGCAGCAACAACAATAACAACTACAACTGCTACAAAATAAAACAACAGAATCTACAACAACAGAAAATAGAAAAAAAGGTTGATTAAACAACAAGAACTACAAAATCAACAGTTCTAAATGTCAGAACGATTAGAATAAAATAAAATAAAAACTCAAAACCCTGACAAATAAACTCCACACGGGCAGTAACACTGCGTTTTCGCAAAACACAATATGGAACATCATGGATACGTTTACGTTCCTGATCAAACTAAATGTTCGACGCTTTGTTTAAAAGGTATAATAACCTTTTCAACGTCAATTGCGATAATTGGCTTCATGCGATAAAATTATGTCTTCTTTTACGAAATCTATAAACTGTGGAACACAGCAAGTTCGTAGATTACATCCTACTTAAAAAGACTATGGATCTGCAGTTTGCGGAAACCGTAAATTCGCTATCAGAACTTTTCAACCTCAACACGCCATTATTTAAAAATAGGTGGAAATGTTTTAATTTAGCTAAACGGGATTACTTAGAGATTAGTGTGGGCAAAAATGCTGATATTAGCAAAACTCGAAAGTAGCCTCAATCTCACTCTACAGAAACTTGCGGATAATTTCCATAAAGTTATAAGTGAGAAGTGATTCTAAAAACATAGAAGTATCATACGTCAGAAAAGTAAAGGATTCATTGAAAAATTACTCGCCTAAAAAAGAAGAAAAAGGACACCTCTAATCACGTTCTCAGTATCAAGCAAAAAATTACTGACCTAAAAAGGGTAAAAAAGTAAATGACTATCTGCATTTTCAAAGTGGACTATTCAGAAACAAAAGAAGTTATCCTCGAGACAACGTTACCGATGTGGAGAATTACATTGAGAAAAATTCTAGCATTTTTCGGAATAAAATTTGTCAAAATTGTAGATAGCTTGGTCATAAAGGTTGTAGAAACAAATGCAAAACAAAAAATAAAATAAGACAGACAAAATACAACGAAAAGTCATACGGAAATTTATGCAGATATTTAATAGTCAAGACATTTAATAAAACCGTGAAATTACAGTGAGACACTGGGTAGGATCTTTCAATTATAAATTTGCATACGTAGGCCAAATTAAAAAAATAGACTTTGAAGAAAACGCTAATGTAAGGCCGCATGGTGACTGCCCATAAAATAATTTTATTAGGGAATTATATTTACTAGTAAATTCGAACAGGACTATGAAAAAATTCTAGGCGTACGTTCTAACAAAATCTGAAAACCTATTTGGTTTGAGTTTGATGAACAGTTTTAAACTTTGAAATTTATAAGTCAACATTTTTACCAGAAAATATGTAAGTTTAAAGCCCAAGAAACGAAAACGTACTATACGAAATCGTTCTGAAATTATAAAAAAACAGTTACAGACTTTTCAAATGAATTGCATACAAAAAATTAATGAAGACATAAAAAACAATAATTCATATAATTCGACAAATTACAAAAAATAACGTAGCAACAGTTAAAAATTAAACAGAAAATAAGAGTCACAAACAGAGTTGTATAAAAGAAGAATTTATGTTTAAACTTAAATAATTTTTTTTAGGCGCTAAGAAAAAAAAAAACAAAACAACCTAAGCCGCAAATAAGATTTATAAATACGAAGATGGTACGAGTATACCAACTTCTATCATTTCATTTCCTTCATATGAACCTAGGAATATAAAATTAACTGAACTTGCAAAACGGAATTGAGATGACATTATCAAACTAATGACTGATAATTCTAAAGAACAGGAATATTAAATCAAATTGCAAAGAATTGTCAATATTGGGTATGGCATACAAGGTAAAAGACATACTCATAAACGCCCTCAAAACCAATTAAAACCAATTAAAAAAAAGTTACTCTAGTACAAGAGTCGATCGATGCCATCTTTTGAGACGTTCGACCTCGACGCACCTCAATCAACTTCAAAACAGCGCCGGTTTGGCAGAAAGTGAAATTTGACCGACGGAAAGTGGAAAAGAAATTAACAAGTTTTTTGCAGTGCAAATAGGCTTGAGAAGGGCACTCATTCATACACATTTGAATTTTTTCGAACTGTATAAACAGACTAAGAGGTGTCGACTCTCATATGGATTATGTGTACTTCGTAATACGCCAGTCTGGCCTTTTGTTGTCGGACTGATGCAAATGCCACGGGTAACCCAAGAAGGTACACCTTTCCAGATTTTACTTCCCGATTTTGGATGGAGTAAGTTCATTGTTTGTTTGTTTTTTGTTTTTTTTTAATTGCATTTTGACCCCAAACAAGGCACATTGCCACTAAGTTGTAGAGGGCTACTATCAGGGATATAAGCATCAGAGGTACTATGTAGTAAGTTGGGCAGCAAGATGTCGACTCACGTTACACTTGAACTTCTGCATGTCAGTACAGTCGGAGAAGCAGAGACCCAGAAGGGAATTCCAAAGTCTAGCTGTTCTGGGGAAGAAACTACTGGAGTAGAAGGCTCTCTTGCGTCTAGGGATCTCTACTGTGAAGGGGTGGGATTTAGCTGCTTGTCGGGTTTGTCGGGGGTATTTACGTCGAGGGGGCACAAGTGCTTGCAGTTCGTCAGAGCATTCACCTTTAAAGTACTTGTAGAACAGGCAGGGGGATGCAACATTTCGTCGATGTGACAGAGGCTGAAGTTTAGCTGACAGTTCAGGACCTATCAGATGGGCGACTCTCTTTTGAACCTTGTTTAGGAACGAGAGACTAGTGGCAGATGCACCAGCCCAAATATAACAACAATACTCCATACATGGGCGAATGGTGGCCTTATAGAGGTATAGGATACTTTCAGGCGTTAATAGCTTTCTAGCACGGTAGAGAGAACCCACCTTTTCCGCAGCGGTCCTAGCAATGTTCTCAATGTAATTGTTGCAACTCATGTTTCCAGTTAGATCATCTAGTGTAGTTTCTGCCCGCAAAGGAAAATCAGGAAGGGAGTGGTTTGCTGGGTCCAAAGTAGAATCGGGTACAAACGAACGGGTAAGTATGTTAGCTTTCTCGGTTGCCGTGCAAACAATCTCATGATTGTTTGATAGTGGGGGAATTGTTGATTGCTCATTATTTACTAAACTGTTGTAGATTTTCCAGAAATCCCGAGTTCCTAATTTCTGCGCTTCAGTGCATTTTCTGGTGGTTTCGGTGTATTCTCTCTTAGCTGTCGCTATTTCTCTCGTACAATTACTTCGAGCTTCTATAAATTTTTTCTGTATTTTTACTGGACATGTCGGATAAATCTGCAGTATGCATGCTGCCTTTGAGCAATGGCAGCTGCGCAAGTAGAAGTAAACCATTGGGGAGAGTGGGGTTTGCTATAGAACCTACGTGTGGGAACATGTGCTTCAATTGCCACGTTGAACCATTCAGTGGTTTCATTTGCGTACCATTAAGCAGGAAGAGAAAAGATATTTTCCCATGGGGCATCTCTAATGTGATCTCTGGTGGCATCTCGACCAGCCTCGTTGTTTTGAGCAATGGCTCTTCAACTTGGGGTCGAGAGTTTAGAGTAATGTCTGTTATTATGACAGCATGATCAGTATTCCCAAGTAGGCAATGGGCATTTATTATATAATCCTCAGGCACTGTTGTCAGAAATAGGTCCAGAAATTAGGCTAGCTGGTCCTGACGATCTGGGAGATGAGTCGGGAACATTACTGTCTATGTCAAGGAATGGGGTGTAGAAAAGTTATGGATGATGCCACCAGTGTGTAGTTAGAAAAGCCAAGCCAATTACTGTGGTGGACATTAACGTCACCAAATACATGTATTTGGGTGCTAGTGTCAAGGGAGAGTGCTACATCTATGCTGTCAAAGATATTATTTGTTAGAGTACAGTCCTGGGTCGAGGGAGAGCGATAAAGAAAGTATAAGGAGCTAACATATGTTGCAAAGTTATTCTAAGGCACATGAATGCTTGGTCACCTGATTCTAGTTTAGATTCCCTAGTCATGAAGAAAGTGTTACGAATACAGACTCCAAGTCTGTGTATGTCTGCCAATGTCCTTACGGCAAAGTAGAAGATAACCAGACATGTTAAGTGGTTAGATGGGATGATGAGTGCAAGATATCCAGGGAGTTTGCTAGGAGAAATGATTCTGCTTCGTCTAAGTTAGTTCGAAGCCCACAGATATTTGTAAATGCGAGACTCAAGGGAGAGGGCGAATTGTTGTTCGAGTTTGTGTCTGGTGTTAATTACTACGACTCTTATTCTTTTAATATTCTGTTGTACTCCCAATACAAATACATTTCCTAACACATATCCGTGTATGTGTCTATCTTAGTAACCCGTTTAGCCCACAACTTTTCTGTGTAGGCCTAGGTGGTCCACCCTCTTAAGCTTTGCTTCCTGTCTTTTGGATTTAGTGTCTTGCTTACTTCTTGAGGCACCATGACCAAAGAATGTTGACGATGTTGTCTAAGTAATTTTGAAAAGAACAGAGTACCTCATACTTTACGGGGCAGTAGCTTGATTCCCCCCTTTCCAACCTTGTGTCACATCTTCCGGTAGTGAGAATGAAGTAAATAACGTCACGGGTTATTTGAGTTAATTACATTTCGTTAAATAAATTTCGAGTCAATTACTTTTCCTTTAAGTAACTTTCGGGTCAATTATGTTTTTAAATAAATGTCGAATCAATTACCTTTCTTAAGTAAATTTTTTAGTCAATTATGTTTTTGTAAAGGACATTTGGAATCAGTTGCGTTTTTAAGTAAATTTCGAGTCCATTACTTTTTCTTTAAGTAACATCAACGAGTTCATTTTACTTAATTAAGGCCACCTTATATGACAACGTGGAATAGAGACTAACAAAACTAGTAATGTCGCTTTCTAAACTTTGATTGATATGTCTGCGATTCATGCGAATTATTTTATTGCTCATGAATTTTTATGGCTTCCTATTTCTGTCTGCCAACTAACTAAACTCGAACTAACAACGATTCGTCTTTTCGAAACGATCGTATCGGTATATTATTAATTTAAAAGCTTCATGGAAGCAGTCCATGAAACCAATAATTCTTTTAAGGATAAACCACTATTTCTACTAGTGAATCTCTATCGGTGGTATGGGTTAAAAGAATGTCTATAGGTAGCTCAAAACTTCTGAATTGCCTTTCTCTTGCTCGTTCCGTTAATATCTTGGCGTAATTATTTCATAAACCTACTAACATACCCCCGTTTGACTAGTTATACATTTGCCATATATAAAAAAAAATCTACTGAAGAAAATACATTTCATTATCTTGTAACAATTGTATCTAGTATTCTATTTGAAAAACATTCCCCGCAGGAATAGTAACAAGGTTACTTATTTTTGTATAATTATTCTATCTCATCTTATATATGAAAATAACTCTCGCGCGCTTACACATTACTTCTGCATATATTTATATATGATAAACGTTTTCAGTCAATTATCTCCGATAAACCATGCAAATGAGACACGGCCAAATATGTAGAAATAATAAAAGACGAATGTTACCTTGATGTCTGTCCGTCTGCGTCACTCATTTCCTAAGTTTTAAAATTAAGTTTATGTGGTAAATAATTATTAAAATAATATTAGTATCTCCCCTGGGTACATTCTCTCCAAATATCATCATTCGCGATAACTCGCAGTGAACGTCCCTTTGTATCTTTCTTGCATTGAAAAAGTGTAATTCATCCAAGTCAAACAAGCGAGACGGTCTACGGCCACTCATGAAATGAAGCGAAGAGAAAAGGCGCCAGACACAGCAATAAAGATACATACAAACACACGTTTATTTATCACGTATTAATGAAAACGTTGCAATATCCAGAAGTAGAATATCATCCAATATGTGACTATAAAATTAAATTCAACCAATATAGTGTCCATAATCTGCTGAGAAATTACAAAGTCGACTTTTATACCGACACGTAATCTATTAAATTCATAGTAACAATAATGATTATTTTTATGCTTCTCACCCCACTTACATATGCACAAATGTATATAAAAATATGTATTTAAAAAAAAATATTACCCCAATTTAACTTAGCAAACACTTCATGTGTTGGGAGTGGATATTATGAGCATACATAATGTCATTCAATCCTACTGCATTATCTCAATACGCAAATAATTCAGCAAAAAACTATCTCACTTCTAACGATAAATAGTGCCAGACTTGAATAAATTCAAAACTCCAAGAGTTGCATGTTATTCAGTTATCGCATCATCCATGCTTGTTATGTGCAACTCTAATAAATCTAAACGTTCTTCATCTTTAATTGACATCATATGGTACGGATCAACACCGTTGTAAAAAAAAATGCAAATATCCATAGTTTAGATTATTTATTAAAACTCGGTCCACGGACACTTTTGACTTTAGAAGAAATTCAAAAAAATTTTATTTTTACTTTCTCCAGCCAAAAGGGTGTTTTCTTTACGACCACCCGTATCAAACGACTGTTTACTAATAAAGAGGCCGAGCGTCAGCTTTTATCGTGACGTCAGCTATGAATTGAATCTCCAAATCTCCAATAGAAAAAGTCCAGATTTCCATTACAAAAAATAAAATGTCTTTTCAGTGTAAAAAAATATCGGTCTAAAGTTTTCTTTCACACGTAGCAAGATTACATTTTGGTTCACATAATAACAATTTTTCGTAATGCTGCTTGATTTTTTTAATAATATTTTAGAAAATAAACTCCAGTCCGTATTGGAATGAGGTCGTAAATGGATGGTCACATTAATGCTACTTAGACTAAGCTACTTTCCTTTAACAACTACAAAAACCTTCTCAACTACTGATTGCCATGACCAACAACAACTTACTTGAGAGCCCAGTCTTTACACTCCTCGACTCAAAATTCACAGGAAATATGATTTTTAAAAAATACGTTAAGCACATTGCCACGGTTAACAAATTACTCATACTAGAGTCTCCTATATCCTTACAATTCGTCTATACATGGATTATTGTTGCTATATCTGGGTCGGTACATATACTAACAGTCTTGGGTTCTAAAATAAGAGTCTCAAATCTAATAAGTCCTACACTATCGACCAAGCTATAACCTCTGTCCCATCGTCGCAGTGTTGCATCCTTATGCATGTTTTGCAAGTATTTTCATTGAATCTACTCTGACGAAGCCATAGAACTTGTACCTCTTAAGTGTATATACTCCCGACAAGCAGCAAAATTCCACCTCTTCACTGTTCAGGTCGCCAGATGGCAAAAAGCATCTACACTTATAATTGTTTTCCTTTGGACTACTATATATTGAAATACTCCCTGCTACTCTGACTATACTAATCTACAGAAGTTTAAATGTAATGTGAACTGACATTTCACTGCTCAACTCCTCATAATCCCTTGTTAGACACGATCCCAAATACCATACCATAATACTTAATTCTAATTCGGTATCTTATCATAACAGGATTTCATTCGCTCTCACACCTTGTTATCCATAATGCTGAACGCAACATAGTTGGAACCTGTGAGAAAGATAAGATTTTTTTCTGAATACTTTACTTGCTTTATTAAGCATTGTAAAGTTGTTCCAAGTGACAATATGCATTGTTTAAGATGAAAAAGAGTAGAAACATACCGAATATTTTATCAGAAATTTTAATGGGTTCACAAATAGATTATGTTGATCTCATAAATCACCATTTTGTAGCCATTTCCCAAAATCAATTCAACGATTTTCCTTGAATAATGGCCATGGACTTTAGTTTTTTTCTCGAGGTGAAAAAAGACTGACATTAATTTCACTTATTTCCAATTTTGTCTCCAAAGTAGCATGGTATTCGCTATTTTCCATTTTAAGCGTGCCTCTCCAATTCTCTTCTGAAATAAGTACATCATCGGATCCTATGTCTAGTTGAAGGTTAACATATTTTTAGTTGGACAAATTTTCTACTGAATTTATTCTTTTTACTTTCTTTAGTTGCCAATTATTATTGCCAAAGAGTTATCAATTATGCTCCTTTTTTTCCAATTTGAAGACTCTCAAATCCCACAAATAAAACATTCCGTTCCTAAAAAGGAAATTTATTTTAACCTCAAGCGTATAGCATCCCCTTCCCACTTCATACACACACCGCTACATATACCCATAACAAAAATAGCGTATTTTATTGGCTGTCATATTTGTTTGGATAGAATACGAAGTTTGAATTGCTTGAACGTCCGATTGAGTTTCAGTCTGAGCAGATCAGGTTTTACATCCACAAATCAGATATTGCTTAGGCATCAATTGTAAATGATACTCCTGGCTTCTGTTCAAGTTTTCATATTCGTTCCTGTACACAATGTTTAAAAAAACGATGCTTTAACTCAAAGATTATGTTCTATGCTAGTGCACACTTCAAAAGCATATTATAGTAGACTTTTTAGCCCCTTATAAACGGAAAAAGTTATAACCCGTTGACTTAGAATTAGTGTTTTATGTTTTGTGGTTGAATATTTGTGCTCGTTCTTGCAGTAAATACTAATCTTTATTAATCACTATTAATATATGCACCAAGCGAATCCTTTAATACTTTGTTTGTTGCTGTATTTTATTAGAAGAAAGGTCCATAAAAATTTAAGTTAGATCGCTACAGTAGCTTCCGAGAAAAAGCGGAACTTAAATATTAATCCTTAAGAACCCTTATTAATCCATATTAACCTATAACTGTGCATGGAACAGATACCATAATACTTAATTTTAATTCTGCATCTTATCATAACAGGATTCCATTCGCCGTCACACCTCTCTGTCCATAATGTTGAACGTAAGATAGAGTCGGAAACTGTGCGAAATATAAAACATTTGACTTTTTCTGAATTCTTTACTTGTTAATTATTAATTCTTTACTTGCTAATTATTCATTCTTTACTTGTTAATTATTAATTCTTTACTTGTTAATTATTAATTCTTTACTTGTTAATTCTTAATTCTTTACTTGTTAATACTTAATTCTTTACTTGTTAATTATTAATTCTTTACTTGTTAATTATTAATTCTTTACTTGTTAATTCTTAATTCTTTACTTGTTGATTATTAATTCTTTACTTGTTGATTATTAATTCTTTACTTGTTAATTATTAATTCTTTACTTGTTAATTATTAATTATTTACTTGTTAATTATTAATTCTTTACTTGTTAATTATTAATTCTTTACTTGTTAATTATTAATTCTTTACTTGTTAATTATTAATTCTTTACTTGTTAATTATTAATTCTTTACTTGTTAATTATTAATTCTTTACTTGTTAATTATTAAGCATTGTAAAGTTGTTGTCTTATTGTACTTAATTTTAATTTCCTTTATTAACTTCATCATTTTTCATTCATTTTTATCTTTTAAGTTATCATCTTCCTTTGACAAAAGTTGTTATAAAATACAAGGCTACACTGGCCGTACATATATGTTTCTTAATGTCTGCTATTAAAATCCCTCATCTAAAATAACGGAAACCCCGTTTTCAGATGAAGAGTGGAGAGAGATATTTATTTTGACTGCAAGACGACAAACTGTATCTGTTTTACATAATAGACATTATTTTAATTCATCTTACCCTAATTTTTCCTTGTATCCTAATGCATATAAATACTGTATTTTTTAACCATAGTTAAGATAATTTCTTTTTTTTTTACATGGTAGTCACCACTTATAAGCCCCTCGGGGATAAGGGTTATTGAGTGTACAGTAACCAATGGGATTATATCGTAGTAATCGTTAGTAACGGAGATTTGATAAAGCGTCTTACTTAAGGGGGCGGTTTATCAGGAATTTGTTTATGTTGGACTTGAAGACATCCAAGTTGTAGTCAGGTGGAAAACAGGCAAACGGAAGAGAGTTCCAGAGGCGTGCACTTTCTTCTGATCTAAGTTGATAAAAACAAATTCGTTTCCTCCCTTATGCTATTATATAATGAAAAATCTTTGTACTTATTATGAGAGAAGGATTATCTTCGAGGTATTTTTAACTTTAGAAAGCAGAACTTTATTAAAGTGCATACATATTATGTATAGTCTATATCTATATTTACACATTTATTGGGTAGACACTTAATATCTATACTTTATGCCTATACTTTGTGTTACAACTATATTGCATAGATACGGTTTAGTCATTGTTTATGTATATATTGAAAATTATCTATATTAAGTAGATGCTCTTTATTTAGTGTCTTTCCTTTATGTGAATAAAGTAGTGATGTATGTCTTGCAGTAAAACCAGAATCTAAAATTCAAACTCCATTTTTAATCATAGTTAAACTCTTTAACCTATCATTCTTATTCTACAAATGTAGTTTATTCGTCATTTATTTTTCCTACTTACTTAATAAAACTACTTACCCCCCCCCTTTTCACTTATAACTGGAGGGGAACCATATTTCTCTCTCTCTCTCTCTCTCTCTCTCTCTCTCTTGTCGTTCTCTCTCCCTTCCTGTATATATATATATATATATATATATATATATATATATATATATATATATTGAGTATAAAGGTTAATAATTGTAATTTTTAAATCAGTTTCAAAAATAAGAACAAACAAAATCAAATTGAATGTACGATCGTTTCGGAAACGATATTCATTTTATTAAAATGTACAATAAGCATCGACAATAATTGACAAAGATTGTGTTTTTGAATATAGTCTCCTCATCAGTAAAATCTCTTTTTGAGATATTGGGACTGTTTTTTTTATAAGTATTAATATATTAAAATAAAATTTGCTCTTTAGACTCCAGGTCTAATTCCCCCCCCAATAAAATATAAAAGATACGTGTATATATATATATATATATATATATATATATATATATATATATATATATATATATATATATATATATAAAGCTGAATGTCTGTGTGTATGTGTGTGTGTCTGGTCACGAATAGGCTCCTATATGGTTGACTATTTTAAAAAATTGATTACATATAATGATAGAAGATGTATCGAGACACAGGAATGGGTACGTTTTATCTGGCAGAACGGTGGTTCATTAAAATTGTGGGTCTGCGTACGCGCCTGGTTCACAAAGTATGGAAATAAAAAATTAAAAAAAAACCGTTTACAAGTGTTTTTGATATAGATGTACATAATAATACTTTGATAAGTATGTTTTAACTTAAATAGGGATGGTATAATAATATTGTGGGGTCTGCGTTCGCGTCTGGCCTCCATAGAATGGAAATAAGCACAAACTTATTAAAGACTTTTCATATCTATCGGCATAAGTATACTTTGGCAATTATGTTTCAGTTTGAAGAAATATGGTATGATAAAATTATGGGGTGTTCGTTCGCACCTGACCTCCATAGAATGGAAATATATCACAAAGTTTAACAAGGTTTTTTTAATATAGATCCACAGAATATTGTGATAAGTGTTTCAGTGTGAACAGGTATGGTATAATAAATTATGGAGTTTATCTATTTTATTTTTACTTTCATCATATTTTGCTTTGGTTTTGATATCCCCGAATTCGAAGTTATCTCTTTACAACCCTTCCTTTTCATAACCTATCATACTTTCATAAATCAGAGTCCATTTTCTGTAGGCTGTTTTTTTAACCCAGTCAACGACGGGTACTTTTGCTCGTATATATATATATATATATATATATATATATATATATATATATATATATATATATATATATATATATATATTTAAAGAGAGATAAAAATAGAATTGGCAAGATTCAGATATCAGTTGCTCGCAAGTTTTTAGTTGACAAATCGATGCAAACCGTTCAATATTTATAAGCTTCGTTATTATATTCAAACTGTCTTTGAAAACGAATTTGCTAAATATTTTTTTTAATTTAGCTTTCTGTTTTGTTCCTACTAATAAAGAACCTGAAAATTGTTATGAAGAATTTTTACATGATGAAACCATCCAACATATCTAAAAAAAAAAAATAACAAAAAAAAAACTGAGCAGACACAGATAAACAGAAAAGGGAGATGAAATGGAAAACACATATGCGATGCCACCAGCCACAGCTAATAGCACACAAAACTGCAGTGAAAGTTTAAGCAAGTTTGAAAGACCAAGGAAGGATAGAATCAACCTGCCATTCAGTGGAAGGGTGCGAAAATATTGGAAACTTGGAGGAGGGGGGTAATTGTTACATCAAAATGCATAAAAGACTAAAAAACGATGCTAGTGAAAATCATTGGTAAACGCATGATCTTTGTTAACTAATTTCAACAGGTGACAAGCAGTGATTATCTTTTCAGTAATAAATTCTCACCTTTCGACTCAGAACATTATGAAAATGACCACATGTGGCCACCTTTTCGCATGATACCGTTCATCCCTCACTTCATATCAATCGCTACCTCTATCAACAGTTACGTGACTGTAAATAGGCATTCCAAATTTAGGTTTTAGAGTACAAAAAATACATAATTATCCATAAGCTGCTTTCCTGTTATGTTCTTGTAATATACATAACAAAATGTCCCCTATGAATCATTGTTTAATGAATAATAGTACGTAATATTTTTTTAAATATGAGTACTTAAAAACAGTACGTATATTTATTTATTTTCCTCTGTTACACATTGGTGTCCCGGCTCTTGGTGTACAAGAAAAAAAGGGTATATTCATATTAATTGTAGTAACAGTATCTCGCTTTGCGTACCATCGTTCTTTTAGCAAACAAGCGCATACTAATTTTTTGTCAGTCAGTTATCATTATACCTGATTCTAGCGTAGTCGTTGACTCACATGAGAAAGTAGGTCAGTTACCATATAAACCTACATTTTTCTTACGGTGTCCACTAATCGTTAAAAATAATACGAATGCTTTAATGTTGATTTTTGTATGCATACTTATTTTAATTCTAATTTAATTCATATTTTAAGCATTATTAAAATCCAGAGGAGGATTTCGTGCAAAATGTTCGATTTTCTAATTAAACACTTAATTTATTTAAAATAATAGAAAATAAAAGTTATTTACAAATACTTTTATTCCAATAAAATAGTATCAGTGTTTTACAATATTATGTAGGATTTCACATATTTGCGTAAACAAATCCTTATCTTTGCATTGCTATTATTGATATGTCTTAGCATGAGTCTTTCCGTGTACCTTTCGACGTCTCTCCCAGGCGGCTCTACCAGTCAGTATATATGGCTTGATCCGCTAATCATACCAAGTAAGAAGGAACTTAGAAGTACATTCATTACATCATGTATAAAAACAGAAATATAGTTAAAATGAAGAAAACTCTCTAAACAATTATGGACACTAGAAATCTTTCTGTAAAATAAAAACCATTAACTCTGTTGGAAACATTAATTTTACTCAATATATAAGAAAAACGTTGGAAATATTAAAAAAAACATTAAAGAGAAATTCAAAACGAATTAAAATAAGTGTCAGCTTGTTGTGATAGAGTTTTGGGAGACCTGAAATGAACTGATCAACCGACTGATAAACTGATTAACCGTTATATGTATATTTATTTATTTATTTGCGGATTGATCACCTTATCTTTATAGTTGGTTCTCGACGTTTCGGTCAACTATTCCTTTGACCTTTGCTACAGGAAAAGAATGCTGAGTCTCTTAACTGTATCCTCGGTAATTACTGCCTTCCATAGTTATCGTCGTCTCACTACGTTTTGGCCAGCTAATTCTCTGGCCGGCTTTGGGTATTATTAGAACCGCTATCTTCAGGCAATAACTACCTAGACCCATAGAGATTCAACATCTTTATCCTCTGCGTCAAGTGGGCCACGAAGAGGTAATTAAGGTTGAATTTTTGGTCTTAAAAATCCCAGATTTTTTTGTTTCGTCAGGTGGAGTAATTTGTATATTTATTTATTTGCGGACTGTTATCCTCACCTTTATAGTTGTTGCTTCACGACGTTTTGTCAACTATTCCTCTGGCCTTCGTCAGGTGGTTAACCACAACTGGATAGGAATGCAACAGCTATTATAATTAAATAACTGAAGTGTTATTTATTATGCACTTCAAATCACCAATTTCTTGGTTGAATTCGACACTGTTGTGAAAACTTCCGGCTTTCAAACGCAACGATCTTTCCAGCTGACTTCCACACTTCTGCGTAAGCAACACGCCTTCTCTCAATTCGCCTCATAGTCGCTTCACGTCCGCTTTTATAGACCAGTCTCATTTGCATAAAAATTCACAGTCACGTGATTATTCACCATAAAACACTATCTCGATATGTTAGTTTTTCCTTTCTTTCTCTTTCATTTCGTTTCACGACCGACCTTTTGAATCATGCACACGTGCCAGTCAAGTAAGTCACACGTTTCCCTACAACAATAAAGATGGGGATAACAGTTCGAAAATAAATAAGTATATATACAAATTACTCATCTCAAAGAATCCCGATAATTAAGTGTTATATGTCTATCTGCTTGTTTTCGGTTCTTCTAGTTCGTGTACAATGATGTTAGTCGTGTTGTCAAAAAGTATATATAATCGCGTGCTGTCTTTTTCCAAAATAATTGCAAAATGATATACACACTGTTAGTTTGTAATATCACAACAGACAAACGGATAATATAAACGCGTTGGCTTTATTTACAATTACAGTAGAACCCCGGGATACGGTAGCCCTAGGATACAATTTTTCCAAGTTACGATATGGAATTCGATGTTTTTCCGACCCTGATTACGGTATTTGCCCCGCCTTACGTTGTTATTTATAATGTAATTTGATTATATACATGTGCATTATATACTATTCTGTATTTTATTACTAATTTTTAATACCGTACCTCGGGGTTTTGCTGTATCGACTAGACACTAGAGATGTGACGAAGTAGTCGATATTCGTGTCGGCGGTGGTGTACGGTGCGAGGCGACACGAATATATCAGTAACTGCTCGATTGCTATCGTCTCCCCTCGTATCTTTGTTATCAGTCTTTTTTTTTTTTAATTCTCATAAATTGGAATTGAATTCAATTATTCCCTTTGCGTGATTTCTTCCGGATATACAACTTAAGAGGAATGTCGATTGTTACTTTGGTTTTGCCTTTTACAGATTTCCAAACCTAATCAAGAATGTAAGTTGATTCTTATTTACATTGTTCCGGTGTTTTTTGCATTATACAAATCAGCAATCGGTCAATATCAGAAATGTACGTTCGATATTTTCCGACGTTGCCCCGAAACCAATGATCAGCATATAACTGCGATAGAATACTAAGATATGTAGAGAGTCGATGGTGGAGTATAACACTAATGTTTAATATATGATATTTATAAGGTCGTTAAAACACTTTACTTTGTTTCAGTTCACGTTACGACACATCAACCGGTCAAGCAAAGGAGAAGAACGGGGGGAGGGCCAGCATGTGATATCACATTAGACTATGACGTTTGCATTTCAAATAGTCTATTCATCACTAAACGCGCCAATAAAATGGACGCATCTTAATAATATTAATTCTAGTTTCTTTTTCTCTCGTGTCGCTTCGTTCGTTATATTTCTTTGTCCTCTTTTTAACCTCTGGCGATAAATGAATTGATAGTTTGTCACATCTTTCCGTTCGATTATCGGGTTTTTCAATTCATCCATTATTCATGTGACACCTCAAACGGATCGGTAACACATTAAGATAATCAGACACGGACAGCGCGAGTTGATACATAGATATGATGTTTATTAAAACCATACATCTTTTAAGTAGAACTGTTATATACCTGATTGTGTTTGTACTGTGCGGCGTCTTTGGAGCCAGGACTGACGTTGTCCTTCAGGTTGTTAGAATATCCAACAAAAAATCGAATGTTTTATCTTACATTACAAAGATAAACACACACACAGACACACACAGACACGCGCGCGCGCACACACACATATATGTATGTATATATATATATATATATATATATATATATATATGAGTGTATGTACAGAAAGTATAAAGTCTTATTTATAAGACTTTTGTATTTCTACACATTTCTACACTAAATAGGAAATAGAGAAAAGATATAAATTCATACATTTTTCGTATGAATTATATATGTACATATATAAATGTATATGTATACATATAATATTCCTTTATTCTCATATATATACACCATTTGTTACACACACACACATACATACATACATACATACATACATACATATATATACATACATATATATATATATATATATATATATATATTAGAAACAAATGGTGACAGCTCAAAGTAAAATAAATTTTATTTGATCATCACACCAATACGGAAGAATATGTGAAAAATAAGAATACCATTTAGACTATGTTTCAAAGCTTATTTTTTTCATCAGAAGAAAAAAAGAGTAAGGTTATATATATATATATATATATATATATATATATATATATATATATATATATATATATATATATATATATATATATGAATATAATAGCAACCAGTTAATAAAACATTAAAAAAACACTTTGAAAAAGAGTTAAAAACATATTTTATCTTGAAAAAGAGTTAAAATCATATTTAATCTGAGTTAAAAAAAATATTTGATCTGATAAGTGGATAGTCCTTAATCCGTGGAGTTTCGAAGAAATACTTTCCTTCTCATCAGATGGTAGGAATTAGCAAAATTCTGAATCGGATTTTGCATACAAAAGTATTTGATGAAACTACAAGCAAGTCAAAGATCTTACTTGATAACAAAAAATGAAGCAGAGGGAATATAGTGCAGAAAAAGGTGATTACACGTGAATGGATAGTCTGGTGAAAGGTAAATTATCCAATGACGGTAAAATCCAAAAATATAACTCCAAGAAATTTAATTGAGTTTCCATTTGCACAAGTAAAATCCAAGGAAATCACGTAATTGGAAGATGATCCAAAATAATCCAAGAGGCCGAAATCCATGGAATAATTCACAAATATGTACAAAGAAAAGAAAAGGGGGAAATTCCAATAATATTAATAAAAGAAAAATAAGATATGCTTTTCACACGACTGCCGAGACATAATAAAAAAGATCAGGGAAGAAGAAGAGAAAAAAAATTAAATGGTGATGGAATTAAATATAATATAGAAAAGCAAATGTCAAAATGACCCAGACAAAAACGATGTTAAAAGGCGCGAAAAAATATATGGCAAAAATATAGGTCAACTGAAATGTACAGGTTATTTTATTTTATATATATATATATATATATATATATATATATATATACATGTGTGTGTGTGCGCGCGCACGCGTGTGTGTGTGTTCATCATTTACTTGAAACGTGTTCAGTTTGGATATAAGACTCGTAATGGATTAATAGATGTTTCTCATAAATAAATTTTTTATAATGTAAAAAAATTTTTATATGAATTTTGAAAAGTCGCAGCTCAATAAATACTTTTTTTATTTGATTTCAGAATATATATATATATATATATATATATATATATATATAGTGTAGTATAATAATTCTTCAAGTTCAAAATGACAAGTTTTCTCTTTCTGAGATATTGAATTTGCAAGAATTACTTCCCCTAGACTGCCAAGAGGATAAAAATAGAAAGAATAATTTTACTTCTATTAATCAAAATTTAAAAACAGCGCACACAACGTAAATAAAGATTCCATAAGAAATTTTAATTTATATACATATACTTACAACAAATCATATAACAAGTAACGATGCTAACAAAACTATTTAATCCGCGGACGTAAATAAAGATTCCATAAGAAATGTTAATTTATATACATATACTTACAACAAATCATATAACAAGTGACGATGCTAACTAACTATTTAATCCGCGGAGTTTCGAAGAAATACTTTCCTTCTCATCAGAGGGTAGGAATTAGCAAAATGCGGAATCGGATTTTGCATACAAAAGTATTTGATGAAACTATATATATGTATATATATATATATAAAATTATAAAACTCTAATGACCTTGTAGCGAGTGTTGTAACCCAACATCCGGTTTACGACTTCCGGTTGCGCATGCGTACATTAACATAAACCCATAACAGCATAAACAAATAAACACAGATCGCTAAGCAAGTTTCGTTCGAACAAACGAACGTCTTTAGAAAAGCGAATATCTTAAATTTATTGAATTAAAAAACTTCAAGATATGGGAAGCAAACGCAAAACACGATTACAAAATCATCGACCTGTTTAATATATTATATTAAATAATCAACGCGATAGTAAAACAGTACGTTTTATTGTCGCGTATTGTTTTACTGTACGTTTTCAGCGACCCAATTTTTTTTCGCGTCTAAATTATCGAAATAAACAAAGTTCATTTCCCTATTACGTTTAAGTTATTTCCACGCAATTTTCTTACAAATAAATCTACTTTGACCCGTTGACAACCATAAGAACATTTCACAGCGGCGATTTAACCATGCCTTACCTTTTTTAAAATTATTCTCCATTTTTTAATACACGTTCATTAAAAAACATTCATACATTTTCTTCTACACTACCAACATAAAAAAATAACGCCGAAAATGTTTTTTTTTAAATTGCGTTACAAATAAACAATCAACGCGACAATAAAACGTATTGTTTTACTGTGTACATTTTCAGCGTCCCAATTGTTTTTTTCGCGTTTAAATTAAAAGATATATCAAAATTTGAATTTAACTTTAAGTATTATGTTATCTGTTCAGTGCACATTTACCTATAAGTATGGCAAACCACTTATAATTCAATGGCTGTAAGTTTTTTTTTTCAAAAATAAGCAATGATAAACAGAACGACTCATAGAAATCTATCTATATTCTTTTTTCATTTGACTATACTTTCATAGAAATGTTTCTCTTATGTCACAAAAAACTATTTTCTTTACGTCACAAGTGTCACACTCATGCATTAATTCCATAGCTAATATAACCTACTGACCCAACGGGTCACGGGTAGTCTAGTATATATATATATATATATATATATATATATATATATATATATATATATATAAGTTGTAATAAAAAAAGCGATAAAAAATGTTAAAATTCTCCTTAAGGCGTTATCGTCTGATCCTTTTAGTAGAAACGTCAGAATTATCGATAAAAATCGAATGGAAAATGAGTGAAAAAACATTAAGTTGAAAAAAAATCAATTGATAGAGAAGAAGGGCAGGTATATCTCTCAATATTATGGCGGATTTGGATCGTATAAAATCTCTAACTGATGTTTCAGAACATTCTACTTACATAGGCTATGCCGAGAATTCATTAACACCTCCAGAATATTCAAATGATAGTATCACCTAACACTTCTTAAAGCAAGAAAGCCACTTATCGGAATACTGGTTGAAAAAATTTCTATCAACAATGTGATTATTGATGGCAGATTCGTGTGCTTAAAAATTCTCAGATGTTCTCAAAACTGTGTAAGAACGAATATAGATTTATTTCTAACCGTACACACACACACACACACACACACACACACACACACACACACACACACACACACACACACACACACATATATATATATTTATTTATTTATTTATACATATATATGTGTGTGTCCGTGCGTTTGTGTGTGTGTGCATGCGTGCGTGTGTGTGTTGGCGTACGTGTATGTATATTATATGTGTATATATAAGTATTTAAATTTTTACATTTTAAAAGGAAATATAAATATTAATATTTGTACATAGATTAATTGAATCTTGATAAAAATTATCAATATTCGAAATAGAACATCAATATACAAGAGGTGTTCAAATGGTGCAAATTCTTATTGACAACATTTATTGTTAATTAAAATGGGAATACAAATTAAAGGGATAATAATTCACTTGCAAGAAATCCTAATGTTTGTACCGACGTTGGCCGGTGGAAGCGTATCACAAAACCAGAACAGATTAGCCAAAGCATCATCTCCTCCCAAAAAACAAATTAAACTACGGCTGTTTAGAATAATAGGAAACATTATGCTTCTTCAGTGTTTGTACAAATGTTCAATATAATCATAGAATTACATCATTAATGTAATTTTTCAGGTATAAATTATCATTTTTGATACCATATGTAGAAAAGAACTATACACAGTAGATGTATTTATTTATTTATCTACAAATAAATAAATACACATCGGTTTATAACAAACACTCTACTCCTACTAAAAAAAAAGAATCGATGGTTCGTTTAACATACAATGCAAAAATAGATGTAACGAACTGGTGTCGCTGTTTGTTCAACATCATTTATTCATTAACTTCCTAGGAATCAGATGATTATTGTTGACATTCGTTCAGCCGATATCTTTCGATCGGAAACAAAGACCCTCATCAGGAAATTGAAGCGGATCATTATCATAATATGGAGACAGCTTAACTAAATATGTTATACTTTCGTTTTGACTGCATAGAAATAGCAGTCATCGAAATGTTTTTTTCGGTTCACGCTAGACCATTAGAATACCAAAGCGGAGTGACTTTCTATGCGTTGATATCCGCTTTCGAAGATGCTCAAGACATTGCTTGCATACAATATGAGATATCCATACCTTATCTTGATCATTCAACATTACTTTGAAGTAAGAAAGATCAGCACATTTCACAATATCTTTCTTGTTGAATTGCAACATATATTCCCCATAAATATAGCAAAACATATTTGGATTGTTTACGTCGTCTAGGAAATGCTGTAGCCATATTTAATTTTTGCTCCTAAAATCTGCAACGAAAGTAAAATAGCAGCTTAATTATTTCCTGTCTGACTTATAATTGAATTCTTAACATTAAGAGAATAAACTTTATGTTGACCTAGAAATCAACAAAAACATGCCATAATCGGTAGGCCTATTTACTACTGAGTGCCTACTTCTTACCAACCACATACCTCATTGTATAGCAAATTTGACTTTTACTTGAAGGTTTGTGATGTCATAAGCAATTAACCAATCACAATCATAATAACAACCTACGATTATAATAATTAAGCTAGAATGTATATAAAAACACGCCTAATATACTAAAGTCGCACGCACTTATGCTTCATAGTCAGATAAACTATTCTCCAAAATAACGACTTTGAAGACTAGTACACAATCTACAAATATATTTATTTAAAGAGAACAGGTAAAAATTAAAGAAAAACATATGACGCGTATGAGAAAGTAAAAACAATAACAACAAACGAGGTTAGGAAAATGAAGGAGTTAAAGAAATCGAAAGACTAGATAGGTTCGTAAAGAAATAGAACATGAAATGCCACGTTATATGACAAGTAAACAAACATATTGTCAAGAAGAAGAAATGAGTAAAACATACCGTTGATGCCGCAGATGGTAGCGAATAAAAAAGAAAGAGGCGTGCAGTGTCGCCATTGCTTGCAAAAAGAAAGTAAAGACTAACCGGAAAAGGAGATCAGGTAGAAGGTAACTTTTTAGTTAAGAGTAACTTAAAGGGAGATAATGGGTTCAAAGCAGGAAGTGAGAACACCTAATTTTAATGTAAAATAGGGTATAAAATAGCAAATATCTCAACAATTTGACCTGGCCAGAAAAAATGAATATGATTTTCGAAATAAGCACCCCCAAATTAGTCTAAATTAGCTTAGAAACATTAAACACAAAAACATGTGTTGGCCAGCTTTAACATTTAGATGTATGTATATTAATTTATGTATGTATATATGATATATATGAGGGGCGTTCAATAAATAATGTACCTAACCCACTTTTAGTTGTCTGAACAAGCTGAAATGTTGCTAGTGCAATGATTTATATCTTTTGGGGTAATGTGGCAAATTACAGCCCTGAACTAATTGTGGTTTCTGATTTACACGTGTTTGAACTTGGGTATAATATGGAATCTATTGAGTGTCACACAGTGATCTGGGTTTTGTATTTAAAATGATGCATACCATAGATGAGTTTTAATGAAATGAAAGAAACTTATCTCATTATATGAACTTGTCAAACGTAAAAAATAGCAGGAAATCTGTGGAAGGAACTTCGAGAATTGATTGTCTCTCTTCGGCCATTGATGAAGCATATGCCAGTAAAGTCCGGATGCTATTTTGGAAGATCTGTGCGCGACTAGTCGCCAAATTTCTAAAGAGATTAAGATTCGTACAAGATCTGTGGAAACTATCAATCCAAGCCAGTAGCAAATGCATAAAGTGTTCGGTCAGATGGATCCTCAGGTTACTGACATAGTTCCAGAAGTGAGAACACGTCGAGAAATCGAGGGTGAATTTGGAAATGTGCCAAGAAGATGAGTCAACGTTTTTATCAAGACTGATTATACAGGCTAAAACCTTGCTATATCTACTTAGTGATCACAGGCAACTTAATGAAGTGAAAGCTCTTTGACTCACTGCCTCCAAAGAAGATAAGAGTGCCGCCCTTCGCTGGCAAGATAATGCTCGTAGTCTTCATAGCGTAGGTGACGATAGATTTCCTAGCAAAATGTGCGACAATTACAAGAGTATATTATGCTTCACATTACAGAAAATTAAGAGATGCAATCAAAATCATTAAAATATATTTATACTCAAGCATATCTACATTTCAATACAAATGAATGTTACTTGTGTTATAAATAGCAAAAAGACTTACAGAAACAAACGTTTATTAACCGATATTTAGTATAATAATATATAATCGCATTTCCAGTGGTTATATTTTCGAAAATGTGATCATTTATTAGTTAGTTTCTTCTCAATGTTTATGTGTTTTGTTGTTATTTTTGTTGTTGTTGTTATTATTATTATTATTATTATTATTATTATTATTATTATTATTATTATTATTATTGGCTCACATGGAGCTTTCACACAGGTCATCAAATATATGATTGAAAACCTGAGGTGTTCCCTGCAAGCTGAGTGACAACAAAGAAGTCTAGCACTTTCCACCTCCTACGATAGCATTTGCAAATAAATTTGCCTTATCGCAACAGCCTCTCACCAATGATTTCTCGCTGGCAGCGGCCATTGTTCTACACTGGAATTTGAGTGACACTAAGTCTCCCCAAGGTCCCAGTTCTCTTCGCGTTTGTCCAGCGGAGGTCTGCTTAGCACTCTCTCCTCAGTCTTTCCATCCTCCTTGGTCTTTCTCAGCTATTTGGTATCCCTTTATTATTATTATTATTATTATTATTATTATTATTATTATTATTATTATTTCATAATAGTCTTAACTTTTAGATATTTTCAGGTACATTTTTTTCTTGAATACCAGGTCAATTTCTTTGACTTTAGAAATTTAAGCTGTACTTTAATACTGTACTGCATGTTTTTTTCTCTTGTACTCTAGTATCGAAAGGAAAGGCTATGTTAATGATTGGGCAAATTCTCTTGTTTTTGTTTAGAAAAATCATATCGGGTTTGGAATGTTTTAGGACCTTACCAATTTTATTATTATTATTATTATTATTATTATTATTATTATTATTATTATTATTATTATTATCAAACTACGAGAATAAAACTGCTAGCTTTGTTAGATAATGCATTTTTTTATATTGTAATGTGTTTCTCTTTATCAATGCGAAGTAATCTCGAATCGGTTTGGCTCGGTATTTTTAAAAAATATTTTCTGAACTAAAGGCGTAATTATTCCAGCGAAAGGTTTTGTTCGCCAGATATCTATTGTAATGGATATCAGACTAACAGAAATCTGCGGAAAAATAATTGGTCCAAATTTTTTATTGGAATTTACTTAGCGGAGTAGAATCAGACTAAAGTGTGGGAGTAATCGCACATGAAGAGAATCGAGGCCAACGCTGTTGTAATGGTTCCTTTTTAATGATTGCTCCATATTGAATAGCATTTGCAGAAAAAACTCCACAATACATGATAGAGTCAAAATATCACTTATCCATGTAGTTTGCTATATGGACCGAATGAGAAAATAAAGAAATATGTGCAAAGTACCAGATTATCAAAGTACTCAATAAGTCATTGGCCTTAAACATATATGGCACACCTATTAAAAATGCATATGATTTTTCTAAAGTAGCAACCTTTAAATGGTACAATTCAAAATCGGATATACAAATTAGAGTTGTTTAAAATAAAGATACTTTCGTAAATTTTAAATAGTGTAAAAATCTTGAATTTGTGTTTTGATAAACCATTGCCTTCTGGTTTATAAATACTATTTAATGTTAACAATGGCTATATGTATGTTGTTTGGACTCTGCCCCATCGAAAACAACGGTTTAGTGGTGATATGTGAACTTCCAACACGGTTGCACGTTACACGATGCTGAACAGGCAGGTGACTCAAATTCCCAAGTTATCCTGAAAAACAGAAAAAGTTTCATGAACTCATTTTTACCGATTATTAATTGAATTGCATGACAATAAAGTTAAAGCAATAAAGAACAGTTCATTTAGAATTTTCATTGAACGTAATGGGACACAAAACTCTGCTTTATCCGACATATTTCCAGATCTCTCACTTTTTCAAGCATCTCCAAAAAGAAAAAAAAAAAAGAAAACTATTTAAATAAATTGCCACGTTTACTCATAATCGATCAAAAATAATGTTTCAACTATTCATAGCGTTGTTTTCAAATTTTACTACAAAAACAAAATAGAGATTTGTGTGAACCTGTGATAATCAATAAAGATAGAAGCAGATGAAAGCACTCAAAAGCGACAGAAGAGGCAAACATTAGCAGGTAGGGTTTTGACTTCCGTATTATGGAATGCTGAAGCACTAAGTTAAGCACCCCTTTTGTTTAGTTACATTCCCCACATTAAAACTCGGCCTTGTGTCTAATGTTTTCCTCGTGAGGAGGCAAATAACTAGATAAATTGCTACACCAGACAATAACAATAGATGGAGCGTATTTAACTGGAACGGAAAGTTGCTTGCATGAATTAAAAATGACAAAAGTTTCATCCATGTAGGGCTAATAACAAAAGGGTCTAGAAGTATGCAAGAATTCCTAAAACCTCATTAAGATAGTCGGCAAAATCGCACCCAAAATGTTCATCATCTACCATCAACCTGCCGTTACAATTCCTTATTAAAACTCAAACTAACAGATTTAGTTGCCAAGTCCATAAGCTCCAGCAAGATGCTCTCCAATGGCTTGTTTTAGGCTTAAGTCGATTGTTTTTTACTATTATTAAAACATTTGGAGATACAGAGAGAGCTCCAGAATGAGAGATACAGAGAGACAGAGAAGAAGAAGAGAGAGAGAGAGAGAGAGAGATAGATAGACAGACAGTGTGTGTATGTGTGTGAATGTGTGTGTATGTGTGTGGTACAGATAAAAGAGACAGCCAGTCATACACTCAAAAGTGAAAGTAGATAAACACTGTGCATGCCAACAGGGATATCAAACAACATAGAGTGAAAGATGGTGAGAGTAATAGACAGGAAAGAAATGGATAATTGCAAATTATGGATAATTCTAATACCAAGTAGTGTTTTAACATGCATTTATGGGGTAGGAGAAAAATATAGAAAAAAGCATTGGGGAAACAAACGTTTATTAACTCAGTAATAATAGTTTTAATTAGACTAGTGAGGGGATCCCGGTTTTGCCCGGTCGTAAAATACGCTTAAATGTGATATATTTATTTTCCAGATTTCGTATATATTATTATAGAGTCGTGATTTTAAAAGTAAAAAAAAGAATATGTGGGTGCCATCAGCTGGAATCGAGACTGAAAGCAAAACTGTAGGATTTTGTGATGGGAATGTTACCACGGTACCCACGTGACAATGGCATATGAACAGATCAAAAAATAAACTAAGATAATTGTACAAAATATATAACGATTTTTCAGTTTTGACCCTTTTTTGACCCTCATTAAAGACTATTTTAACCGGCTAAAGACCCATAAAAGGACGGTCCATAAAAATCCAATCATTTGAGTCCCCTGGCGCCGCTCTGTGCGTTTTAGTTTCAGTAGAGATAGAGTTTGAAAATATAGAGACACACAGACAGACGGACAGACAGACACACAGACATATAGCCTTTTATATATTAGATAACTCATATAATTTTCAGCAGATATATTTCTCCATAAAGTGACAGTTTCAAAGTTAATTACTTCTAAAGAATGCTCGTGTATATGTCACCAACAACAGGAATTAAGTGCCTCAAAATCCGAAATAATGTCTGTTTTCCATGATTACATTTTTCAACATGTTTGTCATTATAAAAGTACGAGAATAAAACTGCTAGCTTTGTTGAGTAATGTATTTTCCTTATTTATATTGCGAAAATGTGTGCTTTTCTATTCATTAATGAAAAGTAATGGCATGTATTTTTTTTTTTTACTATTTAATGAACTGATTGTACTTATTTCGGCGAAACGTTAGAGTTAAAATGGATATCTCACGAACAGATATCCGTGGCAATATAATTTTATTGAAATTTACTTCGCAAAGTCGAATTGGACTATGCTGTTTGAGCAAGTGCACACGAAGAGTGCAATAATAATATCTGATATACAAAGTGCGCGATTATTTCAGGAAAACGTTCTATTCGCCAGGTATACATTATAATGGATATCTGGGAAACAAAAAATCCGTGATAATTTAATTGATCCGAAATTGGCAAGTTGAAATTTACTTAGCAGAGTAGAAGCAATCTAAAGTATGTGAATGTTGTTGTAATGGATCCTTTTTAATGATTGCGCCATATTGAATTACATTTGCAGGACAAAACCCACAATACAAGGCAAAGAGATAGAATCCAGCTTACTCATGTAGTGTAATATATGAACAGACTGAGAAAATGGATATGCATAGCATGCTCGATTATATTACGTGGACGTACGTAGGAATTTAGTTAAGAAGAGCTACGACTCGCGGGAGTCATGAATAAAATCGAAGTTGGTCGACAATTCCGTTTTAATTCATTTCATAATTCAATTCAAGACTGCTGTTATGTCGAGGTGGTCCTTCTTGAATATTAGCAAAATCCATAACTGTTCGAAGTATATATCGATTCATACTTTTACTACAGTTATTAATGAAATCTATGCAATAATAGCGACAGAACTCGAAAGAGAAACTTGGAAATCCCAATTTGCACCTATCATTACTACACTATGTGGTCTCCGCATCTCTCTCTCTCTCTCTCTCTCTCTCTCTCTCTCTCTTCCTCTCTCTTTCTTTATATATATATATATATATATATATATATATATATATATATATATGTGTGTGTGTGTGTGTGTGCGTGTGTGTGTGTGTGTGACTAGTTCATTTAATCACATAAATTAATATACGAAAGCATAAATCTATCCGTAAACTTTAAGTATTTACTTCAACAGTGATCAATACGTAGATAGAGCTAGGTAGTTAGTTATAAAATATATATGGCAATTAAGCTACACAGAATATTCCGTGTTTCATCCGAGCCTGATGAATCCTAGCGTGGATGAAACGCGGATAATTCTGTGTAGCTTAATTGCCATATATATTTCATAACTTATTATATATATATATATATATATATATATATATATATATATATATATATATAGGGGGCGCCCAAACTTGCCGGTCGTAAAATATGCTTAATATTTGCGGAAAACCTAGACAATTTTTTGTTAATGCTGATGTGATTTATCATACGATGGACATTCCAAATGTAAGGCCTTCCAAGAGCTACGAAGACGAGATTGATACCATGAAAACGAGCGTCCTTTTATGTTCCAGAATTTATTTTTCTATATAACCACCAGCATCCTTAATGCACTTTTACCAACGATGAACGACCGCCTTGCATGGACGTCTAGTGCCTACTTAGTCACACCAAGGCCGTTCCAACAATAAAGCCTTCTACTTTTTTACTCAAAAAGTTGAAGCGCGAAAAGACGGGATTAATACCATCAAAACGAGCGACCCTTTTTACTCAAGAATTTATTTTTCTACATAATCACCGCTATTCCTAATGCAATATTTGCTAGAAATTCAATGACGTATCTCTGTTTCTGACGCACATCCATGACAAGAGTTGCTTTCTGAAGTCAATATCTACAACAGAGGAATACAACTTTTAGGTTATGAATGCGTAAGTTCCATCATCATAAAAATCCAATCACCTCTGATCCGTTCAATCCGGAATAGAAGAAGTGCTACTACTTTTAGAACATCCCTCGAATATACATATATATATATATATATCATCTCTCGAATATATATATATATATATATATATATATATATATATATATATAGAGAGAGAGAGAGAGAGAGAGATTACGATGATTAGATCACTCTGACAGACGTTAAAAAGCATTAAAAAAATAAATGTTTAAATTCAACAGCATTTCTTGCAATTAACGAATAGCCGAATGGATTTTGTCCCTTGCTAATGAAGCAGGGATGTCTTCTGTCGCCGGCTTCGGATCTATCGACTGGTGTTAATCGTGACACTTTGCACTGATGATCCCCGAACGGATGAAACACTAGTATATGTAGGTATTTAATAATTATTATAGTAAATAATTATACATACACAATACACACGCGCATACACACACAGACAGACAGACACACAGACACACACACACACACACACACACATATATATATATATATATATATATATATATATATATATATATATATATAAAGCTGAATGCCTGTGTGTGTCTGTGTGTGTGTATGTGTCTGGTCATGAATAGGCTCCTATATGGTTGACTATTTTAAAAAAACTGATTACATATAATGATAGATGATGTATCGAGACACAGGAGTGGATATGTTTGATCTGGCAGAACGGATGTTCATTAAAATTGTGGGGTCTGCGTTCGCGCCTGGTCCACAAAGTATGGAAATAAAAAATTTACAAATTAAAAAAAAAAAAACGTTTACAAGTGGTTTTGATATAGATGTACGTAATAATACTTTTATAAGTATGTTTTAACTTAAATAGGGATGGTATAATAAAATTGTTGGGTCTGTGTTCGCGCCTGGCCTCCATAGAATTGAAATAGGCACAAACTTCAATAAAGACTTTTCATATCTATCTGCGTAAGTATACTTTGATAATTATGTTTCAGTTTGAAGAAATATGGTATAATAAAATTATGGGGTGTTCGTTCGCGCCTGACCTACATAGAATGGAAATATGTCACAAAGTTTAACAAGTTTTTTTTTAATATAGATCCACAGAATATTGTTATAAGTGTTTCAGTGTGAACAGGTATAGTATAATAAATTATGGGGTTTATCTATTTTATTTTTACTTTCATCATATTTTGCTTTGATTTTGATACCCCCAAATTCGAAGCTATCTTTACAACCCTTCCTTTTCATAACCTATCATTCTTTCATAAATCAGAGTCCATTTTCTGTAGGCTGTTTTTGAACCCTATTTTTGAACTATATATACTAGCAAAAGTACCCGTCGTTGGGAATAAAAAAAAAAACTCGATCTGTTGCAGAGTCTAATGATGACATTGAGCTGTCAAAAGATCCTGCTTTGTCTTTTGGGTCTATTCTTGTTTTTGTTTTTTTTGTTTACAAGGTGATCATCACTTATCAAGGCCCGGAAGCCACTCATGGATAAGGGTTATTGTAAGTACAGTAGGTTAGTGTGGATATTTTAGAGTGTCTACTTAAGGGGGCGGTTCATCAGGAATTTGTTTACGTTGGACTTGAAGACATCCAAGTTGTAGTCCGGTGGGAAGCAGGCAGACGGAACAGAGTTCCACAGGCGTACACTTCTAAGAAAGAAGCTTTGTTCATGGAATCTACGTTTTGATTTAGGTATAGATAAAGAGTGGGGAAAATTTTTGACTGTGGATTCAGCTAGACGGGTGTTTTTTGTAAAAGATTCGCAAGGGGCACCAGATATTGGAGTTCAGACGAGCACCTGCCATGGAAATAACGATAAAACAAGGATAGGCTTGCAACGTCTCTTCTGTTGGAGAGGTTGCAGGGAAGAGAAAAGGGCATCCTCCACTAAACCACGAAGTCTATTTTGTACTCTGTCAAGGCAGGATAGGCTGTTTTTAGAAGCTCCTGCCCAGATAGGGCAGCAGTATTCCATCCTTGGACGTACTTGGCTTTCATATAGATAGAGAATTGCATCAGTAGTGAGATATCTTCTGGAGCCGTAGAAGGATCCCGCCATCTTTCCAGCGACCTTGGCAACAGACCTGATGTTCGTGTTCCATTTCAGATCAGGAGTGAAGGTCAAGCCCAGAAGCTTGTCAAAACATGGAGCTTCTCCTAGACGAGAGCCATCCATTACAATTGATGCCAAATGGGGATCAGAGCGTTGATGATGTAAAGATAGGAGTTTGGTTTTAGATGCATTAAAGGTAACCAACCACGTCTTACCCCAGGTGTTTGATAATGCAATATGAATAATTTGATACAGGGCGATAAAAAGATGAAGAAGGTAGGAGCAATTTATGATGGTTAGCTGTAATTTATTTCATAGTAATAAGCTAAATTGGTTAGGGTGATAATGATAACGTGTGCAATTAGTAGATTTAAGGAGTCATAGTAAATTAACTTTTGTAGGGTGTGAAGTTGCTGAGGAGGTGGGAATTATAGTGTTTACAAATAATTGATGTTTCACTTCTAATATTAAATAATTTACCTCTATTAGTAACATTAATAATAAAAGTATAAGTAGAGTAAATGGGGAGTTTAAAGATGTACTGTTTTTTTAAAGAATTTCCCAGTTAATAGTAGGTAACATAATTTTGGATCAAGTTTAGGTAGTGGGTAATTAGTGAGTTTTTGTTGGGGTGGTAAATATACGGTACACACAAATACACACGAGACGACACGGTTCGCTATGAACACTTATGTACGCACATACAATTGAGAGACGGGAACATATACTAGTTATATAGACTAATATATAACAAATATAAAAAAGATAAAAACATTACCTGAACTGTTTCTTTTGTTATACGGGATAAAATTTGCATTAGTTGAAAGCATTAGTTCAAAACGAATTATTACTGCTTAAAACATAATTTATAAAGTGGTAGAAAATCATCATCATCATCATCATCATCATCATCATAATCATTCGACCGTAGTTGAGATGATGGAATTCACACGCTCTCGCCAGATATCCCAGTTTCGCATAACTTCTTCCAGGTCCCGCCTCTCAACATTGGCTTCCCTTGCAATGACTACTGGCTATGTGAGTGTTCTACTTCTGGAATGGGTAGTACGGTTTCACAGAAGTAGAGATAAAATAACTGCTTTAGAACAATTCCTTGCAAACTAAACACGCCTTGCTTTGACAATATATGATGCCAATGGAAGTTCGCCGTTCATCTGTTGTATAGTTGGGTCTCTCCATGATAGATTCTGAGTTCTCATTTGAAGGCGAGTGTATGTAGCAATCAGGCGTATTTCCAACTTTTTGGAAAGTGTCCATGTTTCCGAACCATAGATAAGGATGCACTGTATTATAGATTTTAAAAATTTCAATTTGATGTTTTTGATGAAATGTTATGTCCATATTTTGCATAAATCGTTAGAAGCAGATCATGTTATCCTCATTTTGGAGGAAGATTCGATGAAAAGTCCTAAGTATTTATAATCGACCTATTTTAGTGGCATTTGATTCGCTGTTTTAATAATATGATCTGAGTTGAAAATAAAAACATTTGTTCATATATTGACATATGGTTTAATTGAAGTACAATACAGCATAGAGACTTGCCGAAGAGATTGTATAAAAGACTAGGCATTTGTAAGGGACTAATTAATGCAATGTTATCGGCAAAATTAGTGCCGGTCAGGTGAACAGTTGGATAACGCGAGCTTTGTTGAGGTTTTATCTGTAGAAGATAGATTAAGACGAAAATTGGCATAATGTCTCAACATCGTTCAAAGAGCGATTATGAACTAGTTGATATGGTTATGAAAGTTTTTACATTAGATCTTTTAAAATAAGCACAATTAACAAATAAAGAAAACGACAAACTGGTTACAATTTAATCTAATTGTCCAATAAACTAACAATTGGGTTTCGCCTTCAGTTCAATATTCATATCACATTGGATATTGAGAAAACGTTTATACGGACATTTGTCACGATTCTAAAAAATATATGTTTTTACTTTGCCTAAAGTAAATAATAAAAACGTGTTTCTACACGATTGACAGGTGAACATACTTTCTTTGTTCTTTTCCAGGTAAGATTACATGCAGGACCAAATAGTATTGAGGCGATGTTTAGGAGTAGCCCAATAGATAATGGAACGGACTACGAAGTCGAGAATATATGCCCATAACAGCAGTGCGTCTATACACGAGTAAATGGTCGATATGAAATTACTTTACAGGAAGGAAACATTAAAAAATATATACAAAGGCAAGAGACAATTGATTAATTTCTATCTTCCCATTTGTTAGATAGATAGATAGGTAGATAGATAGATAGCGTTATTGGGTAAGCTGATAGACCTATTTTGAGAATAATGGACTTACCCAACGAGTATAGATACATCTAAACATCAATGTAGCGATTCGTAGCAGTTATAATTCAAGAATAGTTGTTACTTCTGTAACGTACTTTTGCTAATACACTTTTTGTCTTTCTTGATTATTACCAGCTTACAAGGCTTACACTTTCTCTCTATCCTTATATATATATATATATATATATATATATATATATATATATATATAGAGAGAGAGAGAGAGAGAGAGAGAGAGAGAGAGAGAGAGATTGGCAGACAGAAAATAGATAGATAGATAGATAGATAGATACTAGACCACCCATGAATCATTTGGACCAATGTTGATCCATTATACATTAAATGAATAGATAAATACAACAAAAGTTAATGTTTATAACAACTGCAACAGAATAAACAGACAAAATTTTCAACACATTCACTTTGCATAAAATCAAAAGATTCCGAAATACACAGTTTTATCTCTCACTCAATCTCTCTCTCTCTCTCTCTCTCTTCCTTTTTCTATCCATTTTTGTCTCTCTTCTTTCACTCTCTCCTCCCTTTTCTCTCTCTGACTTAAAAAAAATTCACACAATGTAACTTTTTTCACTATTCACGAATATTCGCGAATATTCATTATTTAGTTACCTTAATCATCATCCCTGTCACCATCTGCAATATTCACGAACCGATTGAAAGGATTTTAGAATACACTGCGATATCATAATAATAATCATAATCATAATAACTAATTCTCACTCATGTTTTCTATACATCTTTATTTCCCTCTATTCCTCATTCCTGAGATCTCTCTTAATTTTCTCTCTACCCTATTCTCTCTCTCACTCTCTCTCTCTCTCTCTCTCTCTCTCTCTCTCACACACTCTCTTCATTTGGGGTTACTGGCAATAAGAAGCAAATATCAATAGTTTGGTGTTACACTAATCCAATTACGCTATGTAATCATCCAAGTTTCCGTTTTCAGTGAAACAAATTTTAGATATTTTTTTAGCTACATGAATTTATATATATATATATATATGTGTGTGTGTGTGTGTGTGTGTGTGTGTGTGTGTGTGTGTGTGTGTGTGTGTGTGTGTGTGTGATGCAAAAATGGTAATTAGTAAAAACCTGAAGAGAGTGTTCAATACTATAGCAGAGCAAATATACCGCTTTATCCGCTTAGTTAATTATCAGATCGTTGATGCGATTCGGTAATCGAAACATGTGTCACTAAGCAGATAAAACGGGAATATATATATATATATATATATATATATATATATATATATATATATATATATATATATATATATATATATACTCTTATAAATTATTTTTTGTGTATCGATATTCACATTAAAAACACAACTTTGTTAGATATGGATCGTGGAATTGCATTCACTAGCAAAAGATCTAGCTAATTTGCATATTCTTTTAAACATTCATTTTAATTAATTTTCTATTAGTTTTTTCAGTTTTCTTCTGGGATGATCATCTTTAGTTAACTATTACGTACTTATATTCATGCAGATATTCTATATGATTTATACTTGCGTAATATTTGCGTAAAAAGTTATTGTAAACGAAAACCTCTTTCTCTATATATTTATGTGTGCGTATATATTTATGTTTAAATAATTTTGCCTACTAAACTCCTCTGTCAGTTTTTGGTCTACAGATATGAACTTAATATATAGGATGTTCAAACCCATGCGAAACTTTATATTTGGGTTTTAGCCGGGTCGGAAAAAAGCAAAAGTGAGAAAATTAAAAAAATGAAGGTTGAACGACAGCATTACGAATATGCATCCGCAATTCGTTCATGTTTTAATTTTTAGCTTTGCACTGAACATGTCTTCATAGTACAGCCATTAACGCTGAAGGAAAAAGTAAATCGTAAGCTAAATGTTTTGGCTTCGATTCTCGGTGGTGGCGCTTGAGTCATTTTTTCTTTACTTTTAAAATCATTACTATATATTGTATCCAATATAATATAATAATAAATACGAAATATGCATTAATCAAAATATCATATTTAAGCGTATTTTACGACCGGCCAATGCCGGTCGGCCTGCTAGTATATATCAGATGACTGAGTAGGCCATCCTTATACCTCTATTTCTTTCTCTCGACCCCATGCAGTAGCTGCCTTAGCCCTTTTTGCTTTGTATCGGATACTTATTACACTCACTATATATATATATATATATATATATATATATATATATATATATATATATGATTAGTTTTTTTTTGGAAAAAGAATTCCAGCAGAGTGCTCAATTAAAAGGAAAATCCAAATTGTAAGAGCTTGCGGGCTTTGGGGAGTGTGGAGCCACCCCTTAATTGCCATTGCTCACAGGTCCACTCTAACCCGGAGGTGTAGTACCTGTTAGGGTCTCAACTATGGGTTAAATAGAAACCGACTAGCGGCACTGATGAGTTGTGAAACAACGAAACAGGTCTGTATGTCGATGACTAAAATATATTTTATAAAAGCTCCCCTCTTCGGTAGAGCACTCTCGTAAATTATCTTACTCGCTACTTAATTTAGCTGAAATAATGCGAAGCTCGCGCTTTGTTTACAAACAAACGTTTGAGCCCTCTACGAGTGGCGAACGAATTTTTATTTAAATAGATGTCCGGACAGTTTAATTTCGGCCACCGATTCCGTAGTCAGGGGGTAGGACTGCCGACTGTCATCACGACGGTTCTAGATTCGATCCTCGGCTTGGGAGAGGTGTTAGTTTAGCGGCACTGATGAGTTGTGAAACAACGAAACAGGTCTGTATGTCGATGACTAAAATATATTTTATAAAAGCTCCCCTCTTCGGTAGAGCACTCTCGTAAATTATCTTACTCGCTACTTAATTTAGCTGAAATAATGCGAAGCTCGCGCTTTGTTTACAAACAAACGTTTGAGCCCTCTACGAGTGGCGAACGAATGTTTATTTAAATAGACGTCCAGACAGTTTAATTTCGGCCACCGATTCCGTAGTCAGGGGGTAGGACTGCCGACTGTCATCACGACGGTTCTGGGTTCGATCCTCGACTTGGGAGAGGTGTTAGTCTAGCGGCACTGATGAGTTGTGAAACAGCGAAACAGGTCTGTATGTCGATGACTAAAATATATTTTATATATATATATATATACATATATATATATATATATATATATATGGTTTGGTTGTATCTGTTTTACGGCATATCAAGCCTTTTCAGGTTATTTAATGCCGAATCCAAAGATTTTGAAGAAAATTTTTTTATTAGAATATATTTGTTGTTTTCAAGTCGGTTTCTATTTAACCGATAGTTGAGACCCTAACAGGTACTACCACTCCGGGTTAGAGTGGACCTGTAAGCAATGGCAATTAAAGGGTGGCTCCACACTCCCCAAAGCCCGCAAGCTGGGAGTTCATCTCTGGATATAGTTTAAGGACCTATATATATTGAGAAAGTGCCGTTTAATTTTTTAGGTGGTGAGTAACTTGGTTAGAATATGTGGCGTGCATGCATATGCACGTATACACACATACACATGTATATCAACTCTGAGCAAGTAAATGAAAGTGACCTCCCTTTGGTGTAGCTTTGTTTTCGAATATCATTATGATAATAATAATTCATGATCATTATTGTAATGACGTGAAAAAGAAACTTGTAGTAATTTCGCCATGAGGAAAGAAGAAAGAAGTCGTGCAACGTTACTTAGGAATAGGTGCTGATCTTAAGCAGTAAGTTTAATATTGCCTCGTACAATGTTATTTTATTATTTCTATTGAGCTGTGCGTCACAATATTACTTTTATAGTATTTACTAGTAATGGGTTCCCGGCGTTGCCTGGATGTTTGAAGGTGTATGCTGAGAGAAAAAACGGTAATTTTTTTTAACTTTGACTCCTATTATGACCCCTTAATATTTATTGTTTGGGGTTCAAATCAAGTTATTCAAGATGACTAGATCTAAAATGGCAAGTGTGTAGATCCAAAATTGTCGGAGGAGTTTGGTAGAGTTCTCAAAGGTCAAATCGTTGAACTTTGACCTCTTAACAGCGAAATTTCTGGGGAAACCCGATAACATAGATTTTCCCAAATCTCAGTACCCTGTATATCAAATTTCGAGTCTATAGACTAAATATTGACAGAGTTATTGCGTAGAGAAATGCACACAGACACACACACAGACACACACAGACACACACACATACACACACGTTCACTTTTATAGATATATAGATTATTACTTTATAATTTATCTCATTGTGAATAGTTCTGTATTTAAAATACAATGAACATTATATTTATAGAAATATTACGAATCTCAAATTTGCTGTGTATTATTGGTTTCTGGTTAAAAACTATTTTTTCACTATCCAAAAAGTATCAGTTTTATGAATGTTTGATTGTTGATTAAATATATTTTTATTTCTATGAAATTCCCATGGATCCTGCTAGTTTCTTTTATTGCCATGAATTCATAATGCAAAGTGATTAATTTCATTGATTATTATTGCCAAATTTATTTTAGACAAAAAAATCATAATTTATTAAAATATTAGTTTTTTAGAAAACAAAGAAACAAAATAAATTTCTTGGAATATTCTTTTTTAATTTGAGATCTTAATTTTTTATTGTTATTTTTTTTGTTGTTTTATTTTGCCTCTTTGACAATTGCATTTTTAAGTTTCTTTTCTAAATTCAACCCAATAGAAAAAAATATGGCACAAGGAATTTGTATATTTAATGCAACTAACGACCATATACTATACTGTCAGGCAAAGGAGGAAGTTATGCTTGGGCGACTGGTATCATGACGAATGCACCTATAGTACACTACCTCCAAATTAGAGTTTAGAGTCTAATGCATAGGATGGTGGTCGCATGGCAACATAATAGATGCGACACTACTTTCCCGAAAGGGGGGATATAATGCCTGGGAGGATAGTATCATATCAACAGAATAGACAGTACATTCTCTCATTCTCCCATAAAAAGGGGAGGTCATTTCTGAGAGAATGTTATCATTATGAACGAACATATAGTACACTGCTCTCATAGGAGAATGTCATGCCTATGAGAATAGTTGCATCGTGGGAGAGCAGATGCAACTTTACTTGCACCTAAAAGGAGAAGATAATTAAAGGGGATATGGTATCCTCACCAGGGAACAGATACTACATTGCATCACAAAAAGAGAGGGTAATGCTTAGGAGGATGTTTTCCTGGCGAATGGACATATACTACACTGAAAGGAGAGGCAAGTCCCGAAAGTATTATGGCATGAAATCAGAACGTATGTTAGAGAACAGTCGCCTGTTCTTGTAAGTAAGTAAAAAGGAGATAGGATAGCCCGAGAATTCGAACCTGGGAATCTAGGTTTGGAATTTAGATTCAGGAGAATTCCGATCATAAGTTTAAAATAAATAATACAGATATGTTATTGAAAAGGAATGCGTTGTTAGTAATGTTATTGAAAAAGGAATTTGATGATTTAATTGTTTATGAAAATGAAATGAATTAAAATAAGGAATTTGAAACGAAATAGGAAAATGATAAACATATTTGTAAAGTAAGTTAGTTGAAAAATTAGGTTAGAGAATTCTTCTTTGTAAGCATGTGTGGACGATGCGCGTGTTTTGGGCATGTTTTAGACAACGTGAGGCATGTTAGGCCACGGGATCGATATGCACGTTGTTTGGTCATGCAATGACGTCATGAATAAGAGATGAATTCTCAATATAGTTAGAGCTTTAGGAGACAAATAGGGAGCAGTCAGAGAAGTCAGTCAGAGAGGGTCCCGATGCTTATGTAACGATACGACTCGGTGTTACTTGGCCGAAGGCCGTCTTGGGAACGGCAACCAAATGTAACGTAATGTGTTCCGGTGTCCTTACAAGACGATCACGGCCCGGTGTAACTACACTGAGTGTAATCCTCGGTCGTCGCATCGTTAATTACAAGAGAGTCTGGTTTTAAGTTCGTCTAGTCAAGGTGACTAGGACCCCTACCAAAACTCTGCTGCGTGGATGATCTCTGCTTTCTTCTGCTGAAAAAAAAATCGTTCAATTGATTATTCTTTCAAGTTAATTTGTGAGTCTCAACAATAATGGCAATAACCGATGTTGGTTGTAGTTTTGGTATAATTAATTATTCACAAAAAAGAGAATTAAAAATATTAAAAATGTACAGTCTTTTTGCACAAGAGAATTGAATTAAAAGAAATTAATTGTCGATTTTAAGTTCTTTCATGATGAATACAAACGGCCTTATTCAGAATTTACAAGTACTGATTTCTTGCTTTTGTCGGATTACGTGCTTATTGAACGGCGGGACGAGGGAAGTGGTGGACAGTTTCTCTCCAAGTTCTTTCCGAAACCTCGACTCAATCACTCTCTAAACTTTTTACTCTAAAATCTGATTTTTCTGCTGTTCAGCACGGACTTTAATATAGCGGTTTGGAGTAAGTAGGGCCACTTCGGGCGTCAACCAATCATTGACCGGTCTGACATACCTTGGTTCGTTTTGATTGGATAATCAGCTACTTCTCTTCCACATCCAGATCAGGTAATTTCCACTCACAATGGCTTCCAATCGATATCGTCTCACACACTCAGGAATTTTATCTTTAATCCCTAGATCAGGTTCAAACCCCCATAGCCAAAACAATTAGCTACTTCTAATAATCGTGTTGCATGAAAATATTATTTCACAAAAGTATGGTATCATATCTTCGTCTTTATTTTGTATTAATTTCTTTTTACCGTGGCTGGTTGGCTCACAACCCCAAACACCCTTTTTTGTTCAATATTGTAGATATGTTCATAGACGTATTATTTATAATCCGAGGATCTGTCCAAAAGTAAGACCTCCCAATTTTTAACTAAAAATCTAGAACGTTGAAGAGCTTCGAAGACGGAAGTGGTACCATTAAAACAATTGACTTTTTGTGCTCCAGATCTACAGTTATCACCATGCACAGTGCACTTTTGCCAGCCTCTTTTGAAGGCTCGTTCATAAAAGTCTAGAGCGCACTTAGTAACTCAGGTCTTTGTCGCCGATTTGAAATCGACGAACTCATATCCTAACTGTGCTGATATCAACTGCATCGGCATTGTAAACGTTCAACAGATGTCGGTGCATAGTCATCGGTTAAATTTTGCTGGCATGGAAAAATTCAATGACGCATTCTGCTCCGGGAACATGTTCACGGCAGGGGTTTCTCACTCTGCCAACATCGGCAATACAGAGATGAAAGTTTCTCGGTCATTAATGCATAAGTTCAGTCATCATAACAGTGCAATTTGCAATTCGTCGTTTGGTCGATTTTAAGCGGAATGAAAAATAGGAGGTATTACTTTTAGAACGTCCCTCTTACGTCACAACAATGAAATGTCTATTGTGGGTATAACTTTATTTATAATTTTTTTTATTCCATTTTCATTCCAAACAAGGCACATTGCCATTTTCATGTAAGGGGCTTCTATCGGGGTCAGTAGATGCAGGGATACTATGTAGGGAGTCGAGCAACAAGATGTCTATTCACATTACACTTTTTGCCATGAGTCACTTCTGCGATCTGTGCAACTACCATCGCCATTATCGAATATAATGGACAGGAGTATAGCGACATTACGTTTGGGGATGATATGTGCTAAACATTTAAAATGGCAGAAAGTGGTGGGTCGTAATTGTTTCACCTTGCAAAACTATTTTAGAAGTGTGGAAATTGGTAAAAGACGAAAAATTAGTGATGAGACGATTTCAATATTTTTTCCCAATTCCGATACAATTTCCAATTCTGATTCTTTATAAATCTCCAACTATTTAGCTATAATGTTATTTTTCCGCGATTATCGTAAAAATACATGTTAAATATGCATATATTTTCTCAAACGTAAAATTACACTTGTGAGGAGTGATCTATAGATATTAGCTTTACTTGTTGTTTAAAATCAATAAATATTTATTTTTTTATTATTACTACTAGCAGTGGAAGATTTTGTTTTAAACAAAATCAAACAAAAAAAATGTTAAAGGAATCGTTTTTGGCACCGGAAATAGGCACAAACTTTTTTTTTTGTAAGCAGAGAAATCATATATAAAAGTAACATATGTGGGAAGATTATTCTAACTCTGGTTTGGTCTTGCGTGAATTTAACTGATTTTGTAAAATATTTTTGAAATTTAAATCTGTATTCTTGTACAATCCAGCGATGGCGAGAGGTCCAGTGATTATGGCAGATGAGGCAAAGTATTGTAGCCCAATTGTCCAGCTTCTGTAGGATCAGTTACCATGCGGACGAGCGTTGTCATCAGAGCAGAATTGATCCTTTCAAAGTGAACAATCTCGGACATATACGTTGGAGCTTCTGGTGCATTTTGTCAATTTGTCGACAGTACTTCTCCGTCGTAATTGTTTCGACCGGATTCAAAAAGCTGTGATGGATGAGACCGGCCGCAGACTACCAAATAATCATCTTAATTAAAAAAAAATTCTGTGTGCAATTTCGGTTTCGGGAAGTGTTATGAAACTTCTCCAGCATCGAACTACTGTGCTCAACGTCGCCGGTTGTTGTAGAGGATTCACTTCTCATCACGCATCACAATCCGCTCGAGAAATGTGTCGTTTTTGTTGCACAGAAGGAGCGTATAGACACCTCAAAACGACGATTTTTTTTATCATCGTTCAATTCATGCGGCACCCATTTAACCAACATTTTTGACTTCCCTATTTACTTTAAATGACGAACAACTATTGAATGTCGACCTCGAGTTCAACAGCAACTTCTCGTGTGATTTTGCGAGGATCGGGTTCAATTAAGGCTTTCAAATATTCGTTATCGACCGAAGTCGGCCGCCGCGACTATCTTCATCTTCGAGGCTCTTGTCACCATTGCGAAATTTCTTGAATCACCGTTGTGTCACACGTTCGTTAGTGGTTCCTTGGCTCAAGAGCATCATTGATATCACAAGATGTCTAGGCAACTTTCCGGCCTAGTTTGAACTGGAACAAGAAAATCGTGCGGATTTGAATTTTGCCCATGCTGTTGAAAATCCGGCAAAAAAATGAATGAAGAGATTGAGGGCGGTAACGAATAACCCGATTTGATAAAGCGAAAACGCTCTTCAAAATGATATATTACCTGGCTATAAATATCAATGAATTAATTCAAAAATCATATATAAAAGTATCTTATGTGAGAAAACAATATTGTTTTGCACCAACCTATATTAATGAGTTCAATATACGATAAAAGAAGAGACACTATTTAAAATCGCCGCAAATTATTTCTTCGTTTGCATATTTTAAGAGTAAACATTAATCAGAAGTGACTTTTCCAGGGCATTCGTCGCCAAGCCCAAATATCATCTGACGTGATATTGTAAAGAAACACAGACGGAATTTGATGAACGACATTACAATTATTATTTTTTAAATTTTTTTGTGAATTAGTCAACTGGACAATTTATTCCTCGCAATATATCAACAGAGAATTGAGTCTATGATAATCTCATATTTAAGCGTATTGTACGACTGGGCAACGCCGGGCATTCAGCTAGTATCTCTCTCCCTCTCTCTCTCTCTCTCTCTCTCTCTCTCTCTCTCTCTCTCTCTCTCTATCTCTCTCTCTCTCTCTATATATATATATATATATATGTGTGTGTGTGTGTGTGTGTGTGTGTGTGTGTGTGTGGATAGATAGATAGATAGAAAGATAGATAGATTTATGTTTCAGATGCAGAAATAGAATGTCTTTATGGTTAGATAAGCATATAAGTCAAGATGTAATATTGATACCAAATGGGGATAGATCGATAGATAGGTAGATAGATAGTCCGAATGATCCAAACGGCAAGAACGTTCAATAATAGACGCGTTTGACCTTTAAAGTCTGCCAGAGTATAACAGTATATATAAAAGGTCACAGAAATTTATTATTTTTGTGGAAACAATGGAAGAATTGCCTTATTGTTGTAGCATTAGCATTTCAAAGATTTCACAGCAGAAATGACTCGGGGTTTCAATGGGGTCTAAGTAACAGCAAGTGACCGCAAATGCTGAAGCACTCTCTTTGCTGTATTAACCAACAATTTGAGTGAGTTTTTTGTTTGTTTGTTTTTTACCTAGAATCAATGTTATTTCTTCAGATTACTATCTCTTGATATTTATATTCAGACCAAATTTCGGCTAATTCGCACTCCGGTCTTCTTTAAGTGAACTATTCATTTGAGGTATTTTCTTTCTCATTTTTAAATTTAATTTTTTTGTGAACATATGATGGAATGAAAGTGTACTGGAAAAAAAAAACAAAAAACAAAAGGAGCTTTTTGCCACTCGCGTTTTAACAATTACAATCAGTCCGCCTTCTAGTAGTAGTAGTAGTAGTAGTAGTAGTAGTAAAAATAATAATAAGAAGAAGTAGAAAAGAAGAATAGAATCGCAAAATTGTAAATTAACTAGCCCCCGCCCCCATAAAAAATGGTAGCGTCGGCATAGATCGGCGCCACACCAAATACTCGTGAAAGGTCAAGGAGAATGGAAAGACTAAGGAGAGAAAACACTACGCAGACCTCTAGTAGATGATTGCAAAGAAGACTGCGACCTTGGGGAAACTTTTTGCTACTCAAATTCTAACGAGAAATCAATATCAAGCTGCTCTTTCGATGACACAAAGAAGGTGAAGACTATTGGAAATCTACGGAAACTTGTTACCCCCCCCAGACTCCAGAGAACACCACTGATTATTGTTAGTAAGTAATCTCTGGTGATGCCCTATATGAGAACTCCAGGTGGGTACAAATAATAATAACAAAATACGAAGCGTGAGAAGATAGAGGCACAAATTTACCAAGTAAAAACAAATTAGGATTTTTGAAAAAAAACAACAACTTAAAAACCAGTTTTACCAAAACGTAAACGAGTGAAGGACAAAAAGCAAGAGAAACAAAACAGTTCTGTCACATTACATAAGAAAAAGTGATAAGACCGTGATAGAAATGCCGAGTAGTTGAAAAAAGACGAATAGTTGAAGAAAGATGTTCAGCAAATTAACGAAGGAACAAAAATTAAAGACGTCTTTAAGAAAAATAGCAAATTTGAAACCAACTAGACACAACCGAATACGTAGATACTGTTAGTAAACTTCACAAAACATAAGAAGATGTAAATCTATTCGTGAAGCAGACATATCAGAGATCAATAAATAAAAGTACATATTGATTTTTTAAAAAATAACTGCAAGGGAACGATCGCAAACGATAAGTTAGTAACGTGTCTACTAACCATGTGAAAAAATCTGAAAGTCACAAATGAGTGAATAAATCTGAAAATCCCTTAATAACACTTAACTACCCCCCAAATACAGGAGAGATGCCCTGAAGCGAATACTATCAATCTAGTATATATGAAAAAATGCTTAAAAGGAATATTATAAAAGGAATAAAAAGCTCCCGACAAAATATTAAAGAAAACCGTATCTCTAGTAGGATAATCTTTCATAAACTGAACAAAAGAAAACTTAAAAGCCCGAGACAAGCATGACCCAGAAATGTAGAATCTGTGAACAAAGAGACGAAATGGTAAAGTACATAATTAGAAAATTCCAATATTTGAGATTTGTACTGAATTTAATCCATAGTTATTAAATACTGAGTAAGAGTCTTTAAATTTTATTTTTTTTCTTAAAACCCCTTAAGCTTAAGCCTTAAATGTTAGACATTTTCTAAAATCAAAATCATGTTATATATTATGATTGGTGACACAAGGTTTAGTATTGTGATATTTTTATTTAATTTACATAAATTATGCATAAATGATCTACTGATCAAATTAATATTACCCGTCTTGAAACGGGTATTCTTCTAGTGTATGATGTTAGATTCTATTCGTGTTTAGAAATGTTTTAAGACGAATTCCTCCTTTTCTGAAAAAAGTAAACTTCATAAATTCCTAATATTCATTGAATAAAAGATTTGCTATTGACCCCAAAATGTTTTGTTCCAACAACTTGATCTCGCCGGTTAACTAATAAAGATCATAGTGTCTGTTGCCATGTTTTTCCGCGTCTCTTCTGGCGTTTCACAATATGGCGGGAATGTTAAAAAGAAGTGATATTTTTTTAAAGGCGCTGACTGATGTAGGGGCTTTTATCCTCCACTTCACCTGCCAACAGACATGCAGCGGTAGGAGGCATTACATACCATCGACACACGACGAAAAGTCTATCAACAAGCTCATGTATATTCATGAAATCATTTACGTAAACAGCAACACATCAAAACGTTGTTGAATCATTAAAGGCGTATAGAATATAACAAAAACAGATTTGTTTTATAAAATACGTCCATGCAAGCTGTGCGTAAAACGGTGGAAAATGATTCCAATTTAAGTGTGACAGACAAACGAAAATGCTATTTTAACCTCAAGTGTGACAAAACAACAAAAATGTTATTTAAGATATAAACATTTTTATTCATAACATAAACGGGACAGACCGAATAAAAGCCAATAAAACCTTATTTTGTACTTAAGCGTGACAAAACTATCCCAAAATGTAGCCTTTTACATCGTAAGTGCCAATATGCCTTGTTTGGGTCGAATAAGAGTTAAAAAAATAAAATAAAATAAAACGGGGGTGTAATTTTTAAACTCACACAAGCAAAACTAACACTTTGTTAAAGAACAACAGTAAAAGTAATTTTTCATTCATATTCCTTTATGTTCGTTTTGCCAAACTGTCAAATTTGAGATGTGTTTTTGTTGCATCCTGCATTACACTCCTACATTATATGTACTGAAAAGCCATGATCGTTTTGTTAAAACCAATTGTAACCACAAGATAACCTAATTCTAGGCTTTTGGTGATAATTTACGATACAATTCGTAGCCAAATGTAAAAATTAATAAATAATTTACAAAAGTTCTTTGTGATAATCTGAAATGTTATTATAATCGATAAGTAATCACATCAAATATTGCGGACTATAGAATCGGCGGTGCGAAGTTCAAATCCTCGCGGATCTATTATAGTCATTTATGTACTAATACTGTTGGGAAAGGGAGAAACTTGCTATTTCGCAGATGCTGTGTATTAAATAACAGCTTGTGTTCTATGAATGGTACATAAATACCAATGCATGGACGCATCTAAACAGGTGTTGTTTGATTAAATTCGAAAAGGCAGATTTCGTCAACCTATATTACGGCATATAAACCGATTTTATTTAGTTATTTAACGTCGACATGCAGTACCTATTTTCAACGAATTATTGTATACGATTTAAAGAAATACATGCTATTATATTACCTTGAAGGGTAGAATTGCGTTGTAATACCTTTTCACATAGTATTAATACATAATCACTGTAGAACCAATACGGATTTAAACATGGATAAGTTAATTCCATAGCATCCATTAGATCATTCACATCAATTCGCCGACAAAATAACAGATTTGGCTAATTAATCATTTATATACATAAAACGCTATAGTTATTCCTGACAATACTTATATTCATCACAACTCGTATCCAGAAAATGAATCTGGCAGCTCGACTGCGACACTGACTTCCAGAAAGAAAGAAATAAATAATAAAACTGACAAAAGAAAGTCTCGTCGAACAGTTGCAGACGTTTCTCTGTTTTCCTTCCTTGATGATGAGATTCTACTCTCGAAAATGTGGGATATCAACACCTACCATCTTGTACGACACAGTATGTTGGTAAATAAAAGCCATATAATTGAAAATTATTGAAAATTTATTTTAATATTGTCATTATTCTTTTATATACTAGCTTGTGTCCACGGTGTTTCCCAAGAATTGCATTGTCATAGCCTTCAAGCACATCGCCTTTCATACTACGCACAATGCTTCAAGCATACTACAACATCCTTTTCAAATTTGGCTAAGTTTTAAAGATTTGATCCATTGTTGACCTCGAAACACGATGATGGTATTTGAATAGTTTGTAAAAATGTATTATGTCTCGGCATTCAATAAAATGAAATGAGTTGATATGTTGTGAAATGAACAAACCAAACAAATAAAAAATACTGAGACCAGAGATTAAAGATATTCGAGTGTTACTCATCCACTTAAAATTTAGCGCCTTTATTATCACGAATGTATCAGCAAATGAGTTTGTAATGATTACTATTCGGTATATAGAAGGATCGTTCCAAAAATAAAGCCTCCTATTTTTTAACTAAAAAAAAAATGAAGAACTACGAAGAAGGAACGGTACCATTAAAACAAGTGATTTTTCATGGCCCAGAATCTATTTTCCTACATAGTAACCACTATTCTCAATACACGTTTGCCAGGAATTCAATGACGTATCACTGCTTCTGACGTACACCCATGATAAGGGTTGTCTCCTTAGAGTCAATATTTGCAAAATAGATGAAACTTTCAGGTCCTGAATGCATAAGTTTGGTCATCATAACAATGCATACTTTGTTCGGGTAGAATAAAAATAGGCGGTATTATTTTTGAAACTATACTTGTAGAAACTACTAATTCGGCGTAATCACATTGACACACTAGTTCCCCGAAGTTAAGCAATGTTGAGCCTGGTCATTACTAAAATGGGTGACCAATTTGAGAATTTCAGGAGCTGTTGTAGGAAGACGTTGACATCCCCTGCAAGAGTTGCCAAAAACCTAACGACGTCATCTTCCCTGACTGGGGGCCGCTTGCGAATTTCATACTCCCATGGAACTTCCTCCAACGGAGGAAGCCGGTTAAACCCAAATAGGGTTAGTGCCGTTTCACACACACACACACACACGCGCGCGCGCACTACTAATTTAAACGGAATCACATTAACGTTTACACGAAGTATTGTGTTTGTACATTAAATAATCTGAAAATCATATGCTTTAATATAGACAAGACAAATGAAACCGAACACAATTTCAAATAAAACGAATTCTACAAGCAGTAATAGAAGTCAAGTATTTGTATTGGTAAAACAATTTATATTAAACGCCTTGTTGTCTATTGACAGACTTATAAAAATTCCTTTCTTACGTATCTTTTGTTTTTGTTTGAAGGTATTAATTATTGTATGATTCTAACGCTTGCATGTGCTAGTAACAGGTGTGCATGTTTGGCTTAATGGATCATCTCGCAGACAATGAGATCGGCCATGCTGCCCTTCCTTCTCATTTTGAGCACCTTCATTTGTGATAAAATACCAACGAGTCAATACAGGTTACTTTTTCTCTAATCCAAAGTTCCTCCTTTTGGGGAAGATGTATTTTCCTTACGCTATTACAAACTGGGATTGTGTCACACAGCCCTCTCGGGGAGGTAGGTAAATAAATAGGAAATAGGTTGACCGTTAAAGAAAGATCGTCATATCGTATGAATCCGATGATTCTATTGTTGGCATAGGTTTTCCCGATATTTTCCATGTCAGAATTATTGCTAGAAAGGCATCGGAGAGACCACGTGAAGGTTGCTAACATCCTAAGTGAAAATGATTTTGTAAAACGAACTTGAAACGCTCATGTCGTCAGTCTTTGCCGTTAAGCACTTAACAATCGTCACCTGCTGTTAAGAAAGATATGCCTATTGCCTAACTGATGTATCATTTTTATCATTAAATTAATAATCTTTTATAGTTAAATTAATAACATGCGTCCATAAAACGTATATAATGAATCGCTTAAATACGAATGAGTATTGTGTAAATAATCTAAAAATGGGTTGATACGCCGTAAACCAAACAGACCACAATGACTTTTGTAAAGCTTGTTTCTAGTGTCGTTAAACTTGAAATTATACGTGTAGACGTAATTCGTTTCTTGTTTTACCGCTTCTAATGTTTACATTTGTTGGCGAAATTTACCGTGTGATCACACGGCGGTTTCCCTTACGGTGATAATGTCACTCGAAATTTCCACTTGAGTCGCCCCAACTTTTACGACTATCATCGTAGCAGCAGTTGTTTTATTATATTTTATCGTTTTCATTTATTTTTATCGCTTGCAGCAGCAGCAATAGCAGCAGAAACTTAAAACAGAAGAAGCAGCAGTAGCAGCAGTGTGAGGTGGCGATCACACATACCACCACAAGAGCCGCGACTAGCAGAACTTCTGTCTCATTATCCATCGAGCAAAATAGCAGTCTCCTCGTCCCGCCTTTCATTCTTCATTTCCACCTCCTTCCTTACTCTCTCTCTCTCTCTCTCTCTCTTTCTCTCTTTACATATATATCTATATATCCTTCTATCTACCTATCGTTTTCACTGTTGTTTCTGCTATTATTTACTGTTGTTGTTGCTGCTGCTCTAATACAACGTAAACCGTTTTTAGCTTCACGACTTTTTTTTATGGGACACACCTGGCCGCTAAGTCCGTGACTTCTATTTCTATTGTTTTGCATACCTGGATTCACAAAGTGAGAGCGATAATCATCTATATAGAGGTATATATATATATATATATATATATATATATATATATATATATATATATATATATATATATATATAAATACATATTTTCCTATATATATTTATACCGTGTTTTAATTTGTTGTATTGATTTTGGATAACTTTTATTAAAAAAAGAAAAAAAAGTCTTAAGGTGTTGACTGACCACATCGCGCCGCCCACTCTAACAGGATGTAAGCGCTCAGTTCAAGAGGAAAAGAACTACCAACAACGATTAAGAAAACGGTAAGACAGTTCCTCCTTTCACACAATCGGGGTACGCGTTTCCAAGCGCGTCTCGACTCCTCTTCATTCCACATCCCCTTATCCACGCACACACCTTGCGCTCCCAACTCTGCTTATTTGTGGTTTCTCTTTTAACACCAATTTCGTTTTATGCAACCCGATTAAAAATGCTAAAATGCCAAATAGTTTTTTCCTCATTTTTTAGATACACCAAAACATGTTTATAAAATTTCTGATCATCGAGCATTATAGTTGTCAAGCTTAAGTTTGAAATAACATTTCGTTTATCTTTGACGCTTAAGTTTAAAATAGTATTATCTTTGATCTATAGCCGCTACGTTTAAAATAGTATTATCTTTGATCTATAACCGCTACGTTTAAAATAGTATTATTTGATCTATAACCGCTACGTTTAAAATGGCACTATCTTTGATCTGTCACACTTAAGTTTGAAATATCATCTTCTTTCGTCCGTCACCCTTAAATGTAAAGTAGCATTGTTTTTATTTAGTCACGGTAAAGTTTGAAAAACATTATCTCTTGTCTGACACCACTAAGTTTGTAATAGCATTATTTTGGTCTGTCATCACTGAGTTCAAAATAGCATTATCTTTTCTGTCACCGATAAGTTTAAAATATTACTTCATTTTGTCTGTCATCACTAAGTTTGAAATAGGATTCTATTTAATTTGTCACACTTAAGTTTGAAATAGAATTCTAAGTGGTCTGCCACCACTTCGTTTAAAATAACATTATTTTTTGTCTGTTATGGCTCAGTTTAAAATAACATTATCTCTGGTCTGTCGCCGCTAAGTTTGAAATAACATTATTTTTGGCCCCTCATGGTTAAGTTTGAAATAGCGTTATATATTGTCTATGATGCATAACTTTCAAATAGCAATAACTTTGGTTTGTCACACTTAAGTTTCAAATAACATTGTTTTCTGTTTGCCACACTTAAGTTTGAAATAGCATTTTGTATATCTCCCACGGTTAAGATTTAAATATAATCTTTGGTCTATGACGCTTAAATTATAAATAGCATTCTACTTGGTCAGTCAACGTTGACTTTGAAATAGCATTCTCTTTGGTATGTCAGGCTTAGGTTTCAAATAACATTCTCTTTGACCTGTCACAGTTTAGCTTGAACTAGCATTCTTATTCGTATGTCATGCTTAAGTTTGAAATAGAATGTTTCTTAAAGCTTACAATGACTTTGTCTGTCACGCTTTAGTTTGAAATAATACTTTATTTAGTCTGTCACACTTACGTTTAAATACGAACTTTTGCCACGCATGAGTTGAAAAAAGCATTATTTTAGCCATCTCACACTTAATATATTCGTTCACACATCCATCACGCTTAAGTTCGAATATAATTTCTATTGTTAAACGTGCAAGTTTTAAGAACACTCAAATGTTGTTGTGTATGTTTTATTTTCTCCTCTATTGAATTCGAGATGTGCAAGTGATTTTAACTTCAAATAATATTACCTTTGGAAAGAGTAACGTTTTATAAATAGTAACATTTTCAGTCTTGTTTTTTTTTTTTTTGTTGTTTTTTTTGTTTGCTTGTTTTTTTGGGTTTTTTTTTTTTCAAAAGATTTGTAAAATTCACAAGAATTGGAACTATTGGCAAACAGCAGACAACATGATGAACGAGAAAAAAATGCAACTTGGGAGACCAAAAAAAAAAAAGGCTATTTTTGACAGTGTGAAAAAAAACTGATCGCCTACTGGACGCAGCCTCTTATAGATATGCTTAACTGCATAAAATAGCAATATTTAATCCCGCTAACTTTTATTTCTAAAAACACATGACAAAATTCGCGTATTTGAATTATAAGTCAAATAGTTGTTTCAGCGCATCTCAACAAGAGTTTTTCTTTTTTTATGAATCATTTTTTAATGAACTTTTACTTATGACTTATCACTTCTTAAGGATTAAATCCATTCGAGGATAGGAGCTAATGCGATAGATAGATTGTCAATTGAATATAACGAGAGGATTAAACGATGAATAAAATTAACAAAATGTGATTATTTGTAGGGGCAATTTATTAAAAATGTTATTTGATTTGAAGAAGATTATATTGTATCCCGAAAGGATGAAAACCTGCGTTAACGTGTTAATGGGTGTGAAAGTCTGAGAAAGAAACTCTGGTATAAGGTGTTTAAGAAAATAGAATCAAAAGTTGTTGTTTTTTCTATTTGCACAATGTGAATTTTGCATTTTCGACGACAAGATTCATAAACTTCACAAAAATAGAAAAAGTGAAGTTGATTTAAATATATGAAATTTAAAAGCGTTTTATTTTTGGAAATCAAATATCGCTTAAACAATTCTTAATGTTTGTATTTATTTAGGGTGAGAGCTTAATATTATTTCTCCATGATGAATAATATCATGAGAGGATTGAAAATGATGAATGGCATTAACCAAATAATATGTATTATTGAATTATTTGAACCACTGTCTCTTCTTAAATGTTATTCGGACAACGTTTCAAACGATGAAGCTCCGACCTTCTTCAGGAGTATCTTCTCGAACTCGGGAAACTTTCTGTTGAACTCAGAAGTCTTTCTGTCGAATGAAGGAATATATATATATATATATATATATATATATATATATATATTTCTGTTAAGTTACATTATTGTTTCCTACAACAGTATTGAGCACTTTCTTCAGTTTTTATTAATTACCATTTCTACTATATATATATATATATATATATATATATATATATATATATATATAATGTTTGAACATTGTTAATTCACATATCCACCTTATCAGCAACCGTACAGCGTAACGGTTGCGAGCGCCGATTGTCATTTAGGCGGTCGAGTTTTAAACCTGGCTTGAAGTAGTTGCTAGTCTAGCTTCATCGATGAGTTGTGATACAGCGAAACAGTTCTGTGTGGATTACTATATATATATATATATATATATATATATATATATATACTCATGCACATGTGTATATGAGTATATGAATGATTATACAATAACTTGCTTGCATATCAGCATTGCTTCCAACAAAGCATTCATCACTTTTCTAAGACTTTCACATCTTTTGAACTCGTTACCACAGTATTGCTTTCTTGCTACATACAATATGATCATCTTTAAATCCATTATCAACAAACACCGTAATAATAAACAGTCTTCATAAATAATCAAATTTTATTCACTCCATTCATCGCTTCAATCCCTTCATTATATATATATATATATATATATATATATATATATATATATATATATGTAATAATAAACAGTGAAACAGTGATGTATAGTGATATGTAGTAAAATTGTACATTTAAAACAAGAATAATTTTAAGGCACCCAAAATCCATACAAGCATTGTCCGCAAGAATAAAGTACTTGGTAAATTTAAGTTGTAAGTGACATTCTTATGGAGGTTGAAAGTTTACCCTTCATTGTGGACGATATTAAGAATACAATAGCGAATTACTTTAGACTTCTGCCCGGTCATGGCTAACGGAATCCAAGCATGTCATTATCGGTTCTTTTCGGAATTCTGTGGAGATTCATAAAATGCACCTGAAGAAGGTCAGAGGTTATATCGACCGAAAACATTATGTGAATAACACAATATGAGAACAGTAGTCTGAATAAACTATCAATTTGCATCTCAAGATTCAGAAACAAAATAATAAACCATTTTCCTATGGCCGTCTGATGACTATATTTCTACCTTTATTGGCTAAAACCTTTTACTCACAAAAGAGACGTTTCTAGTCTTTCTATATTCAGTCATTATTTTCATGGTAGGCGCTCGACCGAGTCCCAATCTCTTGCCCCCATCCTTTAGTTATAATATAAGAGCAAAAACTCGTTCAGCTAGAACCACTGTAAATATTTCTTTTTTCTTCCTCTGTTTTCCTAAAACTAAACAAAACTTCCTTGAACATTTTTTCTAAGAAATCCGCATCTGTGGAATTACATTATACGTAGTTGCTTCTCAGTTGACTATAGCATGGTCGTTTTCAAGTCTAATATTAACAAATTCTTGTCGAGTTGTCCTCTTAAACAATTACATTCTGACCATTTCACCCATCGTCTCAAATACTCTCTAGGTGTTCTTCATCGTCAGCTAATCATATCACTAACTCGTATCTTCATGCAACATCCGGGCATTGACAAGCGGTGACACATTAGCATAACAAGTGTATACTCCACTCTCCTTCACGTATATTGTTCATTGTCTTCACGCAATTCATGAATGCTCGTTCATAAAAAATTTAAATAAATATCAAAATAACCTGTTTATTGAGTTTTCGTACGCAATAAAGTTTGCCGTTTGCAACTAATCGACCACAATCATTTTTACACACGGTAAAATCATCAACATAATTAAACGATGAACTTGAAGAAGACCGATGAGCACACCGGCCGAGTGAGAAATTGCTCTGTCACAAATCATTTTCTTTAGTTTGCCACACTAAAAATTGAAATAGAAGTTTCTTTGGTCAATAACGCTTAAATTTGAAATAACATTTTCCTTGGTCTGCGATTCGAAAGTGGGAAAGAATATCCATTTGTCAAAGTTTTAAATAGTGTTTCTTTGGTTGGTCACGCTTATGTTTGAAATAGCACATCATTGAGTTTGTCATACTTAAGTTTGAAATAGACTACATTTACTTAGTCACACTTAAGTTTGAAATAGAATGTTCTTTGTTGGTCACGCTTAGGTTTGAAATAGCATGTTCTTTGGTTGTCACACTTATGCTTTAAATTATGGTTATTTACGCTTAAGTTTTAAATAACATGTTCTTTGGTTGGTCACGCTTAAGTTTGAAATAACATGTTTTTTGGTTGGTCACGCTTAAGTTTGAAATAACTCATTATTTAGTTAGTCACACTGAGGTTTGAAATAGTACATGCTTTGATTATTCACGCTTACATTTTATATAGTTCATCGTTTGGTTAGCCACGCTTAAGTTTGAAATTACACATCCTTGAGTAGTCTCACTTAAAGCTAACTATACAACCTAAGATTATAATAGCTCATTATGAAAAAAATAAAATATTACCGTACGTGTATAACATATAACTGATGAAGAAACGAAAGCTGGGACGGATATACAGGGGAGATAAAGCAAGCAGAAAATAAACTAATTTTTTATTTTAATTTTTTTATATTTTTGAATTAACTATCTTTGCAAACTCATTTTTTCTTGATTGCAAAAAATCTAACCCAAACTCAATAGTTACCTAAACTTATATATGTACAACTAATATATATATAAGAGTTGCCACTTAAAGTAAAGCATTACTCTTCGTTAAAAGAATTGAGCTGTCTAAGCAGCATAATATAAACAAACATAAAAATGATAAATGCCATCATTTCGTAGCAAGCGTAATATCCTGACTGCTGAGTTAACAGTCGGTTCTCGGGAATAGCCATGATACGGCGAAATAGTTGTTTGTGGATGACTATAAAACTACACACAAACAGACACACACATATACACACATGTATATGTGTGTGTGCATGCGTGTTTGTGTATGTATGAACGTGTGTTCGATATTTAAGGATGCGACTAGTTGATATAAATAGAATATAGTCATTGCCTCATACACTATTTTTGCTTAATAAACACAAGCAAGGTCGGCCCTCAGTAGTGCAGTTCATGTTTTAGTTCTCTTGCGGTAAATGTTATGCAATATTAATAATGTTTAAATATGCAAATGTTATAATAATGCATTTATTTCAATCTATATAAATAAAACAGCAGATTATGAATGTGTGTCTGTCTGTGTGTAAATATTCAATCGCTAAACTCTTAAATTACTTGTCAGATAAAATTGAAATTAACAGAAAATAGTAATCATGTGCCAAGTGTGGTTTATAACGAATAAATCTTTGTTTGGATGGAGGAATAACGCGTACAGAAGTAATTTTTATTAATTTGCGAATGCATAAACTAATTATAGTTTAAAGTAGTTTAATTATAACGTTCGTATCTATCTGTCAGGTGAACTCAAATGGGAGCGAACGCGCCTGAAGCGTCAAATGCTTCTGTTTCGATTCTAAATTAAAAGTATATGTTAGTATGCACACACACATACATATATATATGTGTGTGTGTGTGTGTGTGTGTGTGTGTGTGTGTGTGTGTGTGTGTGTGCGGCATTATCCTATTGACACACCGTTTCCTTTAGATTACCGAAATTACTTGAATTTAGTCAGTAATATAATAGATTGTCATTTCAGAAAACAGGTGCCCTTTACTCTTCTGCAGTTTCCAGTCGCCCTGGATTTCTTGCCACTTGAATTAAGCGGTGCCGACTCGACAGGAATGGTAATACATTGCGTAACCCTTGCCCCATAATTTCATCTGCAGGTATCCTTAAGATATATATCCATAGTTTATAAGGACTGAACCTATTTTCTTAGAAGGGTGGTAAGACTCGAAACTATATATATATATATATATATATATATATATATATATATATATATATATATATATATTAGCTTCTGGGTTTGTCCTTTACTCCTGATCTGAAATAGAACACGTACATCAAGTCTGTTGCCAAGGTCGCTGGAAAGATGGTGGGATCCTTCTACCGTTCCAGAAGATATCTCACTGCTGATACAATTCTCTATCTATATAAAAGCCAAGTACGTCCAAGGATGGAATACTGCTGCAATATCTGGGCAGGAGCTGCTAAAAACAGCCTACCCTGCCTTGACAAAGTACAAAATAGACTTCGTGGTTTAGTGGGGAATGCCCTTTTCTCTACCCTGCAACCTCTCTCCCACAGAAGAGACGTTGCGAGCCTATCCTTGTTTTATCGTCATTTTCATGGCAGGTGCTCGTCTGAACTCTAATCTCACGATAAACATCCGTCTAGCTGAATCCACTGTGAAAAATTTCCCCCACTCTTTATCTGTGCCTAAATCAAAACGTGGATTCCATGAACAAAGCTTCTTTCTTAGAACTGCACGCCTGCGGAACTCTGTTTCATCTGCTTGCTTCCCACCTGACTACAACTTGGGTGTCTTCAAGTCCAACGTTAACAAATTCTTGATGAACCGCCCCCTTAAGTAAACACTTAATCAAATCTCCACACTAACGTACTGTACTTACAATAACCCTTATCCCTGAGTGGTTTCCGGGCCTTGATAAGTGGTGACCGCCGTGTAAAAAACAAAAAGCAGGCTGCCCGGCATTGCCCGGTAGTAAAATACGCTTAAATATGATGTTTTGTTTAATGCCGATTTCGTATTTATTATTATATTATATTGGACCCGATATATAGTCACTATTTATAATGTCTCCCCACGGGACAGAGTTAGACACCAGGGTCGTTTTTTAACGCGGAGAAAAATTGTCTCAGTCGTGAAGGATTTCCCCTCCACTGAGAGAGAACAAGAAATTGAAGTACATCATCTGAAGAATAGATACTACACTTTGATCTGGGCCAATATATAGTAATGATCAAAACAATATATAGTAATCAGGAAAAAAGTTTAAAGAAAAAAATGACTCGTGCGCCACCACCGAACATATATATACGCATACATAAATATATATAGAAAGAGGTTTGTGTTTACTATACGTTTTTACGCAAGTATTGCACAGGTATACATCATGTAGAATATTTGCATGAATATAATTACATGTAATACTTAACTAAAGATGATCATCCCATAAGAAGAAAAACTTAAAGGGAATTAATTAAAATGAATGTTTAAAAAAATATGCAAATTAGCTAGATCTTTTGCCAGTGAATACAATTCTACGACCCACATATAACAAAGTTGTATTTTCTTTTTAAATAAATAGAAAAAGGGGGTTTAAATATGAATATCAATACACAAATAAAAACAAATTTGCAGGAGCATATATATATATATATATATATATATATATGTGTGTGTGTGTGTGTGTGTGTGTGTGTGTGTGTGTGTTTTGAGAAAAATAGAAAAACCGAATGAAATCATTAAAATAATCAACCTTTCGACCTTATTTACGAGGACATCTTCAGGATATTGAAGTAAAAATGCAAGAAAAGAAAAAGTCATAGATCATACGAAAAAGAGAACAGTTTTTGAATCCTACCCATGTCGGGAAGGACAAACATGTGCGCGTATGGGAAGGTTGGGTTGTTCAATGTCTATATATACAGTCTTAAAAATGCGTTAAATAAATATGTACTTTTTTTTCTGTAAACTTATTAATTTTGTTGAAATATTTAAGGAAAAACGGTTTAGCCAGGATCTGTTTTGATATTTTGTTCTTTGATTATTATTTTCCCTATGCTAGGGGCTAAATCGTAGAAGCCTTTTCTTTGCGTAATGGTATTAGTATTTAATATTAGTGCTGATTCTAAAAGTCTTCTTTTAGCTCTATCTATCACGTATTTAATAATTTTCGCATGATCTAAATTAAATGTGTTCTGCACAATGGCAAAAGGGTGCATTTAGGCGTTACCATTCCTTATATCTCTTCTGTGTTCGTAAAGTCTTAATTTCAATTTTCGCTGTGTTTCACCTATGTACGCTTGTTGACAGTTGTTACATGGGATGGAATATATACCGGCGTCGGATGTGAGGGTTTTGGAAGAGTGCTTGATATATATATATATATATATATATATATATATATATATATATATATATATATATATATATATATATATATATCAAGCACTCTTATATATGTATATATGTATATGTATATGTATATATGCATATGTATATGTATATATATATGCATATATATATGTATATATATATGCATATATATATGTATATGTATATAGATGTATATGTATATATATATGTATATATATATATATATATATATATATATATTATATATATATATATAACGTGTGCATGTGCTTAAACCTTATCAACATTTCTATTCTCATATTTTAATTTCTTTTTTCAGGTTATAAATCTTATAAATTAAAACTTATTCGATTTATGTTTATTTGCTTTCATGAATGCCAGGCACGAATGAAGATTTCATTATAATGTTGTATTCTATCTGATAAAAATAACATATAATTAGTAAATACCATGAGTAATATATACATTTATATCTATTTAGGAGAAGTCATCAAATGAGGATTTCAAATAATCGACAAGGACTGCAACTTTATCTGCATCTTATTCCTTACTAAAAGATGCACCTGGAGTTGCCCCGTATTAAACGGAACGCTAAAATCCTTATAAAAAAATAATAAAGTAAAAAATGAAAAGAAACTGAGACATGTGCATGTGAGCATTGTTTTTCTAAATATTTCACTCCTTATAAGTAAACAAAGAAAATACTCGAGCTGAGATCGAAACTAAAACTTAAATACAATGTGTCAGGTACGATAACCATTAGGCCAGCTTGACACGATCTTTAAAGAATGTTTCCAAACCTACTTACTCTTAGCATAATGTGATCGTTTCTTTCCTTGCGCAGTAATGCAACAGTTGGCAAACAAATAAAAATCCGATGACCCTCAAGTACCAATTTTTCAATTTTGACCCTTTAGCACCCTTTCTTTCGGATGAAAACCGATTAAAACGTTTTTCACATGTCTGAATACCCTATATTCCAACTTTCAAGTCTGTAGATAAAAATTCTTTGAGTATATAGGTTGAGATTTGTTCTCATACACTATATATATAATATATATATATAATATATATATATATAATATATATATATATATAATATATATATATATATATAATATATATATATATATATATATATATATATAAATCAGTCTTCCCTTTTTCATAGCTATGATAAAGTTTTGTACCCCCCAAAAAATAATGTAATAATGAAATATATATATATATATATATATATATATATATATATATAAATGCACTATTCTATATTTGAATGTACAAATTTAATCCCTAATCTTACAACCGATCGTTAGAACTTTTATGCGCAAAGGACCATAATGTTGAATATATTCTATTTCAATTTTTTATGCAGTGGATGAAATGGGATTGCAAACTTTTGTGAAAAATAGAATAAAGAATTCTATGATACTGATAGAATTAGTCATAGACATCAAATCATGAATCTGTCACAAGTTTCAGTTTATTATAGGCATTTACAAGTATTTTAGGGCAGATACTATTTCTTTAGAAGCCGATTAGTAACTTCATTTTGCACCAAATTTAATTCGTAGTTCTTTGACTGAAGTTAAGCAAGATTCCATAAATTTCAGTTTCTTTTGAAAACTTAAATTTTAAACATTTCCTATTACTAAAACTATGTTATCGATTTTGAACAGGAACGGAAACAGGATGCTATACTTCCCATACAATATGCTAGCAGAGAGACCCGAGGCTGCCCGGTATTGAATGAAGATCAGCGAATGTTTCACACTTCCATGATTTTATTGTTATGGAAATCGGTGTTCAATTGCCAATTCAATAATTGATCAATAATTGTTGTTCAATAATTGGTGTTCAGTTGATTACCTACTCTATTTGGGAAGTCATCACAGTGCACTGGGAAGCTTCACATGCCTCCCCCACAGTGACTTAGTCCACAATACATTGTAGTCTACATTGCACTGTAGAGAACCTACTGTTGATTTTATAAAATTATCATTTATATATAATGATAAAGTTTAAAATGCAAAAGTCAAGTATCAGACTTCAGTTGCGCTCTAAATAGAAAAATTAATTTCGAACGTGCCCCTGTCATTTTTAAAGAACCTATTTTTAATTTATTAGTCCTGGCCTTACTGCTTGTCCGGTGATAATGGCTTGAATTTAAGTTTAAAATGTAAGCGTCACATATCATGGTGCAATTTTGTTTTAACAGAAACATTCATTTCGAACGCGTCGCTGTCATATCAAAGAATCTATAGTTGGTTTTATATGTCGAGCCTTTTGGCTTATGTGGTAATAAAACATCTCAAATACACTTATGATGTTAGGCTGTGTAAGGTGTTAACTTTGCTTAAAATCGTTTTCTCCTGCTTTCATCGGATTATTTTGATTATCGATATTTATGCAAGACATTCCGATACAAAGCCTATCGAAGAACACTGCCAATCACATAAAGTACCTTCGTAAGAATTTTCATAAAAATCGGCCCAGCCGTTTACAAGTCCATAGAGAACGAACTTACACATAGAAAGTGCAAGGTGTCACGATTATATCCGGTCGGAATATTCAAACTCGGCCACAAAGCTATCTCTGACTCAGTTAGCAAGGAACAAACCACACGGCCAACTTTAACCGCGAGAAATAGCGTTGAAATTTAAACAATTATTATCAAACGTCGAGACGTCCGTTAATTCTGATCTAATGGTTATAACATCATGATTTGCGCATGCGAGCTTAAATGACCGACTTTTATTTCCACATTAGTTTAACTTTAAAGTGCTCCACAATAAGAACCGAATTTTTAAAAGGGCTAACATAATTATTACTATAATATATTTTTTAATGCCTACATACGCTAGTGTTTCATCCTTTCGGGAATCATCAGTTCAGGGTGTCACGATTACAGCCGGTCGGGAGATTCGAACCCGGCCATGGTACAGATATATATATATATATATATATATATATATATATATATATATATATATATATATATATAGTGTGTGTGTGTGTGTGTGTGTGTGCGTGTGCGTAATTATTTGTGTATATATTTAAAACTGACGTGGCACCTTCTCATTAGCTATACCTCCTTCGCCTCCTCCTCCTCCTCTTCCTTCCTTCCTTCCTTCCTTTTCCATTCCCTTTTCCTCGTACATGCTCATACTTTCACTACACCGATGAAGACTGAAGGATCTGTCGAAAATTATGTACTTATAAAAAAAGTTTTTTAATTTTTTTTCATAATATTATTTTGTATTCCTGCACGTCACCAATTGAAAACGAATAAAGAAAAGTTATAAGCTTTTATACTTTTCGTATTCTTTTTTATACATTTCCATTTATATATATGCGAAGATCACAGTGTAGCATCTGTTATGATACTACACTTCACCGTTTCTATCCTCAGTCAGTGGAGGAGAAATCCTTCATGACTGAGACAATTTTATTTCTTGCTCCTATCCAGAGTTCCCACATTAAAAACCGACCTAGTGTCTATATATATACATTTATATATATATATATATGTGTGTGTGTGTGTGTGTGTGTGTGTGTGTGTGTGTGTGTGTGTGTGTGTGTGTGTGTGTGTGTGTGTGTGTAAAAGAGATTTAGAAGGCTGTCACAATGCGAGGAATGAATTATAGTCGCTGTTGGTAAGAGGAGACGAGAAAAAGTGGCGATTTACAAATTAATAAGTACATATATATATTCAGTTGTATGGTAAAATGTCTTACTTGTAAGCCTATGCGACGTATTCTATTATTAATTTCGGAAAAACTTTCCCTTTTATATGGTGTGCGTAACAGGTCGATTCAAAGCATGCTGGATGAAGGACCGGAAGTTGTGTAGCTATGTGATGCCTCGGGGCAAATGTAAGAAGGGGATTTATAACCTAAACATCCAGCTGCCGACCCCGACCTCTCCTCCTCTCTCACATCCCGCCCCTACAGTAGTCGACCGGACGCGACTCAAGTGACCCAGACAAGCAGAGACACCCACACATCAGCAGAAAATAAATAAATAAATAAATAATAGTAATAATGATAAAGACAATATAACAGAGAACAATAAAAAAGCTCATGGTAAAACAAGTTATAACCCCGCAAAAAAAAAATAAATAAATAAAATAAAAATAAAGACAAATAAATAAAAATAGCAAATTTATAAACATATTAATTACCTAATCATGCCATACATAAACGCCTTCTCACATTTACCCAGAGGCCTCACATAGCTACATAACTTCCGGTCCTTCATCCAGCATGCTTTGAATCGACCTGTTACGCACACCATTTGAAAAGGGAAAATTTTTCCGAAATTAATAATGGAATACGTCGCATAGGCTTACAAGTAAGACATTTTACCATACAACTGAATATATATATATATATATATATATATATATATAAATATATATATATATGTATGTACTTATTGATTTGTAAATCGCCACTTGTTCTCGTCTCCTCTTACCAACAGCAACTATAATTCATTCCTCGCATTGTGACAGCCTTCTAAATCTCTTTTACACACCTATCCCACACAATGCTTCAAGCAAACTACATATCAATCCTATATATATATATATATATATATATATATATATATATATATATGTGTGTGTGTGTGTGTGTGTGTGTGTGTGTGTGTGTGCATGTGTGTGTGCGCGCACGCGCGTGTGTGTGTTGCAACGTTATTGGAATAAGAGGGAAATCCGAAAGTATTAGTGCGTTTAGGCGTTTCTCGACGTTTCGTCCTTATTAAGGATGTTTGATCAGGATGGTTGACATTGGAAGAAAGGATACGAGGTTATACTCGTCACGTCAAATTGAAAAAAAAAATGTCATTCCTGTTCTCTATTTAAAACCGCCATCGAAATACCAATTATCATCGGTCTATTTACATGTTGCATCTAGTCAACGTCTAAAAAATAAAGAGTCTGTGTATATCGACCGGATAAGTTAGACTAATCGAAATGATATTAATGAGTTCCGGCTGGAAAGCGATTACATTCTTATTCCTTGTTATTAACGTTTAACATAGTATAAAAAAATGTAGGCATGTTTGAAAATTTATCCATGATGACGGGCGTATGTGATAGACAGAGAACTACGCTATTTACAGTCAAGGAAATCCCTGTTTCTAATTATATATTTCTAATAATGTTTGGGTGTTCAAAAATTATTCACAACAAAACTATCAGTTGTTGCTTTTTTACTCATATCCACCGCGACCACAGCATATTGTCATTGAAACGTAAGGAACCATTATGTGAATTAGGGACCATGTCTATAGGGACATTCAAAGGAGGGAGTTCTCATTATTCTTATTTTATTCCACTTTACTTCAGTCGTAGTATTCGGAGATCAACTGGGGCTAACACTTTATCTGTATATGAGATACATAGATATCTGAATAGTTTATTAAAATTGTCAGTTACATCTGAACAACTGAGTTAGTAAAGAAGTTCGAAAACACAATTTTCCTTTCTCTAATAGACCACTTTAACATGTTTTAGTATATTTTTCTTGTGGTCTGTTGATCATATTGGATCCAGATCAATAATTCATCTATTCTGCTGGAGTATTCAACCATTATTTGAGGTAATATCATTTAAAGAAGGTGCACGGTTCTTCGTAAAATCCATTATAGGTTAAATATACTGAGAAGATAGTAATTGTCTGTATTTTTGAGATGAGGTGTTTTCATTGTCGGGCTGACTTCTTTATCTTGGTTTTTATAGTCACAACGTTTCGGCCGTTTTGCCCTCCGGCATTCATCAGGTTTTTTGTATCGAACTGGGGAACCGTTTTTTTTTTGTTTTTTTTTTTAGGAGTCTCGACCCCAACCCTGTATTATTATTACGGGGGTACCGTGTTCGGACTCCAGCTAGTTGGACATAGTTGCTGATTCTCTGTTTTTGAATGTTACTTTTCACTGCCTTCGTTCAGGATTGAACTCAGCACCTTTTGGTAACTGTAAACTTTGATACAACGTCTAGGACCACTCGGCCATAGTGACATAGTCTCAGCTAGAGGTTTCGTGTATATATATATATATATATATATATATGTGTGTGTGTGTGTGTGTGTGTGTGTGTGCGCGCGCTTGTGTGTGTGAGGGAGGGTAGGAGGGAGGGAAGGATTGACGATTGACAGATAAGTAGATAGATAACTATGTGGGTGTTTCGTAATTCTGTATGTTATTGTTAGTGTATCAGATTCCATTGTTTGTTGTTTATTCCTATTTATCCTGAAATTAGTCATGTTTATTCACATTATACTTTAATATCTATCTATCTTATATAGAGTGAGAGAGAGAAAGAGAAAAAGACAGAGAGTCTGCCTGTCAAAATATGTACTTGAAAACGAAGCATATATTCATCAACAGTAAAGACGATGCGTTATTCAATTTATAACTTGACAATTGAGAATAATTATAGTAGTTTGCGATCCACAGCTGAAATAACACCTGGGTGTTTGTTAGAATATATATATATATATATATATATATATATTTAGAATATAAGTATATATATATATATATATGTGTGTGTGTGTATATGTGTATATATGTATATATATATATATATATATATATATATATATATATATATATATATATATATATATATATAATGGTATTAAAATGTTTATCGCACATAGAGACGTCTGCGTTTTATCTCTGTAGGGATCCATAACCATAGCTTTATTTTCATAAATATATTTTATACCTGAAAACTGTTGAAGTAAATACTGAGATAACAATGCATACTATATCACTTTAACGATTTGTTTTGTTTGTTTTTTTCATTTAATCGAAGGAATTCGTCAGGCATTAATGTCTCCAGAAAAAAAATTCAGCGTGGCTCACTAACAATAAATATATTTTATATAACTAAAATAATAATACGACGCTCCATTCTATTGTTATATATATAAATATATATATATATATATATATATATATATATATATATATATATATATATATATATATATATATAGGTAAAATTTTATCTTCGAAATCTCTTTTTCATTTTATATATATGATGATCGCCACGTCTTGTCAGACGAGTGCCACTCCCTCAGGCACTGGAAGTCCATGAGCAGAAAATGACTTTAGTCCTGCCGGCAAAATTCACACGCTCAAACAGACATTACACTGAAGAGGGTCATTATTATACATACATATATATATATATATATATATATACATGCACGCATACATACATATATACATATACATACACATACACACATACATACATACACAATACACAATACATAATACGCATACATATACATACATAAACATACACAAGACGGTCCATGGCATATATATATATGTATATATATATAAATGCAATTATACATATATACGCATACACACATACATATCTGTAAACAAACACACATATATACATACACAATGCATAATACACATACATACATATAAATACACACGCATACATACACATGTACATACAAATAAATAAACACACACATATACAAATAGATACACATATGTACATACATATACACATATGTACACATGCATATATATACATACACTTACCTAGATATACATACACATACATGAATATGCACTCATACACAAACATACACATACATACACATATACATGCATACATATACATACATACTTGCATATGTACACATACACACACATGCATATATGCACATACACACACATGCATATATACACATTCATACAAACGATATATATACGTATATACATACACATACATATATACATACACACATATACATACACCTGTACATGAAAATACATACACCTATACATACATATATACATATAATGATGGCAGATCAATCATTACATGCTTCCAGCATTTCAGGCCTACACGCGTCACAACTTTTTCATGGCTGAGGGAGTATCTATACATAGATAATGTTACAGAGTTTTAGCTTTGTACGACAGCTAAATCTCTCTCTCTCTCTCTCTCTCTCTCTCTCTCTCTCTCTCTCTCTCTCTCTCTCTCTCTCTCTCTCTCTCTCTCTCTCGGTTAAAAATGTTGACATCCAGCAATAAGCAAGAGCAAGATAGCCAGCAACAAGTCAAACTGCAGACCAGCTTAATGTGGGTACTGATCTTGAGTTATATATATATATATATATATATATATATATATATATATATATATACATATATATATGAGCAAATGATTAATAAAACATGTTAAAAACATCTTGAAAACATATTTAATTTTAAAATAGGAAGCACAAGATAAGTGGATAGTCCTTAATCCGCGGAGTTTCGAAGAAATACTCTCTTTCTCATCAGAGGGCAGGAAGTAGCATAATGCGGGATCGAATTTTACCTGTAAAAGTATTTAATGAAACCACAAGTAAGTCATAGATCTTACTTGGTTTAAAAAAAAAGGGTGAGGTAAGGGGAATAGGAGGTAAAAGTAAAAATGATAAAAAGATTTCACATGAATGGATAGTCCGGTGAAGGGTAAAAAATCCAAGAATGGTAAAATCCAAACACGGTCGAATTAAAAACTTCCAATCCAACAGGTAAGTTCCAAAGGAATCGCTTAACTGGAAGATGGTCCAAAATGATCCAAAAGGCAGAATTCCTTGGATTACCTTGGTAAACTTATTGTAATGTGTGTGTGTGTATATATATATATATATATATATATATATATATATATATATATATATATATATATATAAAGATCGTTTAAAGTGCGCGAGGAATGCGGCTTTTGAGCCTGGGAATAATAATTGAACTTTTCAATTTCTTTAAAATATGAGGTACGTTTAAAACGTTTAAAATATGAGGTACATTTAAAACGTTTAAAATATAAGGTACGTTTAAAACGTTTAAAATATGAGGTACGTTTAAAACGTTTAAAATATGAGGTACGTTTAAAACGTTTAAAATATGAGGTACATTTAAAACGTTTAAAATATAAGGTACGTTTAAAACGTTTAAAATGTGAGGTACGTTTAAAACGTTTAAAATATGAGGTACGTTTAAAACGTTTAAAATATGAGGTGCGTTTAAAACGAATGAAGTTGTATTTAGTTGTTCTATTCGTGTTGCTATTGCAGCAGCCAAACACTTGTTGGCGTCAATCTGTAAAAACACGTGTTGTTTTACTTTTTTAAAAACAAGCGATTGACCTTCGTCTTAGATTTCTCCTGTTCTATGCACAAATATAAAGTCATATGCAAATGACAGTGAAAGTAATGATTTAACGTCTTCTTCTCTCCCTGAGAAAACAAAGCAACACACGTATAAATACTTAGTAAGCTTAGCTTAACACACGTTCGTAAATAAAGTGTATCACGATCAATAAATTTCATAAGAAGATTACACTCCTATTTTGAATAATTCAATGATTTTGTAGGGTTTCTAGCGATCCGTTCTGCACATGTTTTTTTCACATATGATTTTATAGTAGTTTTGGTTTGTTAATTCTATGCCTATTAAATTGTTATTAATTATTGTCACACGGCATAATCACGTTGAGACACCGGTTCAAAGTTAAGCAACATTGAGCCTTCCTATTTCCAGAGTGACTATTTGGAAGTACCATGCGATGTATGTAGAAGAACGTCGACACTTGCGACAGCTCCTTCATCCCACCTATCCTCCAACGCATTTACTACAGGAGTTTAGTTAATCATTTTGACATTCTGGTTCTCATTAGATCACTGAAAGTAAGCAACTTTGAGACCAACCAGTACCAGACAGGTGATCAATTGGGAATATCTGGTGATGTATGTAGGAGGACGTCGACACTTTTGACAGCTCCTTCATCCTACCTGTCCTCCAGTTTTCTCGAGCCTGTCCTGCCGCTGGATCATGCTGGTTGAGACAAATAAGTGAGGCTGATTCTACACAAACCAGGTTTACTTTCAATAAATTTCCCGGGATGATCAGATGGTCTCCATCGTTTCGACGGACGAACATATACAGCTTAGTTACCGTCGCTCCTCTGGCACCGAGTTTTAGTACAAAATTTATTTGCCTCCTTAGACACGTGGTCGTTTTTTTTTCTTTCTTTTTTTCGAGAAAACCCAGCTTCATAAAACGGGGGTCCTCGTAATTAGGACAAAAATCTAAATTGCCTCAGTCTAGAAAGATTATTAAATAATATTCAGTAATGTAACAAAATCCCATCCCTTCAGTGTTGAGGTCTGTAGATGCTAGAACATCTACTTTAATCGTTTTTCCCTTCAGACTGCTTTATTTTGAAATTTCCTGTCTGTTTACTGCTGCCTTGATTGTACCGATATGCAGGACTTTAAATGTAACGTGAACAAGCATCTTGTTGCTGAAATCTCCATCAATCCCCTGTTAAACATGATCCCAAATAGTAGCCCCTTACATCCAAGTGGCAATAGGACTTGTTGGGGTGAAAAAGATTAACAATACGAACTACGAACTTTTCTCTGATTCGTGCTGCATTACCTGTGAGAGTTTCATCTGTGATTCAAATAAAATCCTTTGCTTTTATTTACAAAATATGAAACAAACAATTCGTATGTACAAGTTGTATGACGTTATAAGCTGATAAGACAAGCGTTGAAATGCAATAAGACGCAACAATTAACAACCATCCAACGTACACAGCAAAAGTGAAAATTAAAAATTGTTTACGTTTGTTCATATTTCTTATCTGTAAAAGCATGGTGACATATACGGGATGGAACGATAAAATTGTCGCCCTAGAAAAACGACGATTCCATTTCAATTTGATAAAAACCGTTTTTTTTTTGTTTTTTTTTTTTTTGTTTTTTCTTTTCTTGCAGTTGATCAGTCGTATACAAATCCTAAAAGCGATAAGAGCTTTCTGTCGTGTCTGAAAGTGACATAATGCTCAACGAGCGAGATCGGAGATGCACCACTGTACAACTCCTGCTCTCTACCGATCCAAATTATGACAACAGCATTGCCAGCACCCTCAAAATGCAAATCCAAACGTTTCAACACTTGAGGGCACGGCTCAACGAAGTTTCCGGCTACGGTTATGGCCTTTGGTGTGGTTTCAAGTGAGGGCCACATGATGCCATCTCAATCTTCGAAGTCGGCTTGAAAGTCAACACCAAACTTTGCCTGGATGTGTTAAAAGGTGTGGTGATACGCTGGTGCAATCAGCTGACAGACCCTGAGTGCGGCAGCAGGACTCAGCGCCGGCCCACAAGTCCAAAGAGACCCAGGCTTGGCTTCAGAAAAAGTGCTACGACTTTGTATCGTTTCTTCACTGACCCGCCGCCTCTCCTCCCTGGCCTGAACCCGCTGGATTAGTTCGTTTGATCATACGTCTAAAACATCACCAACATGACCTCCAACAGCACCAAAGCCAGCCTGATTGACACGGTGATTTGGGTTGAAGGCGGCTACATTAAATAAATGTCAGTTCTACTACATAATCAAGTTACCTGAATTGATTTTTTCAATAAAAGTTTTAAAATAAATATGTAGTGTTGTTTTCTTTAGGGCGACAACTTTATCGTTCCACCCTGAATTACATGATGATCTTCCTGGAGTATAATATCCTCTATACCTATTTCATCTGCATCACATTATAAATTCTTTACATACTCGAACTACCTGAATATGTGTGCCTTTAACTTTATTTTTTGTAGTTCAGCGTTTAATTTTATTTTGATAGCCACTGGCATTTTGCGTGTGGAAGAAGTGATGTGGTATTAAGATATTTTATCAAATCGACTTTTGCAGATAATCCATCCAACTCATTTTAGAAAAAAAATTTATATTTTTTAAATATCTTTACATGGGGGATTGTTTTGCTTTAGGGCGTATTAAACCTTAAATTGTATTTTATTTCCAATTCAGTAATTTGTGTCAAAGTGTGAATCTTTCAAATAATTGATATTTCAAATATTTATTCCTTATTTAAGTTTCTCTGTAATTTATTTTCATTTAGTAAATCTCCTGTTTTTTGATTTGATTAATATTGCTTGTATTTTCTCTTGTCAGATCTTTTAAATACATTTTAATACATTAGATATGAAATGCATTTTAAATACATTATATTTCCATGGACACATGTACATATATACATAGAGATTCAGACAATTGCACTTAAGGGAACATCGAGGATACTAAAAAGAGCTCTCGGTTGGTTTCAATAAAAAAAGCGGGGCAATGTTGGCAGCTGGTTTGGCTGCCTCATACCCGACATTACAATCTTCAAAGGAAGAAAAAAAAATAGATTAGGATTATAATTCATTAATTATGAGACTAAAGATGTTTATTTACTTTTTTATTTCTGCATATGTGTGTGTGTGTGTGTGTGTGTGTGTGTGTGTGTGTGTGTGTGTGTGTGTAAAAGAATAACAGTATAGTTACATTCCAAGATCCAAATATTTATTTTTCATGCAAAACATCTCCTCCGGCGTGTTAAAATGTTGTACATTTTTACAGATCCATTTCGTTATGCAGAAGCAATCAGTTATTATTATATCAATACCGGTTCTTTTCGTGCATATATTCTTCAAGAAAAATCTTTGCTTAGAAAAAAATGCATGACAATACAATGTTGTAAGAAGAAAAAAGAAGGGAATATATATATATATATATATATATATATATATATATATATATATACTAGCATTTCAGCTCGGTGTTGCCCGGGTATTTGGAGGTGTATGTTGAGCAAAAAAGCGGTTAATTTTTTTTAAACATTGACCTCTATTATGACCCCTTAAAATTTATTGTTTTGGGCTCTAATCAAGTTATTAAGATCGATCCATGTTCAAGGGACCTATATCTAAAATTTCAAGTGTTTATATCCAAAATTGTCGGAGGCGTTTGGGAGAGTTCTCAAAGGTAAAATTGTTGAACTTTTATCCCTTAACAGTCAAATTTCTGGCCGAAAACGGATTACAAAGATTTTCCCAAATCTCAGTACCCTGTATATCAAATATCGAGTATGTCGACTTAAAATTAACAGAGTTATTGCGTAGGGAAATGTACACAGACACATAGACACAGAGACACAGACAGACAGACAGACAGACACAGACAGACATAGATATACTAGTATTTCGGCCTGGCGTTTCCCGGGTGTTTGGATGTGTATGTTGAGCAAAAAAAGAAGAAAAAAGTGGTATTAGGAGGGCAGGCTCGATCCCGTACCGTGAAGTAGGGAAAGAATGGGGGGAAAACTGACGGCTTTGCTGTTACTTCCACCGCCAAACCGGAAGTGAATTATGTTTAAATTAAGGCTAGACAATCGAAAGTAGAGGATGACTTTCAAAAATATCAGCGAAAAAAGCGACCCCCTGTAGAAAAGTGCCCAGTTGAAGACTAAAACCTACAGACTGTGAGTCAAGTACGATAACCATTAGACCAACTTGGCACACTCTTTACAGAGTGTTTTCAAACCTACGTATACTTAACATAAAGAAGTTGTCATATTTTACGGACGCATGTTCACGTTCGTGAAAGTGTTGACAAACAGATAAATATCCGATGACTCCCAACCATTTTTTTTACCCCTTAGTAACCCTTTTTTCCGGATGAAAACCGATTAAAAAGTTTACCACATATCTGAATACTGTATACACCGAATTTCGAGTGAATATATAAAAAATTCATTGAGTATATAGGTTGAGAAGTGTCTTCACACACATTCTGCCTTCTATAGATATATAGATTTAATTTATATGATAAGCGGTTCTAAAAAAAATAGACACCTCAAAAGCATGTGAACCTGACCTCATCCTGGCTGTGCTATTAAAAAATGCACCGCTGAGGTCGCTCCTGTTCTCTCTAAACTCTTTAACAAATGCCTTAACGAATCTTGCTTTCTTGGCTGCTGGAAAACTGCTTCTGTGGTACCAGTTTACAAAAACTCTGGCGAAAGGACTGACCCATCAAATTAGCGCCCAATTAGCCTCCTCCCTCTTTTCGCCAAAATATTTGAGTCCTTAATTAATCAAGCTCTAGTCCACCACCTTAGCTGTTAAACTTCTGTCAGAACACCAATATAAATTTAGGCAAGCCCGTTCTACTGCAGATATTCTAACTGTAATCACTGAACGTTTATACCAAACACTGGATAAGGCAGGGGAGGGGAGGGTAGTAGCCCTAGATATATCTAAGGCTTTTGAGAGGGAATGGCACGATGATCTTCTCATGAAAAAAAAATCCTATGGTATTACTGGACGAATACTTAGCATAATTGATCCTTCTTAAATGAGAGAAGAATCTAGGTTGCCCTCGATGGGCGTACATCCAAAAAAATCTGATATAAATGCGGGTGTAGCTCAGGTATCGATCATTGGACCTTTATTATTTCACGTGGGGAAAACTAATGAGCACATATCTAAGGTAATGGAAGAAACCCTAGAGGAAGATCTTCACTCTGTAGTGGAATGGGGTCAAAAATGGATGGTAACGTTCAACGCTGCCAAGAGAAAGCTCGTTTTCTCTAATAATTATATAAAACCTTACCAACCACGAATACCTATGGCTAAAGATACTTTACCCGAGAACACTTTGTTCAAACTCCTTGGCTTAACATTCACAGGAAACATGAGTTGGAATAGATACATCGAGATCATTGCTAAGGCTGCTGCAAAGACGGTGGGCTCTCTCTATCATGCTAGAAAGTTCTCACGCCTGAAAGTATCCTGTACCTCTACAAAGCCACCATTCGCCCATGTATGGAGTACTGTTGTCACATTTGGGCTGGTGCATCTGCTACTAGTCTCTCGCTCCTGGAGAGGGTCCAAAAGAGAAATCTGCATTAATCAAAATATCATATTTAAGCATATTTTACGACCGGGCAATGCCGGTCGGCCTGCTAGTATATATATATATATATATATATATATATATATATATATATATATATATATATATATGAGAGAGAGAGAGAGGGGGGAAAGTAAGATAGGAAAAGAGAGAAGGAGATATAGCCGCGTTTAGTTAAAATAATATTGAAATTTTCATTTCGTTTTTTGTTTGTTCTCTTGCGATACTTTGAACAGAAAGCATTTTACCAAAATGCCAGTTGGATTTTATTTATTTTTTTACAGATTTAAAAAGGTGCGTGTTTTGACATTATTCGACTAATCAACGTGGCCGTTATTAGCGATATTCGAAACCAGGACCTCTATTATTGAACCAATCCCCGCTAGTACTGGATGTGTCGCTTTTTAAAGATGTCATTTACCGGTTAATTTTGTTTGCGGTACTTTTGAACGAAAAATACTTTAACAAAATGCAAATAGAAGTAAGTTTCCCCCATCAATGTGATACCCACAGATGGGGAGTGGCATACTTATTTTTAAAATATACGTATCAATGGAGGCATATTTTTCGTTATATGAGTCATAAGTGTAACTGAACCTAGCGAGATTCGAAACTAGGACGCCAGAGTCTGGGGCAAGAGGGGCAACCAGTAATCCATTTATATGTAGAAAATCAAAAAAGGAAAAGCAAAGCGAGCGGTCACTTATACATTCACTTTCCGTGTTGCGATTATTTAGCTTAAAACCAGGTTTTAAATTAAATTAAAGTGAAGTAAATGTACGTATACTTTCCTTCTTATTTCAATACTAAAATATAAATATTTATTTCTTGAACGATAAAACAGTCACAGATGACGAATAAAATCTCGATTTACGATGTTAATGCATTAAACATCGGCATAAAACGAGATATGATTGCTAATTTTCTCTGCTTCTCCAACAGAAATGCCGATCGCTGTTTAGACTCGTAAACATCCGTCCCAAAATTAGCTTTTTGCTAAAATAGCATCCAAAGATATCTTGAAACATTATATGCTAATGATTCTATTAAAGATGAACTTCAAATTAAAATAAGCTTAACAACAAGTTAAAGAAAAACGCAACTCCAAATTAAAACGCCCTTTCTACAATTTACTTTACGTCTAGCTGAAAACACTATCAATAATTCCCCCACACTTTATCTGTAACTAAACCTAAACATAGATTCCATGAACAAAGCTTCTTTCTTAGAACTGCACACATGTGGAACTGTCTTGCGTTCTCCTGCTTTCCAGCTGACTACAATCTAGTTGTCTTCAAGTCCAACGTAAACAAGTTCGTGATAAGTTGCTCCACTTAGTTAACAAATGTACCTAATTTCTATTACTAACAATTACTATATTGTTCAATTGACTACTGTACACTCTTAATCCTTATCCTCGAGTGGTCTCTGGGCCTTGATTAGCCGTGATGCCTATGTAAAAAAAAAATGATTCATGATACTTACTATGCAAATAAAGAGATAAATAGGAAGATGACTAAGAAGTATACAAGACTGCATGGATTATATAAAAATGACGTGCCAAACATTCCAATTTAAACTATGTTTTCTGTTCTTTTTCATTCAACTCTTTTCAGTTAGAGTCATCCTTTTAATTTTAGCAAAATCTTCATTTGAAATTCACATTTTTCAATTCCACTTTATTTAATTTTAACTTTACTATTTTTAATTTTAAAGTTGGGCTTTTTTAATTTGAAGTTCACTTTTAATTCGAGTTAAATGGCGTAATATTATCATTTGGAATTCTGTGTATATATTATTCCTTAATTGGAATTCGTTTTTTGAGATGAGCATTATATATATTAATTTATTTTTATTTCGGACTATAATTCTCATCTTTATTAGTTGTTTTTCATCTTTTATTTGTTTGTTTATACACAACGTTTCGGCCAACTATTCCTCTGGCCTTCGTTAGGTGGTAACCGCGACGGATAGGAACTTCGAATCTCCTAACTGCATTCTAATGGAATAATATACATACCAATCGGTACAGACCCGACTATGGAAGATCAGATAATAAATAAACGTGGATTTATAAGATCAAAGAATCCAACCTTGATCGCCCTTCGGGACCCGTGGCGCAGTTTATAGAGACGTTGAATCTCTACAGTTCCAGATAAACATTGTCTGAAGATAGCAGTTTCAATCCCACCCAAAACGTGCCAGAGGTTTACTTGGCCAAAATGTGGTGAGACGACAACAACTACGGATGGCAGTGATGGCTGAGAATGCAGTTAGGAGATTCGAAGTTCCTATCCGTCGCGGTTACCACCTGACGAAGGCCAGAGGAATAGTTGGCCGAAACGTTGTGAATAAACAAACCAATAAAAGATAAAAAACAACAAATAATAAAGATGAGACTAATAGTCCGAAATCAAAATAAATTAATATGGAATTCTGTGTTTTGCAATTTTTAAGTTGGCATTTTCTTAGAGAGTGCAATAAATTTGAAATTCAGCATTTTTTTAATTTTAACATTTTCAGCTTGAATTTGGATGTATTTCTTATTATTTGGATTCTTGGAACTATTGTTCTCATCTTGGGTGTTATTTCGACAACGTTTCAGTCGATGTAACCTTCTTCGGATATACTTTGTCGAACTCAGAAATCTATCTGTTGAACTCAATAATCTACAGGGAAACATGCTTTCATTCCGTTAGCCATTATTGATGGCTTTAATACTTCGCAATTATACTTTGAATGTTGCCCACACTGAGAATTGAACCTTCAATCTTCACAAGAGTTTAATTTACAACTGAATTTTACGAAGTACTTTATGAACTACACCAGGGTTTCTTCCGGGTTGTTTTATTTTGAAATTCAAGATTTTAAATTTCAAATAAAAAGTTGTAGAATAATTTAATTTCAAATTCACATTTTTTTTTTAAATTTTCTAATTCATTTTTTATTAATTCTGAGTTGACAAATGTTGGGGTTATTTTTTAATCAACTTTATATATCCATACTTTCAAGTAAGAAAAACATGTTAATATGATTTTAATTTCAAATTAAGTTTATGCAATTCTTTATTCTTTGTTTTTAATTATTAGTAGTAATTGAACATTTTTTGCTCATTTTGAATTCAGTTTTTAATTCGAAGAGCTTTGCTTAATTTAGACTTCAACCTTTATTACCTCATAACAAGAATAATAATATGAGTTTCATTTGTTTTTTATTCTACCTTTTTAATCCGATTATGACCATTTTACTTTTGGTTCTCGGTGTTTTTAGTTTAGGATAAAAATATATTGTTTAAAACAAACAGGATATTTTTGGCGATTGATGTAATGCCTACTAAAATTAGTGAGAAAGGGTCTGCATACGTTAAGCTACATAATGAAAACAGATCGATATATTGATATCGATGACGCAATCAATCCTATTTCTGGCGAGGAATGGCTTCTACGCTCGTCTTAGGTTTTGTCCTTGTCTGACTTATCTGCTTACACACACGCGTTACAAATAGGAAATATCGACAAAACTTACAATAAACCAATATGAGTACAATATTTCAGAATTGTCAACAAAAGGGGATTCATTTTTTTGTAAATGAGCCCGCAACAACGTTTAAGTAGAACGATAGCCCGTGTGCCACGTTGAGTCGGTATTTTTTATTATTTTCGTATTATAAATATTTTATGTCTCCTTACTTTTTCAATGGTTACTTGCATTTTGTTTTTTGTTACATCATTTTTCTGATAGTTTTCAATTTCATTATATACAAGCTGGGAGACTCGACGTTGTCCGGGATTTAATGAGCGGTGAAATTGCTCATTTTTTTAAATCAAATCGATTGATTGCCTATTCTAGAAAGGGACCCCCCTCCCCAAGGTGTACCGGGAAGAAGATGCACATGCTTCCCCTCAGTGACTTTGTACACAATACAATCTAGTCTACATTGCACTGTAGAGAATTCACTGTTGATTTTATAAAATTCTCTGTAAATAATAGCTTCATTTCTAGTTTAAAATGCAAAAGTCAAGTATTATGGTTAAATTATGCTCTAAACAGAAACATCCATAAAAGACTCTGCAGTTGATTTTATAGGCTGAGCCTTTATGCTTGTGCAGTAATAAAGCTTCTCAAATGCACTTGTTGTGTCAAGTGGTATACTTTGATGTTAACTTTAGTCAAAATAAGACTTCGTTCTCTAAATCGGATTGATCAGACGCATTACAATATAAAAACTATGTTGGAACACTCACAGACACATCAAGTACATTCGTGTGAAATTTTCAAAAAATCGGCCCAACCATTTCCGAGTCCATAGAGAAGGATATATATATATATATCATTGTATCCACATCAACTTCTGAAAAACAATCTTAAGTACGCAGACCTGAACCCAAAAACCTTTGAAGAAGATGCTGCGGATAGAAAATTGGGGGGGGGAATGTTTTGCGGGCATTAACACATACATTGACACACGGCTATCGAATCAAACAAATCTTCGTCGAGCAAGATTAGGAAAAGAACCTTCCCAACCTTTATCCTGTGAGTCGTGTGGCTTGCTTTGTGGGAGCAGAGCTGGCCTCGTGCCACACATGCGGCACAAGGATTGATGGCAGAGTGAAACAGAGCGAATTTATGGCCCTTATGCGTCGACCACGACGGGAGAGTCCATTATATATATATATATATATATATATATATATATATATATATATATATATATAATTAGTTTTTTACTATAATAATTAAATACCTACAGACACTAGCATTTCATCCTTTCGGGAATCTTCTGTGCAGGGTGTCACGATTAACACCAGTTGAACGATTCGAACCCCGCAACACGAGACATCTCTGGCTCGATTAGCGAAGACCGTATCAATTCGGCGACCATTAACCGCGTGAATATAACGTTGAATTTAAGCATTTTAATTTTTTAATTTTGAATATTCATTTACGTCAGTCGGAGAGTGGTCTAATCGTTATACTATAATCTATGCATAAGAGCTAAATTGACCGACTTTAATTCAAATGAAAGTGCTCAATGATAAGAAACGAATATATATATATATATATATATATATATATATATATATATGATACTCTTAGTTATATTTTTGGAAAAGAAAGAATTCTAGAATAGTGCTCTATTATAAGGAAAAATATAGTTCACATTGTTATAGCTATAAATAACAGAGCCATATTAAGTATATACAAGGTTTTCTTTTTCTTTTTTTTCCGTTTCTTTGGACCCCCAAATCTTAAACGGACAACTTTTAAATTTTCATAATTTGAAATTTAAGTTATTTAAAAACCAGATATTGTACGAGATCTCGTAATACATGTGTGTATGTTTCCACTTTCGGTTATAGACAGATGAGATAGATCAACTGAAAAGAGCTTGATATTGGGACCTAAATCGGCTCCCTATCATTAGGCTTGAAACTGACGATACCGATGGCTTATCTTATCTAAACTTCTGTAAATACATAGACAAACACGTATATATATATATATATATATATATATATATATATATATATATATATATATATATATATATATATATATATATACTAGAAGGATACTTGTCCAAAGACAGTTTTACAGTACTTTTAAAAGATTAAAATCAAGATAAAATTGCATTAAACCTCATATACAGAATCCCTATCCTTTTTTTTAAATTAAATTTTCACCCCCCAAACAAGGCACAGTGCCACTTTGAAGCAGGGGACTACTATTAAGGACTTAATTAGCGGGGTCATTATGAAGGGAGATGAGTAGAAAGATTTTTGTTAACATTACACTTGAACTTCTGCATATCATTGCAGTTGGGAAAGCAGAATCCCGTTGTTTTGAACAAAATGATATTTATTCTAGAACATTTCTCAACGTTAAGGCTTAACCTAAAAGGTTCTATAAAAATTTAAATTCTAGGAATATTGTTTAATTGATGTTTAAGGGCTCTAGATCGAAATTAATACAAATTTGAAGTATTTGAATTTACAAATGCAGGTTGTGTCCATATTATACATTTCTATTTTTTTAAATACTCCAAAGCAACTGAAATTTTACAAACATTTCATATTATATTGTACCTAATATATAGTCCTGATTTCAAGAGTAAACAAAAATATGATTTTGAGTGCCATCGACAAGAATCGAAACTGAAACCAAAACACAACAAAACATAATTTTATGATTTTTAATTTATTTCTACAAGTTTATTTGTACTCAATATGGTTGGATTGTGGAAATGAGTGTGCGTTTTATTAAATATAAGCTGGTTTCCACGACGACAATGTTTTTGGTAGACAAGATGCAAGCAAGGACGGTCGAACGGTCCACAGAGTTTTATAATTATATAGATCATACATCTGTATATTTTCATAATAAAAAAATCGTATCGTTTAATATTTGTTTTAATGATAATACATATGATATATGAGATATTGTTTTTTTTAAGATTATATTTATTACGTCGAATACGGCGTTGATAAGTATTTCTGCTTATACCATCTCCTAGCAGATGGAAATGACGCTGCCCGGGTGTGAAGCATTCGGAAAGATTTTGTTTCCAAGTGCTCATTAAACTACACGAACTGTTGTATCGTGATTCCCCCTTTTTTATGTTTCCGAAAATTTACTACACGTGAGTTTCAACCATCTTTAATTGATAATTGGTCATGGAGACCAGCATCGTTGTAAAAACATAACAAAATCAAAATTAAGATCTTTATTAAAAATTTTGCGAAAAATGTTTTTGACGCGATCAGAAGTTTCAAAAATACTAGTTTTTATTTATCTCGCTACTCGTCTTTGGAATGTCCTTAACATACGTTCGCATTATTTAACAGTTTACAGAAAAAAGTTGCACAGTTATCATCCAAATCTCGTTGTGACATCGGTCATGGAATCTTGTCCTCTCTTTCTGTTATTATAAAACACAACTGCACAACGAAATTCAGCAAAAGCCATTTGTAATTTTCAAATTTAGATAACACATTTAATTAGCCCCACTTTTATATGTTTTATAAAATAAATGGTAGTTAAAAATATCCAAAATAAAATAGACATTGTAACATGTATATTATATGGAATACACATTTCAATATTAAAAATACTTAGAAATTCTTAGATTCTTTAACGTGTCAACAAGTTCAAATCTCCAAATGATTCAATGTCATTTTTACTATAGCTAAAGGGGTTAGGTTTTTGGTCAAGTCTTTTTGCTAAATTGTCACCGGGTTTGCTTGTTTTTAAAGAACAATCTTGCGTCTACATAACTTGACTAATCGTCACTAAACATGGTCTCAATATTGAACATGGTCTAACTTTAAAATGATTTAATTTTGAGATAGTCAGGTCAAATGGCAAGCCAGTTGTCACAGAAAGGATGAACGCCACATTTTAAGTGATAACTAGTTGTGTCCATTGTAGAGAATCGCTACTTGGTCAATATTATATCCAAGAAAGTCCAACATCTTATATGACTTTTACGTTGAAAATTCCGTCATGATTTGGGCAAAATTTAAACTTCTGATTGTTTGAAATTGAATTTTGGATATGATGCTCTTAAATGATAGTAATAACCTCATTTCAACCTAATCAGATAAAAAAAAATTTTTTAATTATCAACGTGTCTATTGCAAAACATTATGAATACTTCATACAATATGCAAGAGGACCATCCTTACATTATCAGGCAGAAGTATGCAATTTCACGCTTGAATTATATTCATGTTTGATATTGATTTGCGGCAATATTAGGTGAACTTATATGATTCAATTTTTAGAATCAAAAGATTAGGGTTATGCTTATGGTTGAGCTTGCTTATTTTGTTAGCCATTAGTCCAACAAAGACTTTTTAAAAATAATCGAAATATGTTAAAAGTTACAGAATCAACAAAATGATGTGTAATGTACGTACATTTCAAATCTCATATGTACGTATCATTAGATTCGTCATACATAAATCACATATAAAACGCTATTTGGAAAAGACATTCTTTTTTTTACACAGTGATCACCACTTATCAAGGCCCAGAAGCTACTCAGGGATAAGGGTTATTGCAAGTACATTACGTTAGTGAGGAGATTTGATGAAGTTTATTGGCATCAGGATAAACCAACTTCAGTTTTTATAATTCTATCTTAATATTTACAAAACTCTTGCTTTATTTTTTAGCTTTAAAGCTTTATAGTTTATACTTTCTAATTGTTAGATATCCAAGCCAGTTGTACGTAAAACGTTCTTTGACAAAAGTATGTACACTTGGCATAGACAACTACCTGACCAAGAAAAGAAAACGTAAAATGATTGATTGTCAAATATAAAATAATTGTTAATTGACATCACGTGAGTTATTCGGGACAAAGCAACATAACATAATTAGTTGTACAAAATTAAAGTAATCGTCGTTTGTAGTCGTACACGTAACAGGGAATAGTAAATATATTAGATTATTAAAAATAAGATAATTGATAATTGGAAACATCTGCAAAAAGTTCTTCTTGTTACCAAATAAAACGCCGTGTGTGGGGGGGTATGTTAACAATGAAGTCCCACGGTGGGCGCTGGTAAGAGGATAGTTAAAACTGTGATATAATACATGTACTTGATATCGTCATTTGATGATTTGAGCAAGAGAGAAAAAAAAACATTGGTAGAATTTCTATGCTTTCTCGCTTACCAAAACCTTTTCACCGACACCGACAATATAGATATCTTTTTTAAACAGAGTAGAAATACAGCACAATAAACACATAATGGATTACGGTAATTTATATATATATATATATATATATATATATATATATATATATATATATATATATTAAACACGTGGATAAAACGCGGACTCTTTTGTACTATAAACATATCACTTACAACAGTGCTCAATCTGGAAAAAGGGGACATATATAGAGTAGTGGTTGATGGGCAGAAATCAAAGGCCCACAGTATTAATGCTGGAGTCCCCCAGGGGTCCATCCTGGGCCCAACTCTCTTCCTGATCTACATCAATGATCTCCCAAAACACATACTTAAATCATTCGTTGACATCTATGCTGATGACACGACTATCTATGGCAACACATCAAAGGCCGGAAATGACAAAGGTCTCTCTAATTCTCGCTCCTCTGATCTCGAGCGCGTGGTACAATGTGGGGAAGAGGTGGATGGTCACTTTTAATGCATCCAAAACCAAGCTTCTATCTTTACAACTCCAAAAACTGAAGAGTTACGAAGACGGAAATGGTACGATTTTAACAGGCGGCCTTTTGTGTAACACAATTTATTTTTTTACATAGTCACCACCATTCTCAATGCACCTTTAAATTCAATGACATACCTTTGCTTCTGACGCAGTGTATGACGGACTGCTTCCTTAGAGTCTCACATTATTAATATTTGAATAAATAAGGGAAAGATGAAACTTTCAGGTCACGAATGCATAAATTCAGTCATCATAACAATGCAATTTGCAATCCCCTTTGATCCATTAATGCGAAATGAAAAAATAGGAGGCATAACTTTTGGAACGCCTGTCTTATATATATATATATATATATATATATATATATATATATATGTGTGTGTGTGTGTGTGTGTACTAGAAAACTCACACACAGACACATATTCGTGCACACGCGCGTGTGTGTGTGTGTGTGTGTGTGACAAGAGTCTTCTGTGGATGACTACATAAGACTCACTTCTCTGGTTGAGCACTGTTATTAGTGATATCGACAGCAATCTTTTAGCGGAATGCAAATGAGGTATAGTAAACACCTTATAAATGAGTAAATGGAACACTGGCTGGCAGTTGACAAGGTTTATAGAAGAAGTATTGAGATATCACTTGGCACGGCTTAATCAAATGGTTAAAATTACCGGCTGATAATTAGATTGCTGTAAGTTCGATACCTGTATTTGGCGGTACCGCACCGAAGAATTGTGACGCATCAAAACTGCTTTTCTATGGATGATTCTCCTTCTTCCTCTCTCTCTCTCTCTCTCTCTCTCTCTCTCTCTCTCTCTCTCTCTCTCTCTCTCTCTCTCTCTCTCTTCATATATTAGCATGATATTCCGTGTTTGGATTGGCCTGCACAATTTCCAGACCTCAATCCTATCGAAAACGTATGGCATTACATCAAGCAACAGCTACGCAATGATAAAATTTCAAATTTGGAAGAACTTTAGACAAAAGTTAAAGAAAAGTGGGATGCCCTTTCCCCAGAGTATTGTTGCAGTCTAATTCAAGGAATCCCCAAAATATTGCAGGCTGTCAAATTGCAGAAGGGATTTGCTACTAAATATTAACTAGTTCATTATGTTCTTGTTGTATTTGTGTTGCATTAATGTCCTAAAGTTACATTTAAATAACAATTTTCCATTGTGCGGACTTTCTTTTTTGCCTCCTCAATTTGAAGTAATTTTTTTTAAATTGACGTGAACACTAGAATATTTCAATTAAAAGTCAAATATGAACAGGTAAAATTATAGAAGAATATAAGGCCAACCAAATGAGGTATAGTTTGTTTAGACAGTTACATTAAATTTAGTTTAAATTTGTAGGGTTTTTTTTTAATTACAAGCGCGGACTTTCTTTTTGCCGCCTGTGTATATATGCATTTGGGTAGTAAAATATAAAAAGAACTGTGTGTGTGAAATACGAAAATGTGGAAGTAAAAACGAAGAAGCCAGAATATTATTATCGGTTTCTGAAATGGAAGGTCCTTTTACAAAATGTTTGTTTATTATATAGTTGTTTTCTTTTTGTTTGTTTTTCGAATCATTGAATATACATGTGTATCCGTAGCGTATACATACATAGAAACGAATGTATCTGTATATTGTAGATGTAATTTAAGTATATTATACTACGGCGAAACATCGATAACAAGCAGCGTTCACACAAAACACGTGAACTTTAGGTTCAAATTATATACGTATGTGTGTGCCTTGCTACAATTGTTTCTTTATGCCTATAGTTATATTTGAGAATTACAAATTATGTCATCGAGAAACATAAAATAGATCATACATACAAACACACACACACTATATATATATATATATATATATATATATATATATACTGAAGAAGGTCGCAAGTAATATCTAGGCTCTTACAACTAATAAGAAATAAAGCTCAAAAATATATGAACGAATATTTTTACATTAATATATAGTTTAAAATATATTTATCCACTGGCACGTGTTTCGTCGTCTACAACTCATCAGAATGGCTGAATCTAGCGAGATTCGAAATCTGGACGCCATGTTTAGAAGCCTAAATGTGTCGCATTTTTATGCATTTATGTGTTTTTGTTTGCGATACTTTTGAACGAATTCAATTATTCATACGAAAGTGCATTTTTACCTAAATTCGTGTTGGGAATAATTTTCGCTTTTACCAATTTTGTACTCCCAAACGGGTGCGGCATGTATATTGTTTAAAATATGATTATCCACTTGCACGTGTTTCGTCGTTTACAATACATCAGAGTGGCAGAATCTAGCGATATTCGAAATCGGGACCCCAAGGTTAGAAACCTAAACCTCTAATGCATGAGTGTGCATGTGCGTGTTGCATCACAATTGTTTTAACCTAATGGACTACTCCAAGGCCTATGATTTCAACACAAAACAAAACCTTAACGATGTAATTCATATCCAATGCAATTATTTCGTTACTCACTAGAAGTTCTGACGCATTATTACCAATGAACGCTCACTTGTAAAAACAATGGTCTTCTTTGAAGTAACAAGTACTCTTCGCGCCTTTTAATCATCACAGAAAATCACTTGGCCTTCTCGCAACGGCCGTTTATCATTAAAGTTTTTGCTGATAAGTTTCAATAGCTTTTTTTCTGGACTTTCGTGACAATGCGCTTCCTCGCGATTACTCCATATCCTTCCAGTCGAGGTTTGTTATGGTTCTTTCCTTCCAGGCGTTTTATGCACGTATTTTCTGGGAAATTCTTAGACTACCCTCGTATTACATAACATGTTTATGCGTGTGTATGAAAGATATTACAGAATTTAGTAGTTTACACACACACAGACACACACACACACACACACACACACACATATATATATATATATATATATATATATATATATATATATATATATATATATATATATATATATATGATTATCCATTGACACGAGTTTCGTCGTCTACAATACATATGCCGCTCCCCATTTGGGAGGACCAAATTGGTCAAAGGGAAAATTATTCCCAACTCATTAGGTAAAAATGTACTTTCATATAAATAATTGAATTCATTCAAAAACATATCGCAAACAAAAACAAATAAACAATATATAGCTGTGTGTGTGTGTGTGTGTGTGTGTGTGTGTGTGTGTGTGTGTGTGTGTGTGTGTGTGGTGAGAGATAAAGACCGTGTGAAATACGAATATAAGAAACAAGGAAGCATCTGCTTATGATGTTGACATTCTAAAAATAGAATGGTACCGATAATAGTCATGTGTGCAAATGTCCGGATAGCTGCGGTAGGAACTACTACGGTAGCAGTAGTCGTAACGAAGTCATTAGCTCTTTAGTTTTGAATTAACTGAACGACCTTTCAATTCTTCATTTAACAAAAGTTGCTACGATTAGATCTCAAATTAAATAATAGAGCAATTCTACATATAATAACATTTAATGATATCTTAATTCTTAAGTTTTTTGGTGTTTTTTGCGTTTTTCTAGTGTGAACAATACTTCTTAAAAATTCTTTTATAAACGTATATATATATATATATATATATATATATATATATATATATATATATATATATGTATACAGATAATGGTATATATATATATGTGTGTGTGTGTGTATGTATGTATATGCATGTATGTGTATATATATATATATATATATATATATATATATGATAAACTCCTAAACTTTATAATGAAGTCCAATGTGTACCTATTTTATATATAGCATACAAAACCTAGCTAGTAGAACACGTGCCATTTTATAATACTTAGTAAGGGGAAGCTAGAAAGCAAATTACAAATCGCCACCTGAAAGTAATTAATAAAGAAATTCGTACTCGAAATGAAAGCTCAACGGTTGGTGCTATTGCTTTAGGTCATCAGAAAAGATAATACTTTATACATGAAACATTAGATTACTTACATAATTTTTTTAATAATAATAATAATAATAATAATAATAATAATAATAATAATAATAACTGCAGCACAAGATAACTCGATAAGAACCAACCATATCAAAGCAAGGATCGGTAAAACACAAGAAGCAAATGCAGGTTCTGTGGACAAAGAGACGAAACGATAGACCATATAGTAAGTGTATGCAGCAAACTGGCCCAAAAAGAATACAAAATCAGGCATGACCAAGTGGGGAGGGCGGTGCATTGGGAATTGTGCAAACGGCTGCATCTTGAGCGTACAGATAAATAGTACAAGCATAAACCCGCAACAGCACTCGAAAACGAGAACCACAAAATCCTCTGGGACATGGACATACAAACGGACAAACCCATCCAAACAAAGAGACCAGATGTCGTAATAATTAACAAGAAAGACAAATCCTGTCAAATCGTAGATTTTGCTGTCCCAGCTGACCACAGGGTGAGTATGAAAGGAAAGGAGAAACGAAGCAAATACACAGAACTAGCCAGAGAGTTAAAAGGGATTTGGATGATGAAGAAAATCAAAATAGTACCGATAATAGTAGGAACACTAGGAACAATTCCGATAAACCTGGAAAAAAGAATGGCAGAAATTGGAATCAGTGGAATAGCTGCAAAAATACAACACCTAACGATAATGAAAACGACTGAAATATTAAGGAAAACCCTTGAATGCGGAGAATAACACAAGACAATATAATGAAGAAGCGTTACAGAGAATGAAGAACACCGAAGCTGCAGAACTACATGTTCTACACCCCCATCATGCATCCTCTCCGTTGTTTCACTACCGTTCCTCTAATAGAAAAGTGGTACCAAAGAGCCGAGAAGGGTCAAGGAGGATGGAAAGACCGAGGAGGGAGCACTGGCCAGACCTCTACTGGACAAGTGTGAAGAGAACTGGGATCTTGGGGCGGCTTAGTGCCACTCAAATTCCAGTATAAACCAATGGCCACTACCAGCGAGAAATCAATGGTAAGAGGCTGTTGCGATGATGCAAATTTATTTGCAAATGCTATCGAAGGAGGAGGAGAGAGCTGGAAGTCTGGGGAGACTTGTTGTCACTCAGCTTCCAGAGAACACCACAGGTCTCCAATCAGATCGTTTGTTGACTCCATGTGAGCCAATAATGATGATGATGATGATGATGATGATGATGATGATGATGATGATGAAATTGATTTTGCTATGAATATTTTCGACAAATAGCGAAGGCCAACAATAAAGAATCATAATTATTCATTTAATTATTTTCTGTTACGGCGAGCGTACACTCATATACGCTGTCATATATTGTGATAGAGCAAAACATGCTGTATGTGCATCTATATATATATATATATATATATATATATATATATATATATATATATATATATATATATATATATATATAGAGAGAGAGAGAGAGAGAGAGAGAGAGAGTATATATGATAGCATACATGTTTTGGACTTTCGAAATATGCACTATATTGTCGCCCCTTTAAGAAATAAAAAAAAGAATATATGAGATAAGTCACAGGTTAGAAATCAAGTGAATTGTCCTATTAGATATTACATTGAGGTAATAATTAAGTATCATTTAAATAACATTTTAAATATATGTGCTGATAAGACAAAATATATGTTTATTCATAGCTGAACATTTTGCTAATTGCATTTCATTTTCTCTGATGATATGACCCATTATTGAAAATCCAAGGATTAAGGAAATAAATATAATTCTTGACCATATGTTCCTAGTTTCCAACAGTAAATTCTTAACTTGAATATATTTTGATATATATTTTAATCCACAGAATTTAACTTTAATCATTACACTTATATATATATATATATATATATATATATATATATATATATATA
>NC_136483.1:26681877-26836877 GCF_053919585.1 Euprymna scolopes | reverse complement strand
TTGAAATGTTCCACAGAAACTGAAATTAGTAAATATTTAAGAACTAATGTCGAATTCCTATTGTAACATTTTCAGGAAACTCTGAAGTACTTGAATTTATACGAAAGGTTTTCACTCCCATCCACTTCCCGTTAGCATAAAACTAAATATATCTCATACTACCCACCTTCACGTCTAGTAGATGTGTGTAAAAATTTACAAGTCGGTTAATTAGTTGCGAAAAAAAATCCTGTACACACAAATATATAAACATATACACATACCTAACTTTATATAGAGATATGATTTCTAGCCAACAATTTATTTTAATCTTACGCCCACTAAAATATTTGTTTCTTCAAAGATATGGTCCGTACAGGATCATTTATGTAAAGAGTTGTGTAGCACTTTTGAAATTCTAGAATAAAATTGTTGAACAATAGAATAAATGATTTTTTAATGATATGACAGGAAATGGTTAGAAACAATTTTGGAGATGTATTCTTCGTCTTCTAATTCCAACAAAAAAAAAACATTGGCTTCAACGTAAACTGCAGATGAACAAGAAACAATCGATTGGAAAACAGGTCAGAGCTCAAAGACTTTCGCACTGAAGCACATGAGTTCACGCATGCGAATTTTGGTAAATATGCACAATAAGAAACGCTGGAGCGTTTTTAAATAATTCAAAAGTAACACAAAAACATATTTCTAGAACTACCAGCAACTCAGTACGTTGGGATTAATCACAGACAATGTGAAGACGAAATGATAGATGTTTGTGAAAGAAAGTCATTTTTAGTCATTTTTATTGCGATAAATGTGTTCGTAGTGAATTTGAGACAAAATGTGTAAAAAAAACATTGCTTTTGTAGTGCTCCTTTTTTTATACATTTCATATGGTGTTTCTTAACGTTTGCTTGTAGTCCTTTTGAGCATCTGAACGACTTTCACGCGAATCATGCAATATACGGAGCTTATCTGCGTATGCATTACGATTTTTCCACTATAAATGATCACACATGAAGAAATCAGAAAGCTGAGAGACCAATAAGCAATCCTGAAAATGAGGTGATAACCTCGGGAAAGCAAAAACAGTCATTGACAATGTGACTACGTCACACAATCATGCTGAAAACACAAATGTCGGTTAAGAATAGATTATCGCCGTAATTCTGATAGAAAGGCGTTTATGATCTTAGTGTAATGCCCGAATTTCATAGTAACTTTATTATAGGCATCAAAGAAACAGGGGCAAATGATACCCATTTTTTTAAAAAAAAACCGCCAAATATTCACTTGTGGGTTGTTCAATAGTTTTTCGTTGCATTCAATTTTAAATAAAATTAATTAAATTTTAAATAGCACAGAAACACTAACTTGACATAAAAACCAAGGTGTGTAATCACTCACTAACAAAGTGAGGTTGTCATTTGATTAAAATATGCCTTTCTATCTGACATCACTGTACTTGGTTTCCTTACCTGAATTATTATCCAATAAACAATTTATAATGATGGAAATAAGGAATTTGTACAAAATACGTCTTACTAAAAAATCTTCACTGTGAAATTCATTGTCATCTGTGCATAGAGATTAGAATGATATCGTAAAGTTCTTGTATGACATTTTTCCCATTTTCGGGGGCACGTACCGTTTGCATAGCTCCCACGATCTGTGACGAAACCATAGATGCATATGTAGCGACAGCGTCATCTCGGCATATGCAAATGACCAAGCCGTAGATGGAGTTGACGTCACTGCGCAGCGAATGAGATGAAGAAAAGGAGAGATAGCGACTTGGGAGCACGTGTTGGCACGAGAGGAATAAATAATAAATAATAAACCACATCTAATAAACGTTAGTTATTTATACGTTTTTGCCTTAAACAAAACAAAATTGAAAATATTTATGCGATTTACATTAAATATTTTCTAATAATAATTGAACGGGTGAGAGCGGTTGTTTCTTGATCCCTCAATTTTCTATGCCAACACCGGGTCACGAGTATATATACTACTGCACTCACTTTATGCTTCCTGTATGAAACAAGATGCCATCCGAACTTTTAACAAAAAAATGGTCGAACGATCGTGTGGCGTGGGAGAGAGTGGCGGACATATCAATTAGTTGTACCTGTTTACTATGCCTCCCCACGGGACAGAGTTAGACACCAGGGTCGTTTTTTAACGTGGAGAAAAGGTACAAAAATAAAAATTGTCTCAGTCGTGAAGGATTTCTCCTCCACCGAAAGAGAACAAGAAATAGAAGTGCAGCATCTGAAGAACAGATGCTACACTTTGATCTTGTCCCGAAGGCCAAGGCGAACTTGGAAACGGATAATTAACCTGAGAGAAACACAGGGATACGTCCATGTTGTCGCTGGTTTGGAAAATTACCTGTCCGTGAATTGATGATAAAATAATTGTTAATAAATGCCCTTTGTTTCGATTGAAAAGAATCGAGTCAAATTTCTATCCGTTGTTTCTTTTCGACTCTTTCTGCATATAACACATTGGGTTTAAGTGAAAATGTAACGACCACGTTACAGTTCAGTCTTGAGAGACAATGGATACTCTCTATAAAGATGGCTGTTACAAAAACTCCAACCAAATCTCTTCTGAATCGGTAATTCTTGATTCCAGTGGCTATAAGAAGGCCAAAACGACTGGAGACAATGTCAAGAAAAGCAGAGAGCATATAAAGCACCTGTTATTCCCAAGTTGACACTCATTTAGTACTGACCAGGCTCAACGCTTCTTAACTTCGATGATTTAACGGCAAGCAGTTTATTCATGTGACTTATGTTTATTTGTATAAGAGCTCGTGTATGAAGATTGTATTATGCGATTTAGTGAATTCTAAATCAGAGACGAAATTTAAGCTCAACTGCTCTTATAGACACGTTATTCTTCACAAAACTACCGTAGGCAAACACACCTTAAACGTACGATGCTCTATCGAAATGTTTATAATTGAAGGAAAAAGTATTAAGACACCATGGACCAAATGGTACATATGGAATATGTATCTATTCCCCTGGGGCTGAGCAATAACTATTTCAAGAAGGCCCTTCTTTCGTGACACACTTTGTAATAAAAGATTAAGGATGTTTAAAGTAGTTATCGTTAAGTAAAGCAATTAGTGTCGAAAGTTTCCGCTTACGATGGCCATCTGTGCCTCAGTCTCCATGACTAACCTAAAAGTAAAATGTTAATACGAATCAAACTGATAAACAAATTGGTGAGAGAATAAATATGTTCATGTTCCGTCGTTCCCCTTTCTGTCTTCCAGCTATTAGAAATTAATTCTAATGTGACTGCGCGGTCAGACGTGGGTGCAGTTAAAAACACCTTGACGTTCACAAAAGAATTATATAACATAGTGTTAAGAAAGTGTTTATGCAATGACTGTTACTTGTACAACAGCATTGCTTCCAACAAAGCCTTCATAAAATGATGACTCCTTTTTCAGGGACAAAGCGTCATTACCATTAACCCAGAAGGCCCAATAGTATCTCACGATACTACCAAACTTTGTTGGATTGTTGTTATTCGGTGTGGTTGGCATACACACGTCCATGCATATATAGTCTTTTCTTCGTGTTATTTGAATTCTTCAGATTACTGTTCTCATCTTGAGTGTCATTTTCACGTTTCGATTGATGTAGCCTCCGACCTTCTTCATGTGTATCCTATCGGACTCGGGAATGTTTTATTTACTTCACGGGGGTAGCATGCTTTCGTTCTGTCAGCCATGACTGGATAGAGGTCCTAAGTGTAATTGTAATTTTCAGTTGTCCACGCTATGAATTGAATCTTCAATCTTCAGGAGAATATAAATAGGTGAAGTAAATAATGGGTTTCGTTCGAAATTCCGTTCAAATTCCTTCAAATCCCCATGTTCAACAGAAACATTCACGAGTTGACAAGATATACCTAAAGAAGATCGGAGGTTACATTGACGGAAACGTTGAGAAAATAACACTCAAGATGAGAACAGTATTCCGAATAATCACTAAAACAAATAACCAATCGTTATCTCAAAAACTCAGAAATATAGTTTTGTCTTGCATTTTCTTTATTTATTTTCCTTGGCTGCTGGAGAAAGGCGGAGGTTAAGTATTATTAAGTATAGCGTTTCAAATCATCGTTTGTACTCGTATACGTGCTAGACTGTGCAAAAACACACGACGGCTACCGTTCAACGACGGTGAGCAATTGTGTAAAGAATAAAGTTCAACAAATATGTGTTAGGTCCTCGTATAGGAGTTAGGTCCTCGTATCGTAGCTTAATAGCATAGTTTCCGGTGTAGGCTTGTGTGATTATCCGATGTTTAAGGGGGGGGTAGAGGTTTGACTTTCGGTATCTGAAGGAAGAAATAGCATATTTTGAAGAAGAGTGACAAATGATAGATCACTTTAAATCAATTAAGTAAAAATTCGAGAGACAACAACACGCATCACGCCATGTACATAAAAATAAGTAATGGAAATATATACGCAAAAAAAAACTCGTTATGTATAATCAAGAAAAACAAATCAATGTGGTTAAAATCCAGTCAATCAAGCTTCTTGCATAATTGATATGATTTGCCCTACTCCGCCTCCTTCTACTACTACTATTACTACTACTAAGGTGATAATAAATCACATCTAATAAACGTTAGTTATTTATAGGTTTATGACTAATAAAACAGAATTCAAAGTATTCACATCAAATGTTTTCTAATAATAATTGGATAGGGTTCAGGGTGAGAGCAGGAGTTTCTTGATCCCTCAATTTTATATGGCAACGCTGTGTCATGAGTATATATACTGCACCGCACCACTCACTTTATGCGAGGTGAACGAGCTTCCTCCGAAGCATGAAATTCAAAAGTGATAACCAATCGGAGATGACGACGTTAGGTTTTAGCAGCTCTTGCAAAGAGATGTCAACATTCAGCGCCTGCTTTCCTAAATGTTCATCTATCTGGTACTGATATGGCTCAAAGTTGCTTCTCTCTCTCTCTCTCTCTCTCTCTCTCTATATATATATATATATATATATATATATATATATATATATATATATATATATATATATATATATATATACTAGCAAAAGTACCAGTCGTTGACTGGGTTAAAAAACAGCCTACAGAAAATGGACTCTGATTTATGAAAGTATGATGGTTATGAAAAGGAAGGGTTGTAAAGAGATAGCTTCGAATTTGGGGGTATAAAAACCAAAGCAAAATATGGAAATAAAAATGAAATAGATAAATCCCATAATTTATTATACCATACCTGTTCACACTGAAACACTTATCACAATATTCTGTGGATCTATATTAAAATACCTTGTTAAACTTTGTGACATATTTCCATTCTATGGAGGTCAGGTGCGAACGAACACCCCATAATTTTATTATACCATATTTCTTCAAACTGAAACATAATTATCAAAGTATACTTACGCAGATAGATATGAAAAGTCTTTATTAAAGTTTGTGCCTATTTCCATTCTATGGAGGCCAGGCGCGAATGCAGACCCCACAATTTTATTATACCATCCCTATTTAAGTTAAAACATACTTATGAAAGTATTCTTATGTACATCTATATCAAAAACACTTTTAAACGTTTTTTTTTTTAATTTTTTTTTATTTTTTATTTCCATACTTTGTGGACCAGGCGCGTACGCAGACCCCACAATTTTAATGAATCATCATTATGCCAAATAAAACATACCCATTCCTGTGTCTCTATACATCTTCTATCATTATATGTGATCAGTTTTCTATAATAGTCAACCATATAGGAGCCTATTCGTGACCAGACACAGACACAGACGTTCAGCTTTATATTATATATATATATATATATATATATATATATATATATATATATATATATATATATATATATATCCTCTAAGACCCATAATCTCTCAAATCCCCACCACAGTATATAATATCGCTAAAACAATCAATAACATTATCCAAACTTACATACCTATTAAATACTGCATAAAATCTACCACTGACTTCATCGACCTTTAAAAATTAAACTCTCCCACAAATGCATAACCGCATCCCTTGACGCCGAAAACCTCTTTACTAACGTTCCTATAAATGACATAATTAAAATAATCATTAATCAAGTATAGAAACACAATGCAATACCCCCTCCAGCTATAAAACCCCAAACTCTCGAAAAGTTACTATTAAAATGCACCGCACAAGTTCCCTTCACTGACCCTAATCAGAAAACCTACATTCAAATAGTCTCAATGGGATCATCTCTACGCCCAACATTCGCAGAATGCTATATGACCCACCTCGAAAATAAAATCTTCTCAGATAAAAAAAAAAACGCACTATCTATGCCCGATATATCGACGACATATTCATTACAGCCGAATCAATATAAGAGATTAAAAAACTTAAACTACACCTAAAAACACACTCCCTCCTCAAATTCACCCACGAACCAAACATAAATAACAAAATACCATTTCTCGACATATTAGCAGATTCAAGCAACCCCACTAAATACACAACTTCAACATACAAAAAAATAACTCCCAACAATAATGCAATACTCCTAAATTACCATAGTGAATGCCCAGAAAAATATAAAACTGTCCCTATAAAAAATTTGATTCACCGCGCATACGATATAGCATCAACTCGACAAATATTTTACAAAGAACTAACGAACATAAAAGAAAACTTAATAAAAAATAACTTTCCCAATAAAATCGTTGATAAACGCATAAAACTCTATTTAAACTCATTCCACAACAAAAACATAAACCCTAACACTAACAAAAACGGCACCATCAAAGTATACTATAAAAACCAATTATAAACTAACTACAAAACAGATGAAAAATGATAACAAACCTAATTAAAAGATACGTCAGACCTACTGACCAAAACAAAAAGATCAAACTAATAATATATTATACTAAATTTAAAGCTTCCAATTTAATAATTAAAAACAATAACAATACTAACACCCCACTTAACCAAGCTAATGCAACGTATGAATTTGTTTGCCGAACCCACTCTAAAAACTCATACGTAGGCCACACAACAACAACACTCTCCCGACGACTAATCTATCATTTAGCTGACAATAGTGCCATAAAACAACATCTAACATCCCATGATAAAAACCTACAGTCATCCGATATTAGAAATATCTTAACTAACAATAGTAAAATTCGATACCTTAACAACTGCACACGACAACTAAAATTACTAGAATCCAAACTTATAAAAAAAACTACAGCCCTTTAAACCGGATCTCATTTAACACTGGGACAAATATACTAACAGTATTCAATAACTAACAAGAAACTAAATGAATAAACTATAAAAGTGATAAAACTGAAATTAAAAAATAAAAATGATATAAAAAAATTTCGCCCCGACCCTCCTGCACCCACCTTTATAGCCAATTTTAAAAAAATATATAAATACACCAAGCCTCAAAGGAAAAGAAAAAGAAAACAACAACAATCGCTTCTAATGATAATCGGATGCACCGATAGAAAGCGCTTGAGAAGTGCTTGAGAAGCGCTTGAGAAGCATATGGCCGAACAACAACTTTTGGGCACCATTCTATATAACCTGCCTACCTAAATTAAAAAGACCGATCGGCAAATTGAAAAGTTATCCATCGTAAGATCGTAAAAATGATTAACTCTGTCGTGTTCAATCAGACGTGTTTGAATAATGACTTGCTGCTAATATATATATATATATATATATATATATATATATATATATACTGTTAGGAAAATATATGGCACACATAAGTCGTCTGGCTAAAATGCATTTTGGCCTAACGATTTTCTACGAAGATGAAACTCGGTATATTTTGTGTAACTTAATTACCTAGCTCTACTTACATAATGAGCATTATTGTATGTAGTAAATACTGAGAATCGATACATAAAATATTATATCACCTTATAAAATCTATGTGGACACATGAACAAAATTATATATATATATATATATATATATATATATATATATATATATATATATATATATATATATATATATATAGCTTCAGTTTTTTAATAATTCGATTTACTTTCACACTAAGGATTTGAATAAACTCATTTTAACCTTTTAATAAAAATTTGAAGTGAAGATTCGAATAAAATACGGAAGTACCTTGAGCTTTGGTTTTTTTCCTGGGCCACATTAGATCACAAATAGTATTAATATGTTTGGGGGGGGTCGAGGAATTTTCATAGAGCAGATTTGTGTTTTTCTTCGTTGTAAGCATTATTCTATAAGAATGTCTATCTGTGCTGTGTTTCGCCCATTCTGTATGTAACGAAATATCGATCAGAATGTCTTGCTGTTGTATAAGTTAACAAGTTAACAAACGAGAATTGCAAGTCATTACTAAAGTATTGAGTTTTATCCTAATTGGTTGATGCATAATTGTAAGCTACCATGGCGAATGCGTTGAATGTTGGACAGTCATTTCTACGCAGCCGGAAGTAACAGTAATCGTATACAGTCGTTAGCGTGCCACGTCGTCTCATGCTGTGAACATCCTAACCGTATTTGTATTGACGTTCATAAGATCAATTGCACCTTATTAATAGACTATTAGGTCGTTGTTACAAATGGAATGCCGTATTTCGTGTATGTCAATGAAATAATCGCTGAATACATTACATTGCTACCGTCGGTTTCAAGCCTCAGATAAAGGCGACCAGTTAATGGTAAATAATACTAGGCTCTCGTCAGCCATATTCTTTTCTGTTTATCTTTCTGAGGGAAAACTAAGTAATGTATCTTTTTAATTCTTTAAATTACTTCCCTACGACCCGTCAGAAATAACCGATCAACACCGGAAGCCATGTCAATTAAGCACAAAATCGGACAAAATAAATTAAACAAAATAATTTAAATAGATATTTACTAAAATATATTAACTAAATTATTGAAAGATTGATATTAAAATAAAATATATAGAAATAGGAACAGAAAAGCTATAATTAAATAAAAACTAGCCTGGGTGCTCGGTGTCGCCCGAGTGTTTGGAGGTGTGTGTTGAGCAAAAAAAAAAAAGTGTTAGTAGGCAGGCAGGCTCGGACCCGTACCGCGAAGGAGGAAAAGAACGTGAAAAAGAAACATGACGTCTTTGCAGTTGCGTCTATTGCCAAAATGGAAGTGACAAAGGTTTAAATTAAGGCTAGTCAATCAAAAAAGGGATGACTTTCGACAATATCGGTGAAAAAAGCGACCCCTCCTTGTAGAAAAATAGTTAGTTGAGAGTGAATAAATTAATGTTTTTAGCCAATTTTTCGATATTTGTCGTTGGAAGGGTCGAGCTTCAAATCGATACCGATCACGTGAAAATCCGTCGCCTCTGTCGAAAGTTTTAAACATACATGCATGCATACATACATATATTTAAATAGACAGATAAGATTTATATTATAGATGAACATTATTAGAGATAATGTGTGCGGTCCTAGTTTTTCCCCAGAAAGATAAACAGAAAACAATATGGCTGACAAGATCCTAGCATTATTTACTATTAACTGGTTCCCCCTTATGTTAGGCTTGAAACCGACGGTATTAATGTTTTTCTGACCTTATTACAGTTTTAAATAAATAAATACCAAGCTCTTAAATTGAAAATATTCTTTGTAATCGAGCACTTTGATAGAATCATTTTCCCAAAACAGTGAACAACTATATATATATATATATATATATATATATATATATATATATATATATATATATACCATGTGTGTGTATTTGTTTTTATCCAAACAGCATCAGTACCGTCGGTTTCAAATTCAAACAAAGAGGATCAGTATTTTTCGCTTGTGGGTAACTCTCTTCAGTCTCAATAGAAGCTGAAAGAGTCCAGCAAATGAGGCTAACTAATGGTCCCCTTTTTGGAATTTAAGATCGACGGTACCGATGTTTTCCTGATTTTCTGTAGTACATATATAAGTAAATATTGCGCTCTCATTTTTAAAAGTTTTTTTAATAATCGAGCACTGCTGAGGTTGTTTTCTTCAAACCTATATGGAGAGAGTGCACCGCGCAACAATATAGCAAATTTAATTAATCTCTGATGATGATTACGAAGGTCAAAAGCTTCATATTCTATCTATTACAAACAAAAATAAGAAAGAAAATCTGAGTCAAAAGTTAAAAATCACAAAATATTACAAAAAGAAAAACTCGCAGATTTTAATTACTTTTAAAATTATCTAGATATATTGCTAAATGTCTTATAACTATAAAAGTGAGATAGGAGTACGTGTGAAGACCTATATACTCCATGAAAAGTTGGTATATAGGGTATTCAAACATGTAGAAAACTTTTTAAGCGGTTTTCATCTTTAAAAAAGGGCTGCTAAGGGCTCAAAATTGAAAAATTGGTTCGTGGGGGGTCATCCGATTTTTATCTGTTAGTCAACTGTTTCACGAATGCGCATGCGGGAATCGTTCACTTGACAGATTTCTTATGTCATAAGTCGGTTTGAAAACACTATTTAAAGATCGTGTCAAACTGACCTAATGTTTATCGTACTTGATTCACTGTTTTTAGGTCCGGGTTTCTATCTCAGTTCATGTATTTCTTTTATTTTACTTACAAGAAGTAAACTCTTAATATAAAAAACATAATACTCGCATACACATGCCTAGGTTTCTGGATGAATTCAAAAATAACATTTATGCGTATTTTACGACCGGGCAACGCCGGGCGGCCTGCTAATATCCGTATAAAATCACAAAATTATGTCAGTAATTAATTTGTATTTCTAATAATTTAAGGAAAAGTACCATCGTGGACTTATTTAGTGAAGGATTTCGTTTTGAACAGCGAAGTAAGTAGACAATAGCTCTTTTTTACAAGGGAGTCACTACTTGTCAAGGCCCGAAAGCCACTCGGGGATGTTATTTGCATTCTTGCTTCCCTCCATAACTTTAAATGTTTTAGTCTGAAGATATTGAGAAGTTACTTTACTCACTAAATTTTACGAGACAAGATAAAAGTGCATATGTATGTATATTTAACGGGTATATAGAGACTAAATTTATTTAATATGATGAAGGAAAGAAAAAAAAAAGTTTAACTAAACGGTTTCGAACCTCGCCCAACAGAGCTAAATCAAGGCTAGGAAATTACGATAAAAAATATGAAAATATAAATATATCAGGGAAACAAAAAAGAAACGGGGAAAAATCAAATAGAAACCATATTAAGTCCTAAAAGATTTTTTTTTATTTACAAAGAGGTTTCAAAGGCTTAATGTAAATTGTTTCTAGAATTTTAAAGTGAAAAAGCGAGTGCTACTTACTAAGAATGGAGTGCAAGTCTATACTTAACTTGGAGGAACAAATTATTTATAAGATGTTCGCAGATAGCCGAACCGAAGGTATTATTCAAAACATCAGATGGTGAATAATTTGGATGTTTTTTTATTGTTTTTGTTTTTAGTCCGCCACCATTTCATGATATTTTTCATCGTAATTTCCTAACTTCGATTTAGCTCTGTTGAAAGAGGTGTAAAACTGTCTACCTGGCTTTTTTCATTTTTTTTTTTACCTTTTAATTCATTATACTAAATAAATTTGACCTTTATATAGCCGTTGTTGAATTCTGTATCCCCCTACAAAATATTAGTGATGGAACGATTCCAATGTTTTCCCGATTCCGATACAATTACCGATTCCGTATTAAATTCCCGATTCCGACACAATTACCGATTTTAATTCCGATTCTTTATAAATCTCTAAATATTAAACTATAGAGTAATTATTTTTCACGATTACCGCAAAAACACATGCTAAATTGTGCAGATATTTTCCTAAATGTAAAAACCCACTTGTGGAGGGGGTGATCTATAGATTTAAGTTTTCCTGGTTGTTTAAAATCAATAAATATTTATTATTTTATCATTACTACCAGCAGTGGAAGATTTTGCTTTAAACAAAATCAAATTTTAAAAAATTAAAAGAATTGTTTTGGCATCGGAATATAAGTAATAATTTTTCGATTCTGACACCCCCAAAAGTTCCGATTTTCTTCTTATTCCCGATTCCAATTAATCGTCCCAACACTAACACACACACACACACACACACACACACATATATATATATATATATATATATATATATATATATATATATATATATATATATATGTTTAAATAAGGGAGTAGTCACCAACAATGTGTATTTTTTAACATTATTTTATTATTCCATGTCTTGGTTTTTCATTGAGAATTATGTTTGGATCATTGTAATAATGTTTTTAAGTCATTGAAATCGTTTTTACGCGCGTTTCAGACGGTCTGTGATGCGTCCTCGTCAGAAATTATTTAAAAAAAATAAACATTGTTGGTGACTACTCCCTTATTTAAATATACATCTTTCTTTCGTTGGAATTTCTTAACCCATTTTATATATATATATATATATATATATATATATATATATATATATATATATATATACATATACATATATATATATATATATATATATATATATATATATATATATATATATATATTCCCGGAACATAGCAGACATTGTTTAGTGCAATGCAAGTTATATATTTTTATAAAAAGTTTTCGCAGGCTGTCTTAATCAATGAGCGTCAGAAAGATAAACAACTCAATACGAACTCTTCTCTCTAACCAGCCAGTAATTACGACCAGCCATGAAACCCCGGCCAACGTAAGCAGCAAAGGCGTTAATCACAAGCAAACAACGCATCATATAACACTGTCTGTGCTGTGCTTTATGTGTTGCGCTGTAATCCATCCTATCACAAATTGCCCAATAGATTGCTTTCTTATATATGTTTGGATATTCGTAAAGTCTATGTAAGATTTCGATATGTGCTGTTAATAAAACAATCACCATTGTTTGGCTTCAAAGGAAACAATGGCCTTTTGTTGTCCTTGAATTATGGAACGGAGCTAACTTTTATCTATTCTTCTAAATATAAATATGTGCAAAGGTAATTTTCCTGACCTTTCGTTCATCTAACACACACACACACACACTCTTTCTCTCTCTCTCTCTCTCTCTCTCTCTCACACACACATACACACGCACACACACACACACACACACTCTCTCTCTCTCTCTCTATATATATATATATATATAAATATATATATACATATATATATATATATATATATATATATATAAATATATATATACATATATATACACGACGGTTGTTCAAAATAGAAAACCATCTATTTTGAACTCAAAAAGTTGAAGATCTATGAAAACGAGAGGAGTACGATTAAAACAAGCAACCTTTTGTGCTCTTGAATTTATTTTTATACATATTCACCACTATCCTAAGTGCACCTTTGCCAATGATGAACATTTTTTGGCATATGCATCCGGAGCGTTTTTTTCTTTTGTTATGCAAGACTCGTTATTTATTATTTACTTTATTTTGTTAACTCAAAAAGTTGAAGACCTACGATGACGGAAATGGCATCATTAAAACGAGCGACCTTTTGTGCCCCAGAATTTATTCACTATATAGTCATCATTATTCTCAGCATATTTTTGCCACAAATTAAATGACGCATCCATGCTTCTGACGTATGTTCGACATGGGTTGCTTTCTTAAACTCTCACACCGTCGATATCTGCAACAGACAGATGGAATTCTCAGTCATTATATAGGAGGTATTACTTTTTGAAACAAGAATATATATATATATATATATAATTCAAATTATGAGGTTAGAAAGAACGACCACGTGCGTATCTGTATTTTTTGAAATAAACAACAATTTATTTAATTAAAGTTTCAAATTTTCGGCTTATAAAGCCTTCATCAGGGATTTTCTTTTTAAACAATGCAATATATTTTTTCCTTTTTTTTTTTTTTTTTGTCTTACGTGCCAAGGTGTCGTGTGGCAGAGTTTGTTGGTGGAAGGTAGATATTGTGTATTGTGAGTCCAGTGGTAAGCGCTGTCCATGCGCAAATGGGTAGTTTAGTAGTAATCCACTTTTTAGAAGCACATATATATATATATATATATATATATATATATATATATATATATATATATATATGTGTGTGTGTGTGTGTGTGTGTGTGTGTGAGAGGTACGGTAAAAAAGTAATCAAATTAATATGAACCATAAAACAAATATATATATATGTGTGTGTATGTGTGTGTGTGTGTGTGTGCGTGTGTAGATAGATAGATATGTGTGTGTATGTTTATACGTTATATATATATATATTTAATTACAAGATTCCGTTCTAAACTAATGAACAGATAAGCATAACTTATGGAATATATACATCAGATACATTAGATAATATGTTAAGTAAAGTGTGTTTTATCATCAAATCGCACCCAAAAACATTTTAAATCTGTAAACTACAAAACATTTAATGGAGAAAAGAAGTGCTCGATATCAAATTTTCAGTTATAATCTAATTTATAAAACTCATTATACATGTGTGTGTTTCTTTGTATGTCTTTATTTTTTCAAAGTGTATCTCCTCCGAGAAACAAGGTCGCAGAGCGGCATGAGGCAGATCAAATGATTACACTATTTGTGGGGCGTTGTTTTATAGTTTTTTAGTCGTTAGAAATAGCTGTTAAACGGTAAAAAAAATTAAAAATTGGAACTTCACCGGCGTAAGTGTCTTAAAGTAGTCTTGTACACATGCATAAGACCTGATAAGTCCTGAACTGTCTCTAAGCTTCAACCTCTGTCCCATCGACGAAATGTTGTATCCCTCTGCCCGATTTACATGTATTTTAATGGTGGGTGCTCCGACGAACTCCAAGCCCTCGTATCCCCTCGACGTCATTTCCCCCGACAAACTCGACAAGCAGCAAAGTCCCACCCCATTACACAGTAGAGATCCCTAGATGTAAGAAAAAATTCTACTCTAATAGTTTCTTCCAGAGAACTGCTAAACTTCCGTCCCTGGTTCATGCTTCCTCAACTGTACTGACACGCAGAAGTTCAAATGTAATGTGAACAAACATCTTGCTGTTACAATCACTACATAGTATCCCCACAACTTATATCCCTGATAGTAGTCCCCTACATCAAAGTCCCACTGTGCTTTGTTTGGAGTGAAAACGTAATATATATATATATATATATATATATATATATATATATATATATATATATATATATATATATATAGATTCAGATGTGTTCAAAAGTCAAAACTAATGAAAACAACGAGGTTGTTAAATAGTGCTCAATAAAAAGAGCGGAATATTTCTTTTATTAGGGGTAAACAGTTACATATGGTCGCTACAAATAGCCATCTGTTTCAGTCAAAGAGACTTCATCAGGCGACCTGGAACCTCACGACGCAAAAGAAAAAATGGAAAGTTTTCCATTTTTTCTTTTGCGTCGTGAGGTTCCAGAAAAAATGAGGTTCCAGAACAAATGGAAAACTTTCCATTTTTTTCTTTTGCGTCGTGAGGTTCCAGATCGCCTGATGAAGTCTCTTTGACTGAAACAGATGGCTATTTGTAGCGACCATATGTAACTGTTTACCCCAATAAAAGAAATATATATATATATATATATATATATATATATATATATATATATATTCTGTAAGGCCTGACGAGGCTGTTAGACCGTAAACATGGTCCAACATCTGAAACATATGTAGCCAAACAGATAAAACGGTAATAAAAAATAAAAAAACATATATATATATATATATATATATATATATATATATATATATATATAAGCGAGATATGATACTGATAGAATTCATATGAAAATCCTGATAGATATTACTTGAAGTAATACTTTCAAGGAGATCCTAGCCAAAAAGGAAAAGCTCAATATTTAATAATAGAGCAATATATAAGTTTCGTGGTTTAATTTGAATATTTTTACCTGGATTATTTTGCCATCTTTGGTATTTTGATAACTATACTATTGATTCCGAGGTCCATCGCACACTTAATTCAATGCGCATGGATGGTTAATATTAATGCTCAAATTCTATTACTCATGAGGATAATTACAATGGAGTGGTATATCCACCCAATTTCGGATATACTTTGTCAACACCGAGAAAGCATTTGGACCAAAGCAAATAACACACAATCAACATTACAACGAATAAGCCAACCCGGTATACTTTTCGAAATATCAAGAAGGAGCAGTACGCTTTCGCTATATGGAAACATCACTTTCTCCCATGGGCCTATTTTCTGCCCACCCGGATTTGTAACCCCGAATGACATTGGACTCCTTCCGATAATGGACTACACAGGTTGTATCAACTTCTCTTTTCGTATAATTTTCTCCATACAATTATCCACAACCACTCAAAAACTATTTTCAATAATTGTGCTGAAAAGCAAAATAGCGTCCATTCGCAGCTGAACATTTTGCTAGCTGCATTTCATTTCCTCTGATGATATGTGTCATTGTTGAAAATCCATGGATTAAGGAAATCAAAATAGCCCCTTCTATATATTCCTTTGTCAAGCAATAAATTTTTAAATCAAATATATGCCTCTATATGTTGTTTTTTCAGAATTTAAAATTAAATCACGAAACTTATATATATATATATATATATATATATATATATATATATATATATATATATATATATATATATATATATATATATATAATTATTTACTATAATAATTTCTAAATATCTACAGACACTAGTGTTTCATCCTTTCAGGAATCATCAGTGCAAAGATTCGAAAACTCACTATGTCTGTATGCCTGTCTCTATAGATTCACAGTGCATCTCCTCATGTACGCATTCAAGTACTCAATGTAATGCAGTTTCACAATATATAGAGTTCATTTTCAAAACTGTAACTGAGATTTATGAAAAGAAACAGATGAAACTAAACATTTTATATAGAAAAAGTCTTCATTTCTAGATTTTTATAAGTAATGTAAAACGTTGTATATGCTTTTTATAGATGTTAAATGTGAACGCAGATACCGATGTATATATAGTTAATATACTTATAATACTTATGCACATACTTATGATAATGTAATGACAGAATATGCATTGTAATAGAAATGTATTTATAAACAAAACGTTTCCCTATCCGTATCAACCTTTAAATCGTTGTATACTCGTTCGGACGTTCGATCTCTTGTGGGTTGATACGCCGTTTTCGCTGTTGTGTTGTGTTGGTTGTGGCAGTGACAGCAAATCGATGAGCTTCGTCGTCTTTGTTGACCCTTCGCCTTTACGTTGTACCTTGTCTACAATAAAAAAAATATGACGTCGCTTTCCGGAAATACATCAACTGAAAGAAGGTGGTTATATATATAGAATAAGAAAACATGTGCAATTAACAGACATTCCGTACAACATAAAAGAAAACTAACAAGTTTTTGGTTTGTATTTTCGATAAAATATTTTCTTTGATTTATTACAGGAATAAAGTTTTTAGTAGTTCAAAAAATTCTTTCAGTTTAATGAACACTGAGTATATTACTATCACTTTCGCGTTGTGTGGATTTTTCTTCACGGTTTAATTTTAACGGTTCAACTAACTCTTCTCTAACTGAATTTTCAAATTAACTATGAAATGACAAATTCGCTCTGCGCAATTCTTTTTATAATCTATAATATTAATTTAAATGTATGTATGTATGTATGTCTCACAAAAGTTTCGACACAGGCGACGGATTTTCAGAAAATTGGTATTCTTTTGAAGTTCGACCCTTCGGACAACGAATATCGAAAAATTGGCTATAAATATTAATTGCTTCACCCTGTACTGGACACCTTTCTATAGGAAGGGGTCGTTTTTTTCGCCGATATTTTCGAAAGTCATCGCCTCTTTTCGATTGTCTAGCCTTAATTTAAACATACGTCACTTCCGGTTTGACGATGGGCGCAACAGCTAACGCGGCACGTTTTTGTTTTGTTTTTTTCACGTTCTTTTCCTCTTTCACGGTACGGGTTCGAGCCTGCTTGCGTACTACCACTTTTTATTTTATTTTTTTTTTTTTTGCGCTCGCAATTTTTCTTTTATTTTAAATTTTTTTTTTTTTTTTTTCGTTTTTTGCTCAACCAACACCCTTACATACATCTCCACTTTCTTTTCCGCTTTCGCGTCACGGGTTCGAGCCTGCCTGCCTAATAAAACTTTTTGTTTTTGTTCAACACACACCTACAAACACACGGGCAACGCCGAGCACCCAGGCTAGTTTTATAACAAAGCATGGTTACTTGGCTTCGACATAAACGAATAGCCGATACGCGTTTTAACCTCGGTTTGGTTGGGTTCGAATAATCGCATATACTCTTGAACATTTTCGACGTATCTGATTCTAACAAACCTTTACTCAATTCATAGTTGCCATCCCCGCTTTTGACTCACTCGTAGTTAAAACAATATGTATCATTTTTTAAAACTTTATAGCTCATGTTAATTGATAAGTGTTGATTTCTTCATTACATTTCCCCAAATAAACATTAGTAGATTTACTCACTAATTTCTTTGTATATCTGCAACACATTGCTAAATGTTCCCAAAACTCTAAGAAGGGGTTGTAAAAAAAAATAATAAATAAATAAACATACAGGTGAACCGTATTTGTTTAAAAATAAAAATACTCAATTTGAAATCTACAATTAAGAGGGTTATATGTTTTTCGTTTTACTGCTCTTCGGATTGTTCAACTTTGCGCTGATTTTTGTGGCGGGAAATAGCTCTCTCTGTATTTTGTCTCATCCTCAAATCCTTTAATTCATCATTTACAAAATTTACTATACTTACAGGTCATCTTTTCTTTCTTTTCTTTAAACATGGAGTCTGTCCGTATAACCATGCAGGTGCAGTGGTAACGAAAAGACTTTAGTTTTCTGTTTCTACTTTTTCTAAGGTTGTCTCTTTACTTTATGAAGAGTCCAGAGTATCTTAACTGGAATTTATCGAGGATAAGAGTTAAGGAGTGTACAGTAGTCAATGGGAAAATGTCGTATTTACTGCCCATATTTTTATTCATTTTATTAAGTTTCTGTTATACGTATTATTTTCTTCGTGTTCAGATATGTGTATGCTATATTGCATTCTTTGAGTACGTTGGATAGTGATCTTATAACTAATCAAAGTGCAAATAGGTCGTTTCCTTAGAAGACACCTTTGTATTCATATTTCTGTCATATGTTTTTCCCGGTCTTCATTTTTCCATTGCTTTTCCATAAAATTCACAAGTTTATTTGATATTTAAATATTCATAAGTATTCAATTATTCATGTGTAGTGGAGTGTGTTGTACGCTTTCTTATATTCGAATCATGTCATGGTTACGTTCGATTTTTTTTTTTCTTTTTCACTTTTTGCTTCTACTAATACCGTCTGGTCAATATATATGAGGTCATCTGTCATTTTCACTTTCGATATCCTTTCTTTCGGGAGGAGTCCGTATCTATTTTTCTTTTTTATTTTACACGGTGGTCACCACTTATCAAGGCCCGGAAGCCACTCAGAGATAAGGGTTATTGCAAGTACAGTATGTTAGTGTGGGGATTTAATGAAGTGTTTACTTAAGAGGACGGTTCATTAGGAATTTGTTAAAGTTGGACTTGAAGACATCCAAGTTGTAGTCAGGTGGGAAGCAGGCAGACGGAACAGAGTTCCACAGGCGTGCAGTTCTAAGAAAGAAGCTTTGTTCATGGAATCCATGTTTTGATTTAGGCACAGATAAAGAGTGGGGGAAATCTTTTACAGTGGATTCAGCTAGACGGGTGTTTTTCGTGTGAAAAATTGGCGAGGGAGGACCAAAGATTGGAGTTTAGACGAGCACCTGCCATGGAAATAACGATAAAACAAGGATAGGCTCGCAACGTCTCTTCTGTGGGAGAGAGGTTGCAGGGTAGAGAAAAGGGCATCCCCCACTAAGCCACGAAGTCTATTTTGTACTCTGTCAAGGCAGGATAGGCTGTTTTTAGCAGCTCCTGCCCAGATATGGCAGCAGTATTCCATCCTTGGACGTACTTGGCTTTTATATAGATAGAGAATTGCATCAGTAGTGAGATATTATCTGGAGCGGTAGAAGGATTCCACCATCTTTCCAGCGACCTTGGCAACAGACTTGATGTACGTGTTCCATTTCAGATCAGGAGTAAAGGATAAACCCAGAAGTTTGTCATAACACGGCGCTTCTCCTAGACGAGAGCTATCCATCACAATTGATGCCAGATGGGGATCAGAGCGTTGATGATGTAAAGATAGGAGTTTGGTTTTAGATGCATTAAAGGTAACCAGCCACGTCTTCCCCCACTGAACCACGCGCTCGAGATCAGAGGAGAGAGAATCAGAAAGAACTTTGTCATTTACAACCTTTGATGTGTTGCCATAGATGGTCGTGTCATCAGCATAGATGTCAACGAATGATTTAAGTATGTGTTTAGGGAGGTCATTGATGTAGATCAGCTATTGCGTGTACAGTACGTTAGTATTGGAGATTTGATAAAGTGTCTTACTTAAGGGGGCGGTTCATCAGGAATTTGTTTATGTTAGACTTGAAGACATCCAGGTTATAGTCAGGTGGAAAACAGGCAAACGGAACAGAGTTCTACAGGCGTGCACTTTTAAGAAAGAAGCTTTGTTCATGGAATCTACGTTTTTGGTTTTGGCACAGATAAAGAGTGGGGAAACTTTTTGACAGTGGTTTCAGCTAGACGAGTGTTTATCGTGAAAGATTGGGGAGATTGGAGCTCAAACGAGCACTTGCTATAGTAGTAACAATAAAACAAAGACAGGCTCGCAACATCTCTCCTGTGGAAGAGAGGTTGCAAGGAAGAGAAAAGGGCATCACCCACTAAGCCACGAAGCCTATTCAAATTTTTCAAGATCTATGCATGTTTTTCAGCAACTCAGCATATTGTGACCTTGTTGTCTTGGTTATACATTGCTCTAGAAATGTATTGCTGCTGCTGATTCTGAGTGATCTAATTTTGTCATATATCCATTTAAATTTCATTGTTCGTAAAGTTTTTTTTTTTGTTTTGCTTCTACTGTTAAAAATCTTGCTTCAAGAAAATACTTTTCAAGGAATTTTTGAATTACGTAATTCTGGAAGTAAGAACATTATAACTATTATAAATATCTTATATATAGTTTTCTTCTTTTTGTTTGCTGTTGTATAGCTATTTTCACATGTATGTTTTAGTAAATAACTTTGATAATCTTTATTATGATTAATTTATTTTCATCATTTCCAAAACTATAAAGCCACCGATATGTTTTCAAAGAAACGGAAAACCTATTTATAAATCACATATCAAACAACTGCGCATTGTCTGATGTGGTCTAATATTAATACAAACAACATAACTGGCAACCGTAATAGAAAGTGACACATTAATAAAATTTATCATTCTTTCTGCGATCCAACTATATTTGATACAAATACGTTTTCTTTGAATTGTCCACTTCATTGATTTGAATTGCCATGGTTGTCTTTAGTTCAGAAATAATCTGGTGACTGTTTTAATAAGCATTATCTATTACATAGGATAACAGCTAAAAATCGGGAGATGATGTTAAGGTCCCGTGAGTGTCAAGCTTACTCAGGATCACATATTCTACTGATTGAAAAGAAAACACCAGATTATCATTGGACGCCAACACAACAAAGACAAAGACTATTACTGTAACTGAAACTTAGTGGACAAGTTAAGCGTAAAGCGAAGTTTATTTGTACCATATTTTATTGGATTCCAGAAAGTATTGTTAATTATATAAACGATTCCATTAGTAATTTTATTTACGGGGAAGTGAGACACCTATATTCTAATGCGTTAGATAAAAAGTAAATTTTAAAGAATCCAAATCTACTTGTTTGTTATTAAAACTCACCGATATTTTTAAAAATCTTGGCTATTTGAGTGCCAACCAAACAGAACTGACCTACAAAATAACTCGGCCTCTTTTTTATTGTAGTGTTAAAAGGATGCATCAAGCCAAACAAAACAGAAACATCGCTCGTTTTATCTTTTTAAATCTATAGAACGAAAGAGTGAAGCCAGATTGGCTGCTCTTGTCGCCCTAACAATCAATTCTGTTAAGTGCTTAAGTGGAAAGAATGGCGAATAAAGAAATAAAAAGAATTCTTGATTTCTCTCATGTATTAGATGCGTCATCGACCAATGTTGGGATTCACGCAAACCGAATTATACGAATTATATGAATCTAAATAACCCGTTTAAAATGTTCTAAGATTAACTTAATCAATAAAATCATCACGGTATTAATAAAATAGTGGCCATTTTTCGCGTCTCTCTATGTGTGCACTTTTCGTGTCAACGGAACTTTTATCGTTACACATTTCTTTTACATAAATAAAAGTAACAAATAACCTTTTACAAATACAAAAAATAAGTTACAAAATTTTATCCACTAAAATGCATTTCAGGTTTTTGTAAACAATACGGCTACTTTATTGTCAAAAGTTGATATAACATTTTTAAAAAGTTCTTCCTGGTCCTTAGAAATTTGAAAAGAATTTAGATGTATCGAAACTGTTGAATAAAAAGTCATTTTTAGCCTTAAAATTCTTAGTAAATCCCCATGTGTTTATAGATTGAAAGTTTTGGAAGCGTTTTACACCGAATACTTTTTTTAAATAAATATTAACACATGAGCAACATTAGTTCTATTTTTATAACATGGTTAAATTAATAATAAAAACATAATAATCTCTACCATTATATAAAAGTTACTCTGCATGTGTTCTTTCCTTATAAGTTCTGAAACGGCTCAGCCTATCTTTTGCAAATTTCACACAAAGCTAATTTATATGTCTGGCAGTGTTCTTAGATATATTTTGTACATATATTATTCCGATAAATATCGAAAATCGAAAAAATCCGATGTTAAAAATAGCTTTTCTCTCTTATAGATAAAAAATAATAGTTTTTGCAGGGAAATATTTTACGTTACACCCTAAAGGGAGATAATAAAATTCAGTAAATCATTTTTTCTTGAAAAAAAAAATTAATTATAATCTGGAGATATAGTTTAGTGGTAGCGTATTCGACTACAAATCGGGCAACACCGGGTATATACGGATAGTTATGAATAAATTGTTCGAATAGAAAACAGAAAAATTATGAGGTAAGATATATGCATTGTTATAGTTTATTGTGTCCTGCTTTTTAAAGAGAGCAAGAGAAATATTAATTCAATATTTGTTTCTGATATTTGTCCCCCTCGTTTGAACTGACGCTTTCTGCTGGAGGCATCATGCTAAAGAGACTGTATTTTTTATATTTGTTTGTTTCGTTTTTTTTTTTTGTTTTTTTTTTATAAACTAGTATGACTACCTGGAGCAAAGGTATCACATATTACTATTAAAACTTCAATCACTCTATCCTTTTTTGTCCGTTTCTCTATCTTCCTTTTTTTACCTTCTCCTGTCCCCTCCCCGTCTTCCTAATTCCCTCTTTGATCTTCTCTCAGCCTAGTTCTTTCTATGCACACACACACACACACACAACTATCCTTAATATAATAAATCTTTAGAGGACTGAGTTTACATTATTTTTCAAATCTATGTAAATAAAACAGTAGATGTCTGTATGCATGTGTGTAAATATTTAACCGCTAAACCCTTAAACTACTAGTCACATAACGCTGTTTATTAACAGAAAATAATAATCATACACCAAGGATGATTTATAACGAGTAAAATATTTATTAGGAAGGATGAATAACGCGTACAGAAATATGTCGCCAAGTTAAAATGAAAAATGTTCATTTAAACTTGCTAACATTTCTATGAATTTGCGCATGTATAAACTAATAACTAAAAGTGGTTTCATTTTGTTTGTTTAATTGTTTTTTGTTATCTATCTGTTGTGTTAACTTAAACGGTAGTAAACGCGGTTAGAGCGTTAAAAGTTTTGGTTTCGATTATAACTGAAGGCATCCAAATCATTTTTTAAAAAACCTCAGTAATATATAGCTATAAATATTGAAGAGGGAATTGTTTTTGTAATAATAAATACGAATTCTACATGAATTAAAATATATTAAGTGTATTTTTCAACTGTAAAGGTCGGTTGTCCCCTGCTAGCTAATACAGAAAATGGCTGAAGACCCGGCTACTCCCGTTTCACAAAGTAATCTGGTACAGTTGACCCCCCCAAAAAAAAATTAATACTTTTTTCTTTTAATTTAAGATATTACACATTCATATCAATACTGATCAAGAATGTACGAACTTTTTGTGCGTTTGTTGTGTAGTTTTGGACTTTTATGTGGACGTACAGGAACAACTGCTCTTTATATAATAGATTAAGCTAATTAAACCGACCTTCCGCCACATTCTACTTATGTGCGTTTTTTGATATATTCTAACGAGATAAATGCTGTTTTTTTATTATTGTGATTGACGTCAGCATATTTTCATGTTCATAGAATTGAAGCATTTTATTGACGTAATAGTTTCGAAAAGAGAAGAAATATGGAGGGGAAGCTATTCTCTTCCAATCGCAATATTAGCGAAAGATATTGCGTGCCATCGCCGGCAAAACACATTGAAAGAACCATTTTGTTTTGCTATGCTGATCTTTTAACCGAAATCCCACCCCCACCAATACTCCGATGGAACACAATTGAATGAGGGCAAACAACCCCAGAAGTTTTCACTGCTACTGATGTTAAACTGGAATATCAATTTTTTTCCAGACTCCTGTTAAGTTGGGAATCTTATCAATTTTTGGTCCACAACGTGTCACCTAAGATAGCATCTCAAATCTACAATTTCTTCATTTAAAAGGCACAAAGCTTTTCTAAGTCTACTGGTCCGATTAGGAGAAGGAAAACTAACAGTGTACATCGCATCGTCCACCATTCCTTATAAAAGGTGGTTTGTTTATAGCCCGAAGTGATCTAATTGGGGAATGCCAACACGGCTATTTATGCATCCGTCTAGTGCGCCCCCTTCTCAGGTTAAACACACTTTTCGTGCCAGACTTTTCCCTTGGATCAATTCCAGGAACCCAGCTGTATTAAGTATTTGTATCGTTTCTTTTGGAGCCACAATATTAGTGCTTTGTGTGCTGAAAACACGTGCATGATTTTTTAATAAATAATACTAAAGCCCAGAATTCGGCACATTCCGCTAAAACTCACGTCGCATTTTACATTTGTTGGCGATGATTAAGCAATAACTGGCTCTTATGCACTCAAAATCCCATTCCCCCCCCCCATTTAAAACATTAAACATTTAACATAGCAAACATTTATCCATATAACACTAAAACTCTTAGGATCATGAATATTCATTTGCACGTGGACCGTTTAGAGGCTAGGAAGAATGACAAAAAATATGAATGAAAGTCGAAAGATAAAAAAAAAATGGCGAGTGGAATGGAATGGTGTAAATATTTTATAGATAAGTATGGAAAGAAAGAGGATAGTGGAGAGAGTGAAAGAGGAAAGAGAGATTAAAAAAAATAGATAAACTACAATAGAAACGTCGTACATTATGACACAATTGTAACACGATGAGTCAGTCACTATATGACCGCTCAAGTGTTGCACAACGTCCTAGAAACGGCAACCAACGTATGTTTGTAGACAGGGAGTTACCTATTTGACGACTCTAGGCCCTGCCGGTCTTAACAAATAGTATTCTAGAAAGCAATAAAACATACCTCAGTCTGTTGGGTTTCTTCTCTTCGTTATCGTTCATCTCTGGTCCCAATGGCGACAGTTCTGAGGAGGATGGGAGATTAATATCGTCTGAATTTTTCTGGACGTCCATTCCTCGAGGTGACTACTTGAAGTTATGTTCTGGCTGGGAAGGGTGACGACCTCGTCCTGATGTTTAAGGCAGATTAAACAACACGCAACACAAGTTGTAATATATAAGAAAATATTAACTATTTATTTTACATGATATATTACAATAGTTTACAATAAAGCAATACACACTTACAACAATTAGCATTTAAATTATCAACTTATTTATTCTTGACTAGTGCTGGAAAAGAGAGGCACCCCTCTTTTACAGAGAGGCAAAGATACGCGTTCTTACCCCATGGTTGCTGGCGATCAAATAGAAAGTGATATGGTGAAATTGCATTGTGGTTGCGCTTTTCCCCTGTATCGTTCTGCACGACTAAATCACCTCCCGGCCATGGTGGGGTCGGGGGACAACAACGCCGTGGCATTACAAAATAGTGTTATATTCCTCCTTATACACTCTGAAATTTATGAGTATTCATGAATTTCAGAACTCCCTAAATTTCTGTGAATTGTATGTCAGTCAGCCGTTTGCGATCAATGTTCCAATGCTCCTTCGTTCCCTTAGGAACTCAGCAGAGTAATACTTTATTTCCACCTGGCTTCTGTGGTCAGATGGTACGTCGCTTCCTATACCAGAGAGGGTAATTATCCTCGCTCTCCATAGAGTCAGAGAAAAAATGAGCAGGAGAAATTTCAACCACCTCTCAACATAACAGACCTTACCACCAAAAGTCCTGTTATGATTTCGGTCACTGGATTTACGCCTCGTTGCTAACAGTATTGGTTTAGCTTTTAACCATAGTATTACCATTGGGATTACGTCTTTTTGGGGGCCACCAGATGTATTCTGCTTCAATTAATTTTGTAACAGATGAAATTACGTCCCTTCTTGGGCTACCAAGTCAATTTATTTTGTAACAGACATTTTTTTTGTAAACATCTATTACCACAGGGACTACGCCCCCTTCAGCAACCAGTCTAGTTTATTTTAATTAGGCCGGAGTCATGTGACTTCATTTCGAGTGATATGATCACGCCGACCTCCACAAATTGGATCTTTATTAGAGCAAGGAGTTCGTTGCAGAACGACGAGCAGAAACCACCAACCGCGAAGTATTTCATAATTGTGAATTTTTTTTTAATTATTATTATTATTATTATTATTATTATTATTATTATTATTATTACTACAACAACAACAATAATAATAATAATAATAATAATAATAATAATAATAATAATAATAATAATAATAATAATGATAATATATCCTTAATTCCTAGTAATAGTTATTTAAGGATTAATCAAAGAGAAGGGCATTCAGATTAAATTAGTTGGAATACCCAATTAGGGCGATTTTCCACAAAGTGAATGAATTCAGGAACCTGGATTTTAAGTCAATGACGCAGCATGTATACAACTTGTTTTTGTTTCTCAAAAAAAACATTAAAAAAATCATTTCGAAGTACCTCAGTCACAAGTTCCGTTGTTCATAAATTAAAAAAAAAACATTTGAAGTTATTTTATTCATAATTAACTTTCTCTTAAAATTCACAGAAAATTTAAAGGTATTTAATTTATTATTAAAATAATTTTCTTCCTAAAAGATCATTTCGAATTAATCCACTTTCACCACACATGAAATTTAAATTAGTTAATGATTAAATCTGTATAATTTAATAGCTTGAGAAAATTAGAGTTTCAACTATGTCAAATCTCCATTAAATTCAAATCGATCGTTAATCTCCCTCTGTAGATATTTGTATGCTATATAGAAAATAATTATTTAGAGAGTAGCCATTTAACGTTAGCCTTTTGCTTAAGATCACAGGTCGGCATCTGTTCTCGTGCTATGCTTAACCTATTTTGTCCTCGTTCAATTTTTATTTTTAGAATCTATTTAATTTTTTGAAAATATTCTTCAATCAACATTTCATGAACGTTTATAATTTGGTTTAATTTCAAATAAACCTTTAATTAAGGAATTTGCTCGAATAATTTTTCTTTAACAATTATAAAAAATCAGAAAACATTTTAAGTATCATGTTCGCAAATAATTTACTTCAAAAACTATTAAAAATTCACGTAGTATTTAATGTATTATAATCAAATAATTTGTCTTTGCCAAATTACCAAAAATGCAGAAAACATTTTAAGTACCACGTTCGAATAATTTTCTTTAAAAAATTATCAAAAATTCAGACACATTCTAAGTGTTATGATTGAATAATTTCTCTTTTAAAAATCAGCAAAAACTCAAAACATTCAATGCATCATGTTCGAACAATTTTCTTTTCAAAATTATCAAAAACTTTACAACTTTCAAAATACTTTATTCACTAATAATTCTTTCCTTAAAAATCATTAAAAATTTAGGATACCCTTTATGCATGGCTCCATAAGTAATCTTTTTTCAAACCGGGTAAAAATTAAAAAAAACAAGGTAACTTCTTGAAATTGTGTTCTGGTTGGGAAGGGTGACAACTTCGTCTTGATGTTTAAAGCAGATTAAATAACACGCAACACAAGTCGTAATATATACGAAAATCTATTTATGTTTACATGATATATTACAATACTTTACAAGAAAGCAATTAACATTTATAACAATTAACTTTTGAATTATCAACTAAGCTATTTGTAACTAGTGTTGGAGAAGAGGTCTCCCCGTTTTTTACAGAGAAACAAAGATAGGCGTCCTTACCCCATGGTTGCCGGCGATCAAAGACAAAGTGATACGGCGAAATTGCATTGTAGTCCCTTTTTCCTCTGTATCGCTCCGCGTGACCAAATACCTCCCGGTCATGGTGGTGGACGCAGTGGCACTACAGAATAGTGGCACATCATAATGGATTCCTCTTTTGTTAAGTCCTTTAATTTAATAATCTTATAATCGTTTTAAAACATAATTAACAACCAATGTCAAGATGATAAATATCTAATAATATACTAGCGGCACCTGTGAAAATTCCACAGCTGACACTTTCATGTGTAATATATTGATGTTGGCATTTTGTGGATGCTCAACGTAAATGGAACCACCCTGATATTATAGTAGCTCTTTTGTTAAAACTGCAAAAGTATTTATTTAAGCTAGCAGGGATACCCAGTGTAGCCCGGTCGTGAAATACGCTTAAATAAGATATTTTGATTCATGCAGATTTCATATATATTATTATAGAGCCAATTTTGTATCGATTCTTATATATTAAAATTTTGTAATTTCAAAAATAAAAATATATCCATATGGCTTGCGTGCATCAGCTTGAATCGAAACCGATACCAAAACTTATGATATATATATATATATATATAATTTTAGTTCTTTCAGCTGTAATCGAAACCGAAACCAAAAATTATGAAGAATTCTTGGTAAAATTATTTATAAAAAATAGATTACTTGAGTGCCATCAGCTATAATCGGAACCGAAACCAAAACTTATAAAGAATTCTTGGTAAAACTATTTATTACAAGAAATGGAAGGTCATAAAAATTAAATGACAGTCACTCGGAATAAAAAAGATGTAAGCTGACGCACAAAATAATACACACGCTATCGTATTAATATATAGATATAAGAAATATTGACCTAAGGAGTCACTAATTGCCTAAAATTCTTATAAACTTGCTTATTTATTTGCTTGCTTGTTTGCACATTGAGTGAATTAGATAACAAGAGAAATGATACCATCGGAAGAGGAGAATAAAGGAAGAGTGATTAGTACTAACAATAATGGTGGCCTAAGAAGAAACGAGTGACGAGTAAGGTAATGAGAGAAACCAATAGCGTGTAATAATAGGTCAACACTTAAATCAGGAGTTCTCAAACTTTGCTTGAACCATGAACTCGTTTAACTATATGTAAGAATGTCATCCCTTCCTCATTTCCCATCTCGAATCGAAATCGAGTGGGAGAAATAGTCTTGCTTTACTTTATCGCCGCCGTAAAAACGTCTCATCTCTGAACCTGAGTTGTGAGACAGAACGAATGCAGAGCGAACAAAAAATATAAGTATCTATTACATGTACATCTATAAACGATATTACTTGTGTTTTAGCATTCGAGCGGCTAAGATCATTGTGCGATCAGTATTAAAAACTCTTTAGTTGAAGAAAAGTATAACGAAGTTTTGGTACGAGCACATTGTTCCAGAGTTCAGTATTAAAAACCGTGTTGTTGGAAAAAAAACTACTCGGTGATGAAGAACTAATAGTAAACATGCATATGCATTGAATACGGTGTCATCAGAGAAAAGTATACTACGTAACAAATTTCCAGTGGAATTCACGTTGTTTCTATTTTTCTGTATTGTTTTAATCTTTCAGTATCAACATTGAACCAATGGCCATAGGTAATGCGATAAATAGTCAAGAATCGTCTGCTTCTTCACAATTATACCGGCATGAAAATAAATAAAGTGCACGTGATCTTGTTGGGTTAATCAGAGCTTTTTGTAACTTTTGTAATTATGAATTAGTCGCACTGAATGCCAAGTCACGAAAATAAGTAATGAAAGAAATTTTTCTATAATTTATGAAAAACTTTTGAGTGATTAGGGTGACCTCTTTGTTTAAAATATAAACCATATCTTGATTTAAATAAAAAACATTGTTAATGCAGGATTTTAAAATAGAATCCCGATTAGTTTTACATCACTCATTATCCCTAGACAAAGATATCACACGTTCAGTTTCTTCCATACAGATAACGAAACGACAAGTCACGTAGCATCTCATTCATATATATATATATATATATATATATATATATATATATATATATATATATATACTAGCAAAAGTGCCCGTCGTTGACTGAGTTCAAAAACAACCTACAGAAAATGGACTCTGATGTATGAAAGTATGATAAAAGGAAGGGTTGTAAATTTGGGTTGAATTTGGGGGTATAAAAACCAAAGCAAAATATGATGAAAGTAAAAATAAAATAGATAAGCCCCTAATTTATTATACCATACTTGTTCACACTGAAACACTTATCATAATATTCTGTGGATCTATTTTAAAACACCTTGTTAAACTTTGTGACATATTTCCATTCTATGGAGGTCAGGTGCGAACGAACACCCCATAATTTTATTATACCATATTTCTTCAAAATGAAACAATTATCAAAGTATACTTAAGCAGACAAATATGAAAACTCTTTATTAAAGTTTGTGCCTATTTCCATTCTACGGAGGCCAGGCGCGAACGCAGACCCCACAATTTTATTATACCATCCCTATTTAAGTTGAAACATACTTATCAAAGTATTCTTATGTACATCTATATCAAAAGCACTTCTAAACGTTATTTTTTTATTTCCATACTTTGTGGACCAGGCGCGAACGCTGACCCCACAATTTTAATTAACCACCATTCTGCCAGATCGAACATACCCATTCCTGTGTCTCGATACATCTTCTATCATTATATACAATCAGTTTTTTTTTAAATAGTCAGCCATATAGGAGCCTATTCGTGACCAGACACACACACACACCTTCAGCTTATATATATATATATATATATATATATATATATATATATATATACACGAGCAGGGATACCCGATGTTGCCTGGGATCGAATGATGATAGACAAATGTTTTACACGCCTATATTTTTATTATCATGGAAATCGGTAAAATCGCCCTTTTTTTTCAATCTAATCAATTGATTACTTGCTTTTGTTGAGGACCCTTCACATACCTTTCCACAGTGACTTAATCCATAATACATTGTAGTTTACATTGCATTCTAGAGAACCTGCTGTTAATGTCATAAAATTATTTCTATATAATGGGTTTAATTAAAGTTTAAAATGCAAATATCAATGATCATGCTTCAATTGTGCTCAGAACATTCATTTCGAACATCCGATTATCATATCAAAGAACCTACAGTTGATTTAATATGCCTGGCCTTACTGCTTGTGTGGTGATAATGGCTTGAATTTAAGTTTAAAATGAAGACAAAATCAATTGTGCTTTAAAAAGAAACAAACTTCTAACGATCGCTTGTCATATAAACGACTATTTATTTATATGTTGGGCCTTTCGGCTTCTGTTGTAATAAAACTTCTCAAATGCATTTGTGATGTTAGGCTGTGTAAGGTGTTCACTTTGGTCAAAATCACATGTTCCTTCTTTTATTGGGTTATTTTGATTATCAATATTTATTGAGGACATTTCGATACAAAATGAATACTGCCAGGCACATAAATTATCTTCGTGTGAAATTTCAACAAAATCAGCCCAGTCGTTTTAAGGTACGTAGGGCATTAACTCTCACGCACATACACACAGACAATATTCCTTTTATGTTTGTGTGTATATATATATATATGTATAATAAAAATAAAAATAGAAGAAAAAGAACTATAATTTGGTATACGGCCCCATACAATCAAATGTTAAAAACAAAACTTGGCAAGGAATTTCTAGATCTTATTGAAAAACACTTTCCCGCAACCAACCCCTTACACAAAATCTTCAATAAAAATACCTTGAAGGTATCTTACAGTTGTTGCGAAAATTTAGAGATGATAATTAAAGCACATAATAACAAAATACTAAATGAAAACAATGTAAACAACAACAAAATAAACAATAAAAAAGTAGACACCATGACAGAAATAAAACCAACACTAACAGAATTAATAATAATAATAATAATAATAATAATAATAATAATAATAATAATAATAATAATAATAATAATAATGATAATATTGATAACAATAATAATAATAAAAAAACAACCCCGGACAAGAACAACCATACCATAAATAAAAATACTAATAACGAACAAGATAAATGCAATTGTAGACATCGCACACTTTGCCCAGTCCAAAATAAATGTCGAAGAAAAAGTGTAGTTTATCAAGCAACAATATTTGCGAAAGAAAACCCGAATAACAAGAAATATTATATAGGCATGACTTCCTTAGATTTCAAAACCCGATACTATGACCACAAAAGTACATTCAAAAATAAAAAAAACACCGTATAAAAACAACACTAGCGAATAAATACTGGGAACTCAAAGAAAGCGGACATTCGCCGGTAGTCGAATGGAAAATAATGAGACAAGCTACCACGTGCAGACATTTAGACGACCCATGTAAATTATGCCTCCATGAAAAATTTGCTATCCTGTACTTTAAAGAACCTCAAAATCTATTAAACTGTAGACAAGAAATAGCAAACAACTGTGTTCACAAAATAAAAATTACTCTAGGATAGCGATACAAAATAGCTTTAAAACTAACAATAACAATAGAAAACAAACAAATAAATAAATAAATTAAATAAACATGAATATACAGAAACGATCACACATATATGTATATATATATGTGTGTATATATATGTGCATGTATGTGTGTACACATAGGTATATTTATATATATATATAAAAATAAAAAAGGAAGGAAAAGACCTACCTTAAACCACTAACCTAGTTCTAAAACAGATCCTTTGTTCGATAAAATGCATGCCCATTGGCTGATAGGAAGGGGCGCGATAGATACTAGAAAGCTGATTGGCTAACTAGAAATCCTCAACATATATAAAAACAAGAAGCAACCACAGAATTCGCGCATAAGCCTGACGAATCCTATAGTGGATTAAACGCAGAATATTCAGTGTAGCTTAATCGCCATATATATTTCATAAATTACTATATATATATATATATATATATATGCATATGCATAATATATATGCATATACATATATCCATATATATATATGCATATATATACATATATATATATGCATATATCTATACATACATACATATATCTATACATATATACATACATATGCATACATATATATATATGCCAAAAATTGTTCGTTTAGATAAATGTCTTCGAAAAAAGTTGAAAGGCTGACAACAGTTGCGTTTTTGATATTTAGAAAAACTGTTTGATGTAAAAGAAATCTTATCTATTATCAGTTTTCCGTTTGTTTTAATAACATCTCTATCTCTAATTATCTATCTATCTATCTACCGCGCTCTCTCTCTCTCTTTCTTTCTCTCTCTCTCTCTCTCTCTCTCTCTCACTTTACGCTGGGGCCTCTTGGCTGGTATTAATATGTAGTAGTTATAGCCAATTTTTTATTTAAAGTTTTTATTTGAATATGGGCGTATGCATAGTTAAATCTTTTTTATGGAACAGTTCATCTTTGAAATTAAATCCAATTATTATTCGGCAGAAATTATTTATATTGCTGGAAGAACATGGTTTTAAAATCAACAAAAGCCTCAGCTATTCTGAATAAAATATCGAAACGCAATCTATCGATGACCATATATGACTATTGGTTCTTAGTTATTAGATTTAATAAAAATCAATGTATGCGTGCATGTGTGTGAGACTTATTGTAGATCTTTATGAAATGAAACATATTTTTACGAAATTCTGAACAGATAGACAAAAACTGGGATTTAATGATTGATTTATTTTTTATTTATTTTTAAGAGAAGAAGGGCCTCATCTAAACTAAACGTTTTTAGTAATTTAAACAATATTGGATAAATATTTTTTTTATTTGCATTTTCATCCCAAATAAGGCACAGTGCAACTTTGATGTAGGGAGCTACTATCTGGAACATAAATTGCAGGTAGGGAGTTAAGAAGTAAAATGTTTGTTTACATTACACTTGATATTCTGGATGACAATAAAATCGAGGAAGTAAAAACCCGGAAGGAAATTCCAAAGTCTAGCAGTTCTGAGGAAGAAACTATTAAAACAGAAGGCTTTCTGATATCTGGGGATCTCTACTGTGTAGGGGTGGGATTTTACTGCTTGTCGGGTTTGTCAGGAGTATTTACGTTTAGGGGGTACAAAGGTTTGTAGTTTGTCCTACCGTCCACCACTAAAATACTTATAAAACAGTGATGCAACATTTCGTCGATAGTACAAAGGTTAAAGCCTATTAGGTTGGCAACTCTCTTTTGAACTCTGTCCAGGATTGAGAGATTAGTAGCAGATGCACCAGCCCAAATGTCACAATAATACCCCATACATGAGCGAATGGTAGCCTTACAGAGGTACAGGATACTTTCAGGTGTACCTATTTACTATGCCTCCTCACGGGACAGAGTTAGACACCAGGGTCGTTTTTTAACGTGGAGAAAAGGTACAAAAATAAAAATTCTCTCAGTCGTGAAGGATTTCTCCTCCACCGAAAGAGAACAAGAAATAGAAGTGCAGCATCTGAAGAACAGATTTTCTAGCACGATTAAAGGTAGCCCGTTTTCCTCACAGCATTCACGGCAATGTCCTCAATGTATTCGATCCAACTCATGTTCCATGTGAATGTTAAGCCGAGGAGTTTGAACGAACTACTTTCAGTTAATGTATCATTAGCCATAGCTTTAGTAATTGAAAAATTTTCTTGTAATTATTAAAGGAAACAAGCATAGTTTTGGGCAGTATTGAATATTACCATCCATTTTTGTTGCCATTACAATACAGATTGGAGATTTTCCTCTAAGATTTCCGTCATTGCCTTGGATATGTGTTTATTCGTTTTCCCTTCGTGTCTGTTATAGATCGTGGTGTCGTCAGCAAATATATCCATCTCAGAGACAATTTTATCAAGGAGGTAATTTATGAATATCAGGAAAAATAAAGGTCCAAGGATCGACCCCAAGGTACACCCACATGTATATCATATTATTATGACGTTCGACAATCGAAGACAACCTGGATTATTCTGTACTTTAGAAGGATTTAATTGTATTGAGTAACTGCATCAACCTCAGCCGAGTATTTTTTAATAGCCGGGATGAGATCAGATCCACATGATTTTGGAGTCTCTAGGTTTTTTATGATATCATGTACTTAAGAAGGGATGATTTTTAGACCACCTGGTGTGGTTTCTGTCCGCAAAGGAAAATCAGGCAGAGAGTGGTTTGCTGGGTCCAAAGTAGAGTTTGAGGCAAACCGATGGGCAAGCATATTAGCCTTCTCAGTTGCGGTGCAAACAATCTCATGATTGTTGGATAATGGGAGGAATTGTTGATTGCTCATTATTTACAGCACTGTTGTCGATTTTCCAGAAATCACGAGTTCCTAAGTTCTGCACTTCAATGCATTTTCTGGATATTTCAGTATATTTTGTCTTAGCTGTCGCTACTTCTTTTACAATTACTTCTAACTTCTACAAACTTTTGTCTGCTTGTACTGGACATGCCGGATAAATCTGCGGTATGCATGCTACCTTTGAGCAATGGCAGTTGCGCAAGTAGAAGTAAACTATTGGGTTGAGTAGGTTTAGCTATAGAACTTCCAGAACATTTACTTTAATTGCTGCTTTGAAGTATTCAGTGGTCTCATTTGCACACTGTTCTCCAGGAAGAGAAAAGGTAGGTGTGATTTTTGATGGCATCCTTAATCAGCCTTATTGTAGTACCTTGTCGTTTTGAGTAATGGCTCTTTAACTTGGCGTAAAGAGTTTAGAGTGATGTATCACATGAAGGCCTGATTATTAGATTCTAGTTTAGATTCTCTAGTCATAGGGAGAGTGTTACGATTATAGACTCCAAGTTTGTGGATATGCCTGTCAGAGTCCTTACTACAAAGTGGAAGATAACCAGACATGTTAAAGTGGTTAGAGGAGATGGAAGAGTGCACGTTAGTTTCACTTATCGCTAAGATATCTGGGGAGTTTGCTGGATGACATTATTCTACATCGTCTAAGTAAGGTATTTATAAATGCGTGCCTCGGAGGAGGAGGCAAATCGTTGCTTGAATGTGTGCCTGGTTAGATCGTTATTTTGGATGGAGCTGTCATTTCATTTTTATTTCATAGTTTCAGTTTAGGATGAGAGGTGCTTGACAAAGTGAGTGTGCATAGCCACCATCATGCAACATAAGTAGACCATCACACATCCACAATGTGACTTTCGGAATGCCCAACAGAGAAAACTGCAGGGTCCCTTTCCATGCGCGACAAGGCACTACAACTATCCTTATATTATACAACTGATTATGGAGCAGCTGCTTTAAGCATTACCAAATAGTTAGAGCTCCTGTACTGTCAGTCGGTATACAACAGTCAGACAACTGTTAAACTGATACCCCCAAACCTGTCAGATAAGAATGATCTATAGTAGATGAGCTAATAGTTATATTTCATGGGATTAGCGAACGGAGGTTTCCTTTCTAGGACCATTACTCTTGACATCTCAAAACCCTTTGATAGGGTATATCATAAAGGTCTACTCTACAAAATCTCTAGCTACGGTGTAGCTGGAAATGTATTTTTATTCATTAAATTATTTTTATGATATAGATACATAAGAGTAGTGGTTGATGGGCAGAAATCAGAAGCTCACAGAATTAATGCTGGAGTCCCTCGGTGACGCATTCTCTTCCTCATCTACATTAATGATCTCCCAAATTACATCCTAAGATCATTCGTTGACATTTATGCTGGCAACACTACCATCTATGGCAACAATTCAAAGGCCGTAAATGACCAAGTTCTCTCTGGTTCTCATTCCATTGATCTTGAGCATGTGATGCAATGGAGAAAGAGGTGACTGGTGTATTTTAATGCATCTAAAACCAAGCTTTTATATTTACATCATCAACGCTCTGGTCCTCGTCTGGCATCAATTGAAATGAATGGTTCTCGTCTTGGGAAAGCTCCATGTTTTGACAAGCTTCTGGGTCTGACCTTTATTTCTGATCTGAGATGGAACACGTACATCAAATCCGTTGCCAGGGCCGCTGGAAAAATGGTGAGATCATTCTACTGCTCCAGTAAATATCTCATTGCTGATGCAATTCTCTACCTGTATAAGAGCCAAGTGCGACCAAGAATAGAGTAATGTTGTCATATTGGGCAGGAGCTGCTATAAGCAGCTTATTCTGCCTTGATGGAGTTCAAAATAGAATTCGTAGCTATGTGGCGGATGCCCTTTTCTCTTCTCTGCAACCTCTTTCCTACAGAAGAGACGTTGCGATCATGTCTTTTTTATCGGTATTTTCATGACAAGTGCTCTTCTAAGCTGCAATCTATGGTCCCCATTCATCAAACTTTCACGAGAAACACTCGTCTATCTGAAACCACTATCAATAATTCTCCTCATTTTTTATCTGTGCCTAAACCTAAACGTAGATTCCATGAACAAAGCTTCTTCCTTAGAACTGCATGCCTGTGGAACTCTGTTCCGTTTTCCTGCTTTTCAACTGACTACAATATGGTTGTCTTCAAGTCCAATGTAAACAAGTTCTTGATGAGCCGTCCCCTTAAGTAATCCAATTTAGCAAATTTCCACTACTATTGATTACTACGATGGGTTCTCATTGACTGCTGCACATTATGTACCCTTATCCTCGAATGGCCTCCGAGCCTTGTTAAGTGTTGATTCCTTTGTAAAATAATCAAAAAACATATATGTGTATGTGATGAAATTATCGCACGTTACTATTTTACTGCAGTTTCGCGGTATCACTGATTCTCACAACTGTTTGTAACTGGTATCATTCGCGAAAATTGAACTAGAAGAAAGAAAAGATTTTGTGTATATTTTATTTGCTCTTGTTGGCTGTTAATTATTTCTTTAGTAATTTTTTTATTCTACACTTTTTTTCATGACGAAACCTATGCCACAAATCACATGATACACCTACCTGTTTTCGTCTACTATAATTATGCTATTAAGGGTATTATTTTTATTGCGTGTATTATTGTGTGAATTTATCCATTCAACAATAATGAAGCTTAATTCTATTTTAATTATAATTTACATAATATAATTTTGAAGGAAATTATTATTTACTATACTAAAGAATACTCTGTCAATTTTTTTTTTTTTTACCTTTTCTGTTATAAGTGGAATTGAAATAAAATACGTAAAATGACGCATAAATATTATATTTTTGTTATATCTAGGCCTAAACCACTAATCTCTTCAAAAATATACATCATCTAATAAATCACTTATTGTCGACAACGCTTGTCTAAAAACTATTGAAGTAGGGTTTTAAATAGCTTATAGCTTTCAAAGAGGCGATTTGGCGTGTCCGGAGTCAGGTCGAGAATGTTGGAACTGAGAATCGAGAATTAGAACGGAAATTGTAATAATAAAAATGTTCATGTGTACGAGAAAATAAGAAATAGATATACAAAAACAAAGAAAATGATACTACACTCGTTTGGGTTGAACAAAATGAGTTCCAGTACGCTGTTCCAAGTGAAGAATGCAGCACTAAAAATGAAGCGTATATATATATATATATATATATATATATATATATATATATATATATATATATATATATATATATATACGCATTAGAAAATGAGGAATAAAAGTCAAACAGAACTTTAATGTATCATCATATAAATAAGGAACAAAACAAGAAAATGGAAAAGATCCTCTTTAGGTCATGTCATTTCGAATCTAAATGCTTCTAAGAGGAGAAAAGCCGGCATTATAAAAAATTATATATATATATATATATATATATATATATATATATATATATATATATATATATATATATATGTAGAGAGAGAGAGAGAGAGAGAGAGAGATGATTCCCTTATATCGGTTTTGAAATCGTTTCCCTTATATCGGTTTTGAAATCGATTATTCTGACCGCCTGTATAATTTTGAAATAAATGTTTTGCACTTATACTGAATCTTCTTCTTCATAATTATGCACTATATATATATATATATATATATATATATATATATATATATATATATATATATATATATATAGTGTGTGTGTATATATATTACTTAGCATCGCTGAGTTATTAAGCAGTAGTGTAGTTTATATAGATTGTAAACATATGTTAGCTTTGTACGGATATCGAAAAGTATGGTTTGCCTTTTTTTACTAATCAAATGTCTATTCGTATTTCCGGAAACACTAGTCGTATCTTGTTAGCAATCAATTATGTTATGATAAAGTTGTGCTGAAAGTGGATCGGATGGAGGGTGTTTGGGGGAAAGTGGTTATAGAGTGTGATGTGGGGCGGGTCCGAGAGAGAACACAAGAGGGAATAAATAAAGAGATAAAGAGCAAAGACAGCCAAGAAAGATGAAGGAATCGAAAGAAATATATAAATAAAGGAGAAAGTAAAAGAGTATAAGAGGAGAAAGAAAGGAAAAAGTAACCACAACATGAGAATATGAGAAAATAGGAAGGGGTGAAGTTAGAAGAGAAATCGCAGTTGGCAGAAAGAAAAATGGATGAAGAGAAACGGAGAATAATAGGAAGATCATGAAAGATAAAGGGAGAAGTAAAGAAATAAAATTAACGAAATGGAAAAGCAGGAGTTGAGGAATAAAGTCAGTACAAGGAAGAACAAAAAATGGAGGCAGAAAGAAACAAAAGAAAGAGTAGGAAAGAGGAATGAGACTAAAGAGAAGAGGAGATGAAAAAATAAGAAAGAAATAAAAAGAAATGAAAACAGAAATAATAAAGAAAGGAAGAAAACACGACTAGTAAAACCTGGCAGTGAATAAAAAGAAGGAAAGAAAGAAAGAGTAGGGGGGAAGAGAAAGAGAATGAAAGTAGAAAAAGGCGAAATGCTAAAGGGAAAGGAGATGGAGAAAAAGGAAAGCTAAAAAAGAAGAACAGAAAGAAAAAATAATGAAAAAGTAAGAAAAATAGAAAGAAAGAGACTAGTAGAAGCTGAATGAAAGAAATAAAGAAAGGTTAAAGGGAAATTATAGAATGAGAATGAAAAAGCAAAGGTTTACGGAAAATCAAAAAAATATATATATTCGCTAAAAGTAAAAGAGGGGAAGAAAAGGAAGAGTAGGTGAAAGAATCTAGGTCGGTTCCGTAATGGCGGACAAAGGGCGTTTCTCCTCGTTCTCTTACTGTCCTACACACACATCGCTTTGTTTTCTCGCCTGGCGATCTATTTATAGATATGTGTGCAGCCAATTTACATCGATTACAAGACCAATCAATACTTTTCACTCACCGAATCTGTCGGTTACGATCGGTTTGACATTATTTCTCAGAGACACTGCATCATCGGTCGACTTCCCCCGAAATGAGACACAAGGCCAGAGGCCATTTACATTCGGTGCCTACAATATCATTGTAAACGCGCGATTAATTGAGTTGAAAGCGTGTGCTCTGTTCTGTTGCTGATATTCGTTCCGTTAACTTTAACTTATATATTGACAGAACAAATTTGCAATAGTTGGACAGGTGACGCCGATTTAAAATTAGAATCTTTGGTTTGCATCATTTATTAGAATTTACCAATAGGTTTTAAGTTACTTAATTTCCTGGGCATGGGACAATTGTTTCATTTGTCTCTACGGCGATTAGTTAGAATGCAAATTTGTCGAGAAGACCATAGTATACTAAATATTATAACTAAATCACGTTGATACACTGGCTCTCGTTAAACCATTCAAGTTAAACGACATTGAGCTTGGTCAGTAGTAGATGAGTGACCATTTGAGAATATTATTGCTATCTTTTTAGAGGACAGCGACAGCTCTCTGTAGAAACTAACGCCGTCAAAATCAATTTCGTCTGTCAACAGCAAAATAGGCGCAAAAAACGTAGGCTTGGATATAGTGCACAAGATATATGCATAGAAAATAAACAATGAAAAATTCTGTGGTCGGAATTGATATATAAATCAAATTATTTCTTGCTGAAAACTGTTACGGGATAAGCTGATTTAACTATTTTAGGAATAAATAAACTCGGCCATACATTTGCATCTAAACGTCATTAACGGTTCTACAATTGCATCTAAACGTCATTAACGGTTCTACAATTAACTTCTCAAATGCTAACGTTGAAAAGAAAAAGACACCGACTTCATAGACGTAAACCCAAAGTGAAAAACATATAGTGGGAACTTGGAAATGTTGAACTTTCGAGGTAGGCTCTCAACGGAGAAGTAAAAGAACTTTCCTATCACTGGACAACGCTTAACCATTTTCATGTTACCCAAAATCGGGTGCCCGGATTTGATGCGTTATATAGACACTGCAGTCTCATCAAATCTCGCTGAACGAGAAGTTAGGTATATGGCGTATTGAACGCAGTATCTCTTGGGTAATCTGCGGTTTTCAGACAGAACACACGTGTGTTAAATTTGTCTATGTTACCAATTTGTCAGCGTTACAAGAAAAGATTGCTTGTTAGCAACGGCGCTATTTCGTTGCAAGCCTTAAAACATCTTTTCTCCTCCTTCCCATACTCCCCGATAAGATAATTCCAACAATATTGACTGCTTGCCTAGGATAGGCTTAAAAGGGTAAGCCGACCTAGCCATTTCAGGAATAAAGGGATTTACCCAAATGCAATAAATACAGTTACATCTAAGCGTCATAGCAAGCGATTCGTGGCAATTATGGCCGCAGATTCATGACGTATACTTCTGTAACATACTTGTGTTAATACACATTTTGTTGATTATATCAATGTGTTTGTCTTGATTATTACCGGAGCGCGAGGCCACAAAAATAACAAGTTTTTCAAAATGTAACATACGGCCTTACAATCTTTATTCTTCCCGTTGTCTAAGGCTGGCCGTGTTATCTCACTTGACCACTATAACTCTCATTGTTTTTTACTAATAAGTCACTACTTATGAAGACCTAAAGCAATCAAGGATCCGTGTTAATAGAGCATTCGTAGAATGTACAAACAGTGGTTTAAATTAATCTAACTCTACAAAATATTTGAATCCGGCGATTCTGGTAGCAGTAAGAGGTATTGTGACTGAGAGTGGATTATCTTCTCCAACTCCGTCTATGACATTAGTTATCAAAATGGAAACAGCTGAACAGATTAAATAACAACAATTAGAACACAGGCCACTTCGTGATGATCTTCTTCTCGTATCATGGCATGTTCCTGCCGTAGATGAAATCATAATTAGTGTTCTCCATAGGCTTTGCTCCATTAATGGTCCGATTCCTCTGAAGACATCACATGATTTGAACTTGGCAGAATACATGGGGTGGGCTAGCATTACCTTCCCCAACGCAGCGGCATCTGGCTCGCCTGTTTGCACCCACCCATTGTTCTTAGATCATCCGCATAGCTACAGATAACGTAACTTTTAATGCCATATAACCGTTGATCTGCTAGAGATTTCATAATGATAATGCATAATAAAATAAATTGTGTTGTGCATTTTAGTAAATACATCTTATGTATACATCTTAAGTATAGTTTATTGGTTATCCGACTAGAATAAAAACCTTGATATAGGGTCTTAAAACCCTTATATCAAGGTTTTGGTCATTTCTATCGAAGAGAGTCAAGTAGCACTAGCTGTAATGCACATGAAAAAATATACGTTAGGTAGAGTCACTAGCTCAGTAAGAAAATTAGTACTGATATATATCTTAGTGGTCTTTCCGTTCCATAGCCAAACGTGACTTGAAGGCATTTACTAAGGGACCATTAATGATGTGAGAACTCATCCCGTTCCAAATAGAGAAAGTTTTCCTATGGTACGTGCTGTCCAAGTTTGTGGCTTTGAACGTATCTTTACGTTCTTTGAGTTTGCTGTACTGCTTTGGTTAAAAGGTCATGTAATTTTATATATAAAATTACATATTGATATTATTATTAATGGAAGTGTAATTATAACTACTATTACGGTGACTGTTATCAATTATTTTATTTTGTTTATTTATTAGTGATTGAATGTTATCAATGCAACAATAACTAAGTTTATTGCTATTCCAATTAATAATTTTAGATAGTTTATTGTTTTTAAGGAAAATGTTTGTCTATTGCCCTAAAAATATTTTATCAATCTGTTTTTGTTCTAAGATGGATTGAACCAGATTATATTTCGTTCACCATTATGTCTTGTTTCTATTACTATTCTTTTCAAATGCTAATTTATCATCATACTCACGGTTTTAAAGCTGTTTCATATTCTTTATCACATTCACGGAGTCTATTTATATTGCTAGAATTGTCCTGTGCATGCTGAGATCTGAAACCTGATCACTTGAATTGTGATTAACAGTGAAGAATAATATCCCTACGTTACGGATATCGCCCGGACACTAAAAGAGACTATGGAGCTTATGCCTCTTTTTACACAACTATATATATATATATATATATATATATATATATGTGTATGTATATGTATATATATGTATATATATGTATGTATATGTATGTATATATATGTATATATACGCATATATATATGTATGCATATATATGTATATATACGCATATATATGTATACATATTTATATATATGCACATATATATACACACACACACGCACACACACACAGACACACACATATATATATATATATATATATATATATATATATATATATATATATATATATATATATATAAAAGCTGATACGTCTCTTTGTGTGTCTGGTCATGAATAGGCTCCTATATGGTTGATTATTATAGAAAACTGATCACATATAGATGTATCGAGACACGGGAATGTGTAGGTTTGATCTGGCATAATGATGATTCATTAAAATTGTGGGGTCTGCGTACGAGCCTGGCCCACAAAGTATGGAAATAAAATTTTAAAAATTAAAAAAAAAACGTTTATAAGTGTTTTTGATATAGATGTAGATAATAATACTTTCATAAGTATGGTTTAACTTAAATAGGGATGGTATAATAAAATTGTGGGGTATGCGTTCCCGCCTAGCCTCCATAGAATGGAAATAGGCACAAACTTTAATGAAGACTTTTATATCTATCTATCTCTTATATATATATATATATATATATATATATATATATATATATATATATATATATATATATATAAATATAAGTATACTTTGATAATTATGTTTCAGTTTGAAGAAATATGGTATAATAAAATTATGGGGTGTTCGTTCGCACCTGACCTCCATAGAATGGAAATATGTCACAAAGTTTAACAAGGTTTTTTAATATAGATCCACAGAATATTGTGATAAGTGTTTCAGTGTGAACAAGTATGGTATAATAAATTACGGGGTTTATCTATTTTATTTTTACTTTCATTATATTTTGCTTTGGTTTTGATACCCCCAAATTCGAAGCTATCTCTTTACAACCCTTCCTTTTCATAACCTATCATACTTTCATAAATCAGAGTCCATTTTCTGTAGGCTGTTTTTGAACTCAGTCAACGACGGGTACTTTTGCTAGTATATATATATATATATATATATATATATATATATATATATTATTATTATTATTATTATTATTATTATTATTATTATTTTTATTATTAAAAAAATTAAAAAATGGAAACAAAGACCTGAATGCTCGACATTTCTCCTGTTTCACGAGCTTTTTCAAAAGTGAAATAGCTAAACATTGCTAAAAATGGATAAAGTTAAGCTATTTTCCTCTTGAACAAGCTCGCGAAACGGGCTAAACGTCGAGCATTTATGCCTTCTTTCTCCATTTTTTTTATATTGTCGGATTTTTTGTCTTTTTATTATTCAACCTCCCCATAATAAGAACGGCTTTCGGAATAGACGCCCTAAACCTTCCTATGTTAAGATCGGTTTTCGGAATAGATACCTCAACCTCCTCATGTTAAAATCAGCTTTCGGAATAGATACCTCAACCTCCGAATGTTAAGAACGTCTTCGAGAGTATTGGGGGCACAAAAAATGTAACCGTGATATTAGTTGTCAGCATACCCACCCACAAATGCTATATTTAAAAAAAAAAAAAAAGAAGTAAATTTGTTTATCGTGCGTGCATACAAACTTGGCGGACAGTGAATTACAGTGCATAATCCAGGTCTTTATATTTCAAAAATTAATTTTCTATGTAAAATAATATTGAGATTTTCTTAATCAGCATAGTCGAAAACCTAGAAAAGTTGTCATTTTAAAGAAAATTGTGGAGGTGGAACTAATGTAAAAATTTAATCCCCCCCAAAGAAATAAAATAAAACAAAAAAAACAATCAGCATAGTTGGAAGGTGGAGCTATTGTAAAATCCACCCACCAAAAAAACAGAAAGGTTAACGTGTGTGTAGTGTTGATAATCATCCCAGACAGAAAGCGAAAATGGTAAACACAAGTATATAACAAATAAGTGTCGGTATTTACGTTAAAACTGTGGACTTTATTATTTTACAAGCTGTTCCTACCTACATTGAATTTAATGCTGTTTTAACATCCATGAAACATTAATTATTTACATTCAGAAAAGGAAACACAATTTCCCATTTTCATTAATTAAAAATTGTTGACCTGTTTTCTACGAAGCGGAAGTAAATTATCTTTTGTAAATAAATTATTTGTTGTAGAATTTTATTTATGAAGAAATTTAGTGAGAATAGCTAATTTTCTTTCTAAGAAACCGAAATGAATTCTACGGGATTGTATTTTATCAGTATTTTTGTAAATAAATTATTGTTTATAAATAAGCGGATTGTTTCACTAAGTACGTCAGTAAAATATACGACGTGTTTTCTAAAAAAAAAAAAAACGCACATTCTGAAAAAAATGGTTTCTTTTCTAACCAAGGACGAAAAAGATACTGCAATTTGATTCTCGCCCTAGAGTTTGGGAATTAAAAATGGAAGAATTAATTCATTCAACTATATGTAGAATGTATTTACTAATAAAAAAATCCAAAGTGTACTATTAAATGTCTGACGTGCTTATTCTTTTTAACTTTGCGTATAATTTTTGTTTTACTTGTTTCTAATCAAAGTGAGTAAATAAGTACGGACGAGTCCGTTCTGTATAACGGTATATATATATATATATATATATATATATATATATATATATATATATATATATATATATATATATGAAAGGAGTTGTGTTTGCAGGCTATTGCAATGCAATTTATAGGAAAAACCGTGGACAGGAGTCAGTGTATAAAGGAATAATGTATTATTAGGAATTATTATAATTTTTATGTATATGAATGAAAGTTAAAATTGTGTACTTAGAAGCGTTGATGCCTACAGTGTTTGTGCGGAGTTTATATCTGCTTAGGATAATGATAATGGTCTAAGGGAGATACAATGTATTTAGCTGATTCGTTTCCTTGCTTAAATGTATACGTCAATATACATGCGCGCGTACTATATTTGGTTTGTAGTTCTGGATAAGAAATGTTTTAGTGTTGATCCAGAGTGTGTAAATATATTGATATATATGCATATATAAAAGTGTGTGCACGCATGTGTATGCATATGCATGTATGTATATGTATATATAGAATAATTCCTAACAATACGTAATACTCATCGCAACTTGTATCCTAGATATTGATTTGATAGCTCGAAGGCACGGCTGTCGTCCAAGCTTGAACTCCAGTCACCGTGAAGAAAATGAATAAATAAAAATAAAAAGAATAAATAAAAGAAAAGCCTCACTTGAAGTCACACACTTTTTGCATCTTGATGAAGAGATTTTATTCTCGATAATTCTATTTATATTTATATATATATCCGTAAAATGAGGTGAGGTAAATCAGAGATTAATCTTGTGGTTCACAGTCTTGCAAAATATTGTTAGGAGGAAATATTTTTATATAAGACAATTTTAGCAAAATGAAATAGCTCAATTTACAAGATAGAGCAAAGTTAGAATTGCAGGATTCATAGGAATGGGTATGTTTGATCTGGCAGAACGGTGGTTCATTAAAATTGTGGGGTCTGCGTTCGTGCCTGGTCCACAAAGTATGGAAATAAAAAATTAAAAAAAAAACGTTTACAAGTGTTTTTGATATAGATATACATAAGGATACTTTGATAAGTATGTTTTAACTTAAATAGGGATGGTATAATAAAATTGTGGGGTCTGCGTTCGCGCATGGTCTCCATAGAATGGAAATAGGCACAAACTTTAATAAAGACTTTTCATATTAATCTGAGTAAGTATACTTTGATAATTATGTTTAAGTTTGAAGAAATATGGTATAATAAAATTATGGGGTGTTCGTTCGCCCCTGATCTCCATAGAATGGAAATATGTCACAAACTTTAACAAGTTCTTTTAATATAGATCCACAGAATATTGTGATATGTGTTTCAGTGTGAACAAGTATGGTATAATAAATTATGTGGTTTATCTATTTTTACTTTCATCATATTTTTCTTTGGTTTTGATACGCCTAAATTCGAAGCTATCTTTTTTACAACCTTTCCTTTTCATAACATATCATACTTCCATAAATCAGAGTCCATTTTAGTAGTCTGTTTCTGAACCCAGTCAACGACGGGTATTTTTACTAGTGTATATATATATGTATATCTATATCTATATATATATATATATATATATATATATATATATATATATAATATGGAGAGAGGGGAGAAGGGATAGAGAGCTTAATATTGAGGAAGGAAGGAATGCTGAAAAATATATATACGAAGACTAAGTTGTACCAATCTACTAATAGACGTAAATGAAGAAAGAAAAAACAGAAAGCAACTTCATAAAAAGGTTTTCAATTCATTTTGAATGGCAATCTGAGAATGTCTACTTTCGAAGACAAAGCTTTTATAAACGCTTTTCTTTCCCTGTCGTTGTTAACATTATCCGGCGAAGACAAAACGATGAGCTGCATTAGTTTTGCATTCCTCGCAATCGGTTTGCTCATTCATTTACTCTTAAAAAGAAACAATGATTTAAGGTGGATGGTTTACATTGAGATTGTTGTTCTTCCTTTGAGGTGTGTTGCTTCATGCAGTTGTTCTTAAATTAAAACATGCAACTCTCAGACATAATCGACAAACACGTGATGATGTATACACACCGTCTTTGTCTCCATCAGAGAGCATTATATCAGCAGCAGAAGTGTAGTACCTGTTCTGACTTCATGTTTTCTTTCATCGAACAGTGATGTAGAACTTCGTTTAGATTGAGGCTGGTTTTACTTTTGTCTCAATCCAGAGTGACCTCTTTTGGAAAAGTGAATTTTCTCTGCACTTGGAGTATTTTTATTGGATCATTCACGCAAAAATGATCCTGAAATCATAAGATTTTTTGTAAAATAGAAAATATCCACTTCATCATGGCTGCCGTATATGAGGTTAAAAATTGTGATCTGGTGTAAATCTAAAAAAATATCCACAATTATTGTAGGCCGTGTAGCTTTTGGGTTTATTTTTATTTGTATCGTTTACAAAAAATAGTTTGAACTCATTATTTGTTAATAATTCGTTGTTATTTTGTAATATAATTATAGTTGGTTAATAATCAACAATTTAAATATTATAAAAACATTCCAATTATAAAAAAAAGTTTGATTTAATGATTTCTTAATAATTAAACTAATTGTTGAAAACAAATTATCATTTGCCTGGGAGGGGGGCGGATTAATACCAGTTCACAATTTCCGATTTCAGAAACGGCTGATTAACTGAATATTTTCTACTTTACATATTATTTTTATTTTTGTTTTTATTAAACATGAATGCAACTACTGATATCACAGTACGGCATACTCACGTTGACATACCCATTCCTGCTGAGTAACCGAAACTAAGCAACGTTGAGCCTAGTCAGTACTAAATGGGTGACCATTTGGAACTTCCAGGTGTTATATGTGCTTTCAGCTTATCTCGGCATTTTATCCTGGAATTTTCCTTACCATTGGACTCAAATAGTGCCGATTCAGGAGGGTTGTGGTTGTAGATTGCGCAACCCTTGCCTCACAGTTACACGCGCACCAGCCCCTACAAAGGGTATCCTTTGTCTTTCGAGACTGAACAGAGGCATCGATTGATATCACAGAAAAGGTGCATGTAAATAGGGAATTATCATGATTTTTACTTGATTTTTACGTATGTTGTAAAATCGAATAAACACGAAGTTTTATCTTCTAGAAACTAAAATCGATATTTTCTATTTTACCGAAGAATCTTATTATTTTAAGGTCATTTTTGCGTGAATTCTATAATACTGATAAGCATTCAGAATATCGTTGCATTTGAATCACAAACAGTGTTTATTTACATTTACGTTATAACATTACGTGTTTAACTATTTCGTTTGTATATAATTAAACTAAGAAAACACAGCACGCTTACAGTTTTGATATTTACTACATTGTGACCAAAGGAGGAGGTAGTGCCTGGAACCAATGTAGTGCCTGAGATTATGGTACAAATACAACAAAACAGATACTACACTACCCTTACAAAGGAAAAAGCAATGCCTAGGAAGGTAGCTTCGTGACAATAGAATAGCTAGTGTTGTACCACCACCGCCATCACTCCAAAATGAAGGAAGTACATCACAAGATCTCCAATTACAGTATAGCTGGAAATGTCTTCTCAATTATTAAATCATTTCTCTCTGATAAGTTCATAAGAGTAGTGGTTGATCGGCAGAAATCAGAAGCTCACAGTATTAATGCTGGAGTCCCTCAGGGTTCCATCCTGGGCTCAACTCTCTTCCTGATCTACATTAATTATCTTCCAAATCATATCCTTAGATCATTCGTAGATATTTATGCTGACGACACTATCATCTATGGCATTACATCAAAGACGGTAAACGACCAAGTTCTCTATGATTCTCTCTCTTCTGATCGTGAGCATGTGGTACAATGGGGAAAGAGGCGGCTGGTTACTTTTAATGCATCTAAAACCAAGCTTTTGTCTGTACATCATCAACGCTCTGATCCCCATCTGGCATTAATTGAAATGAATGGCTCTTGTCTTGGGGAGGCTCCATTTTTTAACAAGCTCCTGGGTTTGGCCATTACTCCTGATATGAAATGGAACACGCACATCAAATCTGTTGCCAAGATCGCTGAGAAAATGGTGGGATCCTTTTATCGATCCAGTAGATATCTCACTGCTGATGCAATTCTCCACCTCTATAAGAGCCAGGTACGTCAGAGGATGGAGTACTGTTGCCACATCTGGACAGGAGCTGCTAGAAAGACCTTATTCTGCCTTGGCAGAGTTCAAAATAGACTTCGTAGCCTGGTGGGTGATGCACTTTTCTCTTTCCTGCAACCTCTTTCTCACAGAAGATACGTTGCGAGCCTCGTTCTGCTTTATCGTTATTTTCATGGCAAGTGCTCGTCTGAACTCCAATCTATGGTTCCACCCCCCCTCGTCAACCACTGTCAATAATTTCCCCCACTCTTTATCCGTTCCTAAACCTAAACGTAGATTCCACGAACAAAGCTTTTTTCTTAGAACTGCACACCTGTGAAACTCTCTTCCATTTGCCTGCTTTCCGGTTGACGTCCAACGTAAACAAATTCTTTATGAGCCGTTCCCCTTAAGTAATCCAATTTAGCAAATTTCCACTACTAACAATTACGTCACTGTTCCACTGACCACTGTACACTTATTAACCCTTATCATCGAATGGCCTCTGGGCCTTTATAAGAGGTGACTACTTTGTAAAAAAAAAAGTAATGTCTTGGAAGGTAGTCTTATGACGAACAAACAGATACTACACTAAACCCCAAATGAGGAAGTAATGCCTAGGAGAAGAGTGTCATAACAACGGAACAAACTCTGCATGACTCTTAATCCCAAGAAAGGAGAGATATTGCCTCTAAGGTTTGTATATGGGAAACAGGAGAGGTACTGCACTAACCCCTTGAATTAAAGAGAACACATTCGTCTGAACTTGTATAGTAAACTGAATTGAGAATTAAAAGATAATACAAGCGTCTGAAATTAATAGAAGTAAGAGTGCAGCATCAGCACCAGATAAATACCAAATCTCTGTTATTAATATGATATAAAATAATAAAGATATCTTACAGGTAAAAGCTTTTCAATTCAAAGTCGTTATAAATTATTTTACCTGAAGTTCTCGATTTTCTCAACAATGTTGGCGGAGATTCGTCAAAAATACATTAAACCTTATAACATCAATCAAGTTTGCTTTTGGTCCCGTCCTGATGCTACATTTTCTGGCTGGTTGGGCGTTCTTTAAAAAGGTGTCTAGTAATAAGGTTCCTATTTATTTGCCTTACCAAGAGGACAAAGTTAGACAGTAGGTCGGTTTTTAATGTGTGAAAACCCAGCTTCCAAAAAGAGGCACTCTGGATAGAAACAAATATTTTTTTAAATCCCAGAAGTACTTCTCTTTTGTTGACCGAGGACAAGAAAAGACTAAGTGTGACATCAGAATAAATACTATATTTTGATTGTAACGGAAATGCTGTCTTAAAACCTAGAATTTGTAAAATTTACTTTCGTATGAAATGTGTATTTTTCGTTTTTTTTTTTTTGTTTTTTTTTCCAATTATAAAGTAAAGGGTAAAATTAAAACCAAATTATCAAAAATTATCCAAGATTTTCAGGAAGTGAATTTTTAAAGTAAAATATAGATATGTTAGAACATTTTAACATTGTACAGAAATTAGCCTATGTCAGCATTTTTTCGTGCTTGGCTTGGTGCTTGTGCAATATAACGGAATTTCGAAAAATACATTTAAGGTGAAAACATTATTACATACTTACGTGTCATATCGAAATTAGTATAAATTCCAAACATTACGAAAAAAAAAAGCCGAAGATGTGCTAGATCTATTTGTTGAAAACAAATCATAAGTACTTTCGGTCCGATATTTTCTATTTTTTCAATATCGAATTTCAAAGAAAGCAAGAAAGATATATTAGTTTGTCATGAAAAATTGGCCGCATCACCCTTCCACATTAAAACATACAATAAAACGCGATGATTTGATAAATTCTATTTTTACTTGTAATTATTTATTTTTTTACTGTATCATTTTTCGTAATTTTTTGAATATATACTAATTTCGATATAACACGTGATAGTCCTTTACCTGATATGCATTTGTTTGAATTTCTCTGATACTGCACAAGTACCCATGATTTTATAAACTGCCTTTAATTCTCCATGGCATTTGATATAATTTTTGATAGAATATTACGTTTCTTTCACGAATCAAACAACTTTGTTTTTCTCTTCAACAATGGCGATTGCATTAGTGACGTGGAAAATATAATCAGTTTTTATGCAGTGAATCCTCAATTGTGACTGGAGGTTATGGCGTCATCTTGCGCCTGGCTGATCATATGCCCTGGTGTTTATGTATTTAAATATTTATAAGCAGGACAAAATTTTTCATATTTACTTCTATAGACAAGAGCTGATTTTCTTTTTTTTTTTTTGCATATTTTGTGTATTGATCGCATTAAGTGTTGGCATATAATACTTTCGTTTACTTTTAACCAACCTGCATGCCCAATGTGGTGATTTGTCTTTGTTGATACATGATAACGTGCACCATTTTGCCTTGTTTCAAAATGCTGCATTGTGTTCGGAACGTAGTCAAGTGGTCGTTGGCTTCTCAAACGATGTAAAAGTTTTTTTGGGTAGGTATCAAGGGGATTTAAGTACTTACCCAGCCAGTCCCCCGTGTTGACGAAGTTTTGTTACCCATACTAAACAGTGTATTCTGAAAGTTTTGTTTCCCATACTAAACAGTGTAGTCTGAAAGTTTTGTTATCCATACTAAACAGTGTAGTCCGAAAGTTTTGTTACCCATACTAAGCAGTGTAGTCTGAAAGTTTTTTTACCCATACTAAGCAGTGTAGTCCGAAAGTTTTGTTACCCATAGTAAACAGTGTAGTCTGAAAGTTTTGTTTCCCATACTAAGCAGTGTAGTCCGAAAGTTTTGTTACCCATACTAAGCAGTGTAGTCCGAAGGTTTTGTTACCCATACTAAACAGTGTAGTCCGAAAGTTTTGTTATCCATACTAAGCAGTGTAGTCCGAAAGTTTTGTTACCCATACTAAGCAGTGTAGTCTGAAAGTTTTTTTACCCATACTAAGCAGTGTAGTCCGAAAGTTTTGTTATCCATACTAAGCAGTGTAGTCCGAAAGTTTTGTTACCCATACTAAGCAGTGTAGACTGAAAGTTTTGTTACCCATACTAAGCAGTTTAATCTGAAAGTTTTGTTACATATACTAAACAGTGTAGTCCGAAAGTTTAGTTATCCCTATGAAAATAGTAACAGTAAAAGAGGATGGAAGCACAGCCTGATAAATACCATACAGGCCATGACTTATACTTGCGACGCACGAGGGAGTCAAAGTATATCATCGTTTTCGTAGCCAGATCCACAGAGGTCCTCCAGATTCTTCCCGTTGCCATCAAATCTCTCGTTCAGTTTGCTTTTAGTCTTCCTCTTTTTCTTTTTCATCAGGGGTTCATTAGGGCACTTGACTAACAATTCTCTCTTGGTCAATCGTAGAGCAGGTTGTTTTCGGATTATTGACGATATCTGTTGTTGGTTGAAGAAGTCTCTGATTCTTTGGTTGGTAGTTCGATTTCTCCATTTGATCCGTAGAATCTTATTTTGTGCTGCTAAAATCACGGTGTTCATATATGCGTTCTTTCCCGTTAAAATATTGTTTTATTGTTTTAGTATTCTTATTTTTTTTTACGTAAGGCGAATAAACTGAATGAAAAGCACACACTTTGTATTGCTGCATTACTTGTTCATCTGTTGTTTTCGTAACAATAATTTCGAACCGCTTTGTACTTTATAATTTTGCACGTGTACAAAAATGACAAGAACTGAACTTTTTATCAATTTTCTTTTATTTTCATTTTTATCAGAGATTTATTTGATTTTCAGTTGAGAGTAGTTTTTAATTAAATTCGTTAAATTCGTTACTTGTGATATTTGGACAATATGGCGTCAATCGTTTTAAAATCCTAATTAGTATTCTACTGCGGATAAACAAATAAACTTAACTTTGTCATCATATTACTAACACTTATGGATAACACAGCATATCCTTCAGAAATGCTAAATCTGCATAATATTAATGTTGTTCCTCAGCATGACAAATAATAATATATTCAAATTTAAAACAAAAAAGTAGTTTTTTAGAAATTTACCTGTAAAGTCCGAAGTTTAAAACCTTTTAAAAAAAACACGTTGTTTGTTTGTTTTTTCTTTTTTGTTGTTTTTTAATGAAACCTTGTTCCTTTCTCCTTTAATTGAAAAAAAATAGGGCTTGAATTAAATTTTCGAGGAGTTATAAGCTTGGAAAGACGGGGTGGAATTATTCAATATTTTTCACGAAATTTCTGACACACCTAGCGGACCTCCGCTCTTGGTCACAAAAAGTAAATGCTAATAAACTTAATCGATTAAAATCGAGTTGTTGATGCGGTAAATTATTATGATATTTAATGTTTTTTTGTGTAAAGGGTTTTAAAAAGAAATGCCACTATTTTATAACACATATTTAATTCAAAGATATATTCAGTCATTGCTATTCCATATATTATTATATTATGTATATTATTATATTATGTATATTATTATATTATGTATATCATTATATTAAAAGATTTGCTAAATATTTGTTAAAGAAAGACCGCAGATTTTCAAAACACAATTTTGGAATGTTGACACACGTAGCTGATAGCTTTCAAGGATCTGGCGTGTCCGGATTCAAGTCGGGGTTACTGTTTGAGAGGATATGATGCGAAACCCAAATTCGGCAATGAGGGCAGTGCATCAGAGAAGATCTCTTTTGCGGAATTCATAAGAAAATATTTCACGATTAAAAAACCTTAAATTTATAATACTAAAGCGCATGTGCTTTTCAAGAATAGCTAGCAGTCTATTTCGAATCATTCAACTGATAGGTAAATCAACATTATCAGCACCAATGGAACGTTTATATTAAATCTATTAAATATTATTAGCAGATACCAGCAGTTAATGTTATTTATTATTTTTGCGTGAGGATATTGTTATTAATGTTTTGCTGGTGAGAATTTATTTGGAATTTGTTGTTTTGTTTTTTTAAATTCGTCAGACTAAGAAAAAAAACGAAAATGCAGAACATTGTACTAGTGGTTTCAAATATGATTTTCCGAAATACGTTCATATTGAAATAACAGTAAAAGAACTTTATATATATATATATATATATATATATATATATATATATATATATTATAAGGTAAAATTAAAAGCCAAGAACAATGCGAGATTTTTTTTTTATATATAGAGTAAAATTAAATGAAAACAAAAGAAATAAATTTCTTTTTTTGTTGTTTGTTTTTTCTTTTTCACACAAATTTTAACTCTAAACAACAGTCATTTTTTTCCTGTTGTATTCAATGGTGTTATAAATCTCAATATATTTCAGACCTATTAGTCCTTTTTTTTCTGTTGTATTCAATGGTGTTATAAATCTCAATATATTTCAGACCTATTAGTCCTTTTTCAAAAAAAGGACTAATAGGTCTGAAATATATTGAGATTTATAACACCATTGAATACAACAGAAAAAAAAATGACTGTTGTTTAGAGTTAAAATTTGTGTGAAAAAGAAAAAGCAAACAAAAAAGAAATTTATTTCTTTTGTTTTCATTTAATTTTACTCTATATAAAAAAAAAATCTCGCATTGTTCTTGGCTTTTAATTTTACCTTATAATTTTCTTCAACAATGCTTCAAGCAAACTACAATCTACTTATATATATATATATATATATATATATATATATATATAATGATAATATTTTTTTTAACTTTTTCAGATTAAATATGGCGGCTGATTGGTCGACCTGGTTCTATGCAACACTTGGATTTCTTACCATCGGGCTGATGCATGTCAACTGTTCCGACCTTGGAACAACTTACCATTATTTCTCGCCCGGAAATTTCGCAGACATAGGTAGGTGATTTCTTATCATCATAAAATATCACACACGTATATAAATATGCATACATACATGCATGCACACATATATACATGCAACATACATACATACATACATGCACACATACATATATATATATATACATACGTACATGCACATGCACACATACATATATATACATACATACACACTACGTATAAATATGCATACATACTTTCACTGGAATAAATAAAAATAAACATGCAGCAACACGTATCGTCACATCACCCGGAAAAAAACAATACTTAAAATCTATAGCTTAACTTTAGTTTTAAAATATCAATGATTTAAATTTTATAGTCTCATTATAATATATATCAAGTGTTTCCATATCCACAGCTTATTTTATACTAGGCAAATTTCAAAAGCTCAATCTATTAACCAATTCACCGTTATAGTCCTTCAATCAGAGTTATCTACTTTGATTGAATTTTTAATATTAAGATTTAGTTTTAAGTTTACTAAACAATTTGTAGTATTCGAATTCGAGGTACTTTCAATTCCTTTGAGATTGGATTGTTTTATTCGAAAATTTCAAATATAAGTTTGTAGACCGGATTAAAGAATGACAATCGATTATATATATATTCAGCAGAAAGACATGTAACCTTGTGCCATCCAATAGTCAACTATAATGTGTCACCTTATTTATTATTTAAGAGGGTTAAAATATGAAAGTTTGTAATGCACTTCACATGGTTGTGCGTAGCATTGTTTGTTATGGTTATGTGTTACGTAATCATTAGCTTCGTTGAAAGGATTCGCTTGTAACGTGTCAAAATGCCACGTTACATAAAACTAAACATCAACAGGTGTAATGGTTGATCGTTTATTTATTTCAGTAACATTTTCCTCCCGCGGGTGGAAACAAATGAAGACTTTAACAAAATGTAATTTACGCTTAATTTATTTATGTTTCTTGGACATGGATTTATGTATACTGAGCCTTTTGTCGGAATATTAGTTGGGACGCAAACCACGAGTCATCTGCACTTTCGAAAAGTTTACTCAATGAACTAATGAAAGTCTATTTTTATTTTTCCATATACCTTTCTAAAAAAAAAACATGATTATTTTGTCAACAAAAGTACATTAATAAAAGTATGTTACAGAAAGGCGCGTCCGATACTGTGCTCACAACTGCTATCAATAATTGGCCCAACGCTTGATTGCAAATGCATTTTTTATTTCTGAATAACTTTTTATTATCATTATATTCCATACATTGTTCCCACTGCAATATATATATATATATATATATATTTCGTATATTTCGGCGTATAAGACGACCCTTAAAGTTAAAAAATCATATTTAAAAAAAACAATATTTCATAAGATACCGGATATTTCAATCTCTAGATTAGGCTGAACAAACATGGTTTCGTTATTTAGCAGTTGTCTGATACAACCGATATATGATAAATTTATTAACATTTGCTCCAATTTTTTACCTCACCTGATCTGACGGTCGCCTTATACGCCGATATATATATATATATATATATATATATATATATATATATATATATATATATGTGTGTGTGTGTGTGTGTATTCTAATTTGTTATTTTTATTTGCAGTAAACATATAAAATATCACATATTACACTATGAGTCTTCCCTCAACTAATTCCTCATACGTGAAGAATATATTCACAAATACAATCGCTTTCCACGGTTAAAAATCAAGATTATGATTTTAAAAATTCTTATAGTGCTTACCTTACGGACAATAATGAACTCTTCGCCTTACTATAAGATAGGGAGAATGTGTCTTTCGCAGTTATGTACAAGTTATGCATACTTAGCAGTCAGACTGACATGTAACCACTCTCTTTATTTGTATTTGTTTTCCTTTTTAATATATTTTTTCCACTAAATACCGAGTTGTGATTTATTTATTAGTCCATAATAATTTATCAGCTAATTGTCATTGGCGACTCCCTGTGTGCAACGCAACATTCTGAACGTAGCGCTAATTCTATCGTTTGGCATCCAATAGAATTTTCTAATGTTTTATTTTACTTATTTGGAAAATTGTGCGTTTAACATTATTTTTAACACTCGCATCTAATCTTGTTGAGAATCTGCGAACAAGATTGCCACAATTTTAGTATTATCATATAGATCGACATACAAACGAAACCGCCCATTCTAAACAAACACAGTTGCTGCTCCACATCACGGTCACACTAACATGCGTATAATACAAAGTAAAATATAATAACAAAAACAACAAACAAGAATAGAAATAAAACAGAAATAATTCAAAGACGAATAAAGAAAATAGAATTAAAGAGATATAAATAGCGTTTATTACTTTAATCAAAGACGTAAGTAAACGTAAATTTGTAAAGTCGTTATTTTCGTGTTAAATTGCGTCCGTATGTTAAAAACAGCAGTGAAATGAATTACGCACCGTTTTTTACTTTTCTTTTGTGTAGTTTTATTAGCTTCTATGTGTGCGTTTCACTGCAACGAATTGTAAAACACGAGCTTATAAGATTACACTATAGTCGAAAAAAGAAATTGATTCAATTAAAACATAATTGAAATTTTAACAAAATACGAATAGTAGATTAAAACTTAAAGATTTTTTTTAAGTTTTTCTCAAACGCTAAATTTATTAAGCTTATATTCAAAACATTAGCAACTTTGCAGGTAAAAAGCAGACTAAAAGCGTTACCTCAAATTGCTATGGAAAAATGATCATAAAACGTAGACAATTCACATTAGTCGGCAGTATGCTATTAACAGACCAAAGCATTTGAGGAAGTCTCGCGTGGAGATGGGCCAATCGCCCCACTCATCATCTTTAGCTTGTCATTAATGTAATGTTATGAGGTAAAGCCCAGGTTTTGAAATCTGATCGTTGGCAGAGAGATTTGATGACATAAAAAAACGAGAAATAGAACAACTATATTTTGGGGGGGGGAACAACGTAACAAATCATTGGTCTATAACGTAAATAGGTTCATTTTTAAACTATTTACGTTATAGACCAATAATTTGTTACGTTGTTTTTTTTTTGTGTGTTTTTTTTTGGAGGGGGGGTTCAAAATATAGTTGTTCTATGGTATTATTTGAAAAAGCAGGGAATGATGAATAGTTCAGCTGTTAACCTTACAGGTGAGATCGAATGACGTAGGAAAATATTCAATTCGTACGCGGTGAACGCCGAGGACAGATAAAGATATAACAAATGGCCGACTGGTATACAAGCGGATGGGAATTTATGTATTAATTATTTAAGCCTGAGACCCGTTTCTCTGTTTGTGAATGCATTTAACTGTGAAATTTATTAAAAAAAAAAGACATTGATTATAATTCAAAGGATTTTTTTACAAGAGGGTGACCACTTATCAAGGTTTGAAGACCACTCAAGGATAAGGGTTAATGAGTGTATGGTAGTCGGTGAGACAACAGTGTAATGATCGTTAATGGTGGAAATTGGGTAGAGTTTGATTATTTAAAAGAACTGCTCAACAAGAACTTGTTTACATTAGACTTGAAAACGACCATGTTGTCGTCAGCTGGAAAGCAGAACCACGGTATAGAATTCCACAGAAAGAAACTTTGTTCATGGAAGTTGTGTTTATATTTGGAGAAAGGTTATGGGGGGAAATTGTTGGCGGTATTTCTTTTCTCTCAGATCAAGGAAAACAATTCTAACAAAAGAAAAGGCAAAAATAAATTGATTTAATTCGTTTATGTTTGATTGTTAAGATTGCCTAAGTGAGTAATCAACTCTGGGTCCATCGTTTGACACGAAAACAACAAGAATCCAACAAAAGTTGACATTAATGTTAATTTATTCAAACAGCAGCAGTAGCAGGAAAAGACACCCCATTCTTTACTTGGGGTTTATAATTACTCCATCGGTTACTATGTTCTTTGATCGGGATTGAATTTCTTTTTTGTATTTATTCATTAATCTGTGATGTTTTCCTTTTTTGTCGGCATTTCGTTTTTTCTCTTATACATTTGTAAAGATCGTCCTTTTATTACGTGTTGAAACCCGTTTCTACGCAGCCAAGTCGTAAACCTAACACCATTTATTATAACGTGATACGACAGTTAACACCGTAAAACAATTAAAATCGAATATAGTTTAATTGCATGCGTGTTTAAGTGCATTAAGAATTCAATGCATACACGTTCATATAAAGTAGAATATAATGTTGATGGTTTGTGTGCGTTTGAAGTAAAATACGGAAATTGTACATCTTCATGTGAAAATTAAAGATTTTATGATTGCATTGTGGGATGCTGCAAGACACGCTGAATTAATACACTGTATGCCCATCAAGTTTGAGCATCATTTCAAATTAGAAATACGAACGCGTGTTAAGATTTATGCGAGATGTTTCTAGATCTATATATATATATATATATATATATATATATATATATATATATATATATATATATAATTCATTACGATTGGTATATACAAACCGAGTTACATTTCAAGTAAATAATTAAATTATATATATATATATATATATATATATATATATATATATATATATAAGACACAAATTAAAATACGACGAAAAATCCTGATAGATATTACTAGATATATACTTTCAGGGTGATCCTAGCAAAAAAGCTTATTTATCCATAGATCGCCCCCAAACAGAAATATATACGTTTTAAATAAATTTAATTAAACCAGATCACACTACGATAACAAGCGTAATAAACAAAATATATCTCAGTAAATCAAGTTACTTTTAAATATACTCCCATAATTAAAAACACCCAATCTTTAACCCACTTAAATAAATAATCCCCCAGGCATTTTAAAACTTTAGACCATGACTCGTCTCCATTTCTACTTCACCTACTCACCCACCTACACAGCAAAAACAGCACATCCACCCCATCTCATACACACTCCCATCAAAAAATCACAAGAATGTACATATCCCATTTGAACCTAAATATAAGAGGTCAACACATTTTACCGAAAACTAACATACAATTCCCCCCCCCCCGAAGAAATTCCATTAAGCACATGCCTCGTAGCCCAAATAAACCCTCCCCATTCTCTCTTTACCCTCTTAACCTCATCCCCATCCTCCTCGTTCCTTCATCTAAAAGGCTTCCCTCACCCGTTCTCAACAAGGAAACTGACGGATAGATCACCAAGTCTCAATCTCATATTAGAAGCTATTCGTCCAACACATCGCTTCTAAAAATCATCTCTCGGAATATTTTGCTACCCAGACCATTGATTTTCGAGGTCCGGTGAACCATAGACATGTATATGATATGCAATGGATTTGTATATCCATCCACTATCTGATATACTCTGTCAACACCAAAAAAGAATCTGGATTACATATACCAAAACGCATTCAACACACAAACGAATACGGCCGCCCCGTATACCTTTCGGAATATCAATAAGGAGCAACCACGCATCTTTGTTATATGGGATTACTACCTTCTCCCCTGGACCAATATTCTGCCTGCTTGGAAATAAAATCCCGGAGGACATTATACTCCTTCCGATAATGGACTGCCCAGGTTGTATGAAATTTCCTCTTCCAATAATTGTTTTCATATAACTATCATTCACCACCCTAAAAATATTTTCAATATTTGTGCTGAAAAGCAAAATACGTGCCTATTCACAGCTGAACATTTTGCTAACCGCATTTCATTTCCTCTGATGATATGAGCCATTATTGAAAATCCATGGATTAAGAAAATAATATAACCCCTTCTATATATTCCTTTTGTCAAACAATAAATTCTTAACTCGAATATATGTGTCTATATTTTGATTTTCAGAATTTAATTTTAACAGCTAAAAACAATTTAAATCCTACATGAATATTTATAGCATATTCATATCATTGTATTTGATATATAGTACGTCTTACGCGTGTCTCATAGAATGGTATGCCAAACAACTCATCATAGATCCATAAAAATCAACGCTCCATTATGATATATTTTTTTATTGAATAGCTGTTCATTTTTTGATAGTTTATTCGTTTTTTAGAAATAGAAGGAAAAGTAGATTTTTTAAAAGTAAGAGTTGATTAGAAATATATATATATGCATATATATATATATATATATATATATATATATATATATATATTCGATTACACCTACCAAAACATACTCAACGATTTTGGATTGCATCTACCAAAACACACTCAACACATCAAAAATACGGCTGCCCCATATACCTTTCGGAAAATCAATAAGGAGCAACCACGCTTTATTGTTATATGGGACTACACCTACGGCCTTCTCCCCTGGACCAATATTCTGCCTGCCTGAATTTATAACCCCGAAGGGCATTGTACTCCTTCCGATAATGGACTACCCAGGTTGTATCAAATTCCCTTTTCCTATAATTATTTCCATATAATTATCATTCACCACTTAAAAAAAATATTTTCAATATTTGTGCTGAAAAGCAAAATAAGTGTCTATTCACAGCTGAACATTTTGCTAACCGCATTTCATTTCCTCTTTTATTGAAAATCCACGGATTAAGGAAATCAATATAACCCCTTCTATATATTCCTTATGTCAAACAATAAATTCTTAATTCGAATATATGTGTCTATATTTTGATTTTTCAGAATTTAAATATAACCACTAAACTTATATATTGCTCTATGCTTAAATATTGAGCTTCTCCTTTTCGGCTAGGATCGCCCTGAAAGTATTACTTCATATCTATCAGGATCTTTCATCTGATTTCTAATCAGTGTCTTATCTCGATTATATATATATATATATATATATATATATATATATATATATATATATTCAGAGGTAAAAATTGTAAAAATAGGATAAAAGTGCTCAATACGTTAGTAGAACTAAATATAAGTTTTTTATTACTTTACAACGTCAGTTACAATTGTTTCGGCGGACAGAAAATTTAATGACTGTTTCGTCAGACGGCAAAGGTCAAAACTTTTGAATTTTGCTGTCTGATGAAGCAGACAGTAAATTATCTGTCCGCGGAAACAATTGTAATGGATTAAGTCAATGCTTGAGGTTGTAAAAATGAAAACGATATATATATATATATATATATATAATCAACTCTAGCTTATATATATACACACAATCATACACACACGCGCGTGCACGCACACACACACACACACACACACACACACACACATATATATATATATATATATATATATATATATATATATATATATATAAAATCAACTCTAACCTAAGGGATTTTAGTTTCAGTTTGTCTAGAAACAAGCTGAACCTATTCAGACTACTACCTTTGTATGGAAGTCAAAATGGGCGTTAAGGAGCCATTATTTCTAGGAGTTACATTAATAAGTGTAACGTGATTAATTAAAAGAAATTTAGCGGGCAAACTTCCATATACAGTCGATGAATTCACGTCGCCATACTAGCCTATTCACCACATGCTTTGGAAACATAAGCCGAGTAGGAATAGGACAGATAAATTCGCCCCAATCTACAGGAAAACTGAAACAATATATCGAAAATGAAGGATAGAACTCTTTTTTGTTTAACCAGGGGAGTTGAGGAGACAATCATCACTGCAAATGCGCACTTTATTATGTGTGTGTATATCCTTGCCACTAGAATCAAGCTATGTTGATTCAAAAGAAGTGTTGTTGTTGATTGCGTCATCCTTGCTTCACAATTAAATGTGCAGCAACTCTCACATGGGCGTAGCCATTATCTCTCGAGATTGAATGGAAACAATAATATTTGATGACGGCAACCGAGACGGCTAACATGCTTGCCAGTCGATTTGCCTCAAATTCCACATTGGATCAGACACACCACATCCTTCCTGACTTTCCTTTGCGGACAGACGCCACACTAGAGGATTTGAAAATCATCCCTTCTCAGGTACATGGTATCATAAAAAACCTAGACACCTCAAAAGCATGTAGACCCGATCTCATCCCGGATGCGCTATTAAAAATGCTCCGCTATGGTTGCTCTAGTTCTCTCAAAACTTTACAACAAATGCCTCAACGAATCTTGCTTTCCTGGCTGTTGGAAAACCGCTTCTGTGGTACCAGTCTTCAAGAATTCTGGTGAACTGACTCATTAAATTATCGCCCCATTGACCTTCTCCCGCTTTTCGCCAAAATATTTGAGTCCTTAATTAATCAAGCTCTAGTCCATCAGCTTACAGCTGCTAAACTCCTGACCGACAATCAATATGGATTTAAGTAAGCCCGTTCCACAGCAGATATCCTAACTGTAATCTCTTAACGTATATACTGTTCACTGAGCAAAACTGGGGAAGGTAGAGCGGTAGCCCTCGATATATCTAAGGCTATGTCACGATGGTCTTCTAAGGAAAATTGGATCATACGGTATCATTGGAAGTAAGAAAAACCCAGGTTGTCCTCGAAGGTCGTACACCTAAATAATATGATATAAATTCAGGGGTACCTCAGGGGTCTATCCTTGGATCTTTATTATTCCTGGTATTCATAAATGACCTCCCTGATAAAATTGTTTCTGAGATGGGTATATTTGCTGATGACACCACTCTTTATAACAGGCACGACAGGAAAACAAATGAATACATATCCAAGGAAATGGCAGAAACACTAGCGGATGGCGTAGTGGAATGGGGACAAAAATGAATGGTCACATTCAATGCTGCAATGCTTGTATCCTTCAATAATTACAAGAAACCTTCTCTACCACCAATAACAATGACCAAAACACATTTCCTGAAAGTACTTCCTTTAAACTCCTCGGCCTAACGTTTACAGGGAACATGAACTGGAATACATACAGTGAGAGCATTACCAAGGCTGCTGCGAAGAAGGTGGGCTGTCTCTACCGTTCTAGAAAACTACTTACGCCTAAAAGTATCGTGTACTTCTATAAGGCCACCATTCGCCCATGTATGGAGTACTGTTGTCACATTTTGGCTGGTGCATCTACTACTAGTCTCTCGCTGGACAGGGTTCAAAAGAGAGTTGCCAACCTGATAGATCCTGAACTGTTATCTAGGTTTCAACCTCTGTCTCATTGAGAAAATGTTGCATCCGTCTGCCTGTTCTACAAGAACTTTAATGGTGAATGCTCTGACGAACTACAAGCACTTGTACTCCCTCAACGTGAATACCCCCGATAAATACCACAAGCAGCTCGGTTCCACCCCTTCACAGTAGAGATCCCTAGGTGTAAAAAAACCTTCTACTCCAATAGTTTATTCCCCAGAACTGCCAGACTTTGGAACTCTCTTCCGGGATTCTGCTTTCTCAACTGTACTGATATGCAGAAGTTCAAGTGTAATGTGAACAGACATCTTGCTACTCATCTCCCTTCATAATACCCCTGCAACATGTCCCCGATAGCAGCCCCCTACTTCAAAGTGGCACTCTGCCTTGTTTTGGTTGAAAATTGAATAATAAAAAAAGATCATAGAAATTATATTCCAAGGTTATAAGATAGAAATATATTCAAATTATTTATGTAATCATCAATGTTTCGCTTATTCTTTATTTCAAGACTTTATCAAGGTAAGTTATTTGAAGAGATTGCATACAAGTAGATAAATTGAAATATACATCTCTTCTAAATTCCGATATAGATGTGTTTAATGTGTGTGTGTGTGTATATATATATATATATATATATATATATATATACACACACACATTATATGTCAGGTCATGTCATATGCTACTGGTACCATGTAACCCAGTACTACCTGCCTCATGGTCGGGTCACCGGCGACTAAACTGGTTCCCCCACCAGACTTGTTTGGTGAGGAGGGCGGCTAGTCTCCCTGAAGATTTAAAAACAAGACCTTCCAAAGGGCGAATGAACTCTTTTTCTGCGTCAACGGCCAACTAGCACCATGTATATTTGTGTGTGTGTGTATATGTGTATTGGGGTAGAGACGGCTCCCGTAAGCCGTGGTGAAGGCAACCTTTCTAGGAGAAGCAAATCTCTGATTTAAAAAACCATAAAGCGGAAGACCACTACCTGCATTAAGCTGGTCTGCAGTTTAATTTGTTGCTGGCTATCTTGCTCTTGCTTGTTGCTGGATCTCAACATTTTGAACCGAGAGAGAGACTTAGCTGTCGTACAAAGCTAAGACTCTGTAACATCATATTTGTATAGATACTCCCTCAGACATTTGGGCTCATGGATTTTAAATGGCTGAGGGAGTGGCACTCGTCTGACAAGACGTTGCAATCATCATATACACACACACACACACATATATATATATATATATATATATATATATATATATATATATATATATAAATTCGACAGCCAAACAACGTGGCAACCTACAAGAGCCATGACAGTTAATGGACCGGAAGTCCAAGACCCGAGTTTAACCCTCATTTTGGCTCATCAGTTAGACTCATCCGAATTCAGGATTCGAAATCTGAGACTCTTGCATGCAAGGAAAGCATTCCGTCAACTGAGCAGACGCCTCGCACACAAGAAATTCTATTAACTACTAACACAGATCAAGCAAACCGCGCCGAAATCCGACTGTGAAATGGACCTACTTCGTCTTGGCAAAGGACGCGGTCATCTAATCAGCTAATTACCCCAAGCCGACGTCTCACAAGTAGGAGTTTCAACTCGAAAGGACAGTGCCATCCAGCAACGCTAATCTAGCGAGCATTTAATGATAGGATTTTCAAAATGTGAGAGATTATATATAATAAACTTCACAGCCAAACAACGTCGTAGCCCACAAGAGCCATGCCAGTAAACGAACCGAAAGTCCAAGACTCGAGTTTGTGTATATATATATATATATATATATATATATATATATATATATATATATATATATATATATATATATATATATATGGGGGGTGTATACATATATACATGGCTATATGTAAATTAAATAAGTTACACTAAAATAAATTTGTAAAAATTATGCTCAATACATATGCACATATATTACTAGTGAAATTATGTAAACATCAGAAACACATGTGGATTAATCAGAAACACATGTTATATATATATATATATATATATATATATATATATATATATATATATATATATATATATATATATATCTTAAAGTTTGTTTTGGAAATGGAATCAACTCGTCAATGAAACAGCTGTAATAGAAAAAATCCAGGAAATAAACGAAGGTTATAAAAAAGAAAAAGTGCGTCTTTGAATTTTCAACAAAGTTTTGTCACTATATATATATATATATATATATATATATATATATATATATATATATATATATATAAAGCTGAATGTGTGTGTGTGTGTGTCTGGTCACGACCATTTTAAAAAACTGATTACATAAAATGATAGAAGATGTATCGAGACACAGGAATGGGTATGTTTGATCTGGCAGAACGGTGGTTTATTAAAATTGTGGGGTCTGCGTTTGTGCCTGGCCCACAAAGTATGGAAATGAACAATTTTTAAATTTAAAAAAAAAACGTTTATAAGTGTTTTTGATATAGATATACATAAGACTACTTTGATAAGTATGTTTTAACTGAAGTAGTGATGGTATAATAAAATTGTGGGGTCTGCGTTCGCGCCTGGCCTCCATAGAATGGAAATAGGCACAAACTTTAATAAAGACTTTTCATATATATCTGCGTAAGTATACTTTGATAATTATGTTTCAGTTTGAAGAAATATGGTACAATAAAATTATGGGGTGTTCGTTCGCACCTGACCTCCATAGAATGGAAATATGTCACAAAGTTTAATAAGTTTTTTTTTTAAATATAGATCCGCCGAATATTGTGATAAGTGTTTCAGTGTGAACAGGTATGGTATAATAAATTATGGGGTGTATCTATTTTATTTTTACATTCATCATATTTTGCTGTGGTTTTATACCCCCAAATTCGGAGCTATCTCTTTACACCCCTTCCTTTTCATAACCTATCATACTTTCATAAATAAGAGTCCATTTTCTGTATGTTGTTTTTGAACCCAGTTAACGACGGGTACTTTTGCTAGTATATATATATATATATATATATATATATATATATATATATATATATATATAGAGAGAGAGAGAGAGAGAGAGAGAGAGATAAAGAGAGAAAGAGATATATACATGTGTCTAATTTTTTTACAGACTGAGAATGAGTTTACGTTTCTGAATGTTTGAGATGGGGATTCGTATTATTTGGTTCATCGAACTACTGTGCTCATCTTAAGTCCCATTTGTAAAACGTTTCTGTCGATGTAACCTCCGATTTTCTTTAGGTTTATCTTGTCGAATTCCGGAATATTTCTGTCGAGCTGGGGAATTCGGACTGACTCACAACGGAACCCTTTATTTACTCCCCGGGAGTAGCATGCTCTTGTTCTGTCAGCCATGACTGGATAGAGCTCCTAAGTAATTCATAATTGTATTTTTCTCAATTGTATTTTTCGGTTGCCCACACTGAGAATTGAACCTTCCACCATTCAGAAGACTATCACTCTTACAGTTGATTTTTCCAAGTACTCTAACCATTGCGCCACGGGTCCTTGCGGTTAAAATTAGAGGTTATTGGTTCAATTATCAGTGTGGGCGATCGAAAAGTACAATTGCGAAAAATACATTTGTGAACTACTAAGGACCTCTATCCAATCATAGCTGACAGGACAAGAGCATGATACCTCCGTGAAGTAAACAAAGGGTTCCGTTCGGAATTCCGTTAAAATTCCCGAGTTTGACAAGATACACCTGTAAAATGTCGGAAGTTACATTGACCGAAATGTTGTGAAAATGACACTCAAGTTCGATAAATCCAAATAATATAAGAATGCGTTTGTTTCGACATGAGTTTTTGTTGTGTACAGCGTATATTTATACACAACTCCCAAGACAGGTTAAACTAATTTCCGGGGCATAAGAGTTTTATATCATTTTTATGTCGCTTTACGAAAATTAAAAGTATAATATAATACTACTAGACCGTATATTCAAATTTGCATCAAAGTTCATCACATGATTTAGATTCTAAAACACGTTTAAAATTTAAAACTTAAAGGGCCTTAAGAAAAAATTGAAATTTAGGGAATCTTGTTTAAGTAGTGTCCTAAGGCAACATAAAAAAAAATTTGGCGTCCTGAAATGGATACTCTTCTAATAAAGTAGGAAATAAGAACTGATAAATAAACGGCTAAAAGAAAGGGGAATCTGTATTTTTAGGAGTATTCGAACTACTATTTTCACTTTAACTGTTATTCTCACAATGTTTTGACCGATTTAACCTCTAACCTTATCTATGTGTCTTGTTGAACTCTAGGTGGCTTATTTTAAACTCGAAGATCTTATGGAGTTTTGAACGGAACCTTTTTATTTAATCCACGGAAGTAAAGATTCGTGGTGCAACGGATATAGGAGCTAGTTATAATCAGTTTCAAGTGACACTCTTTTAAAGGTTGAAGGTTCAATCCTCAGTACACACCATACTAAAAATGCAGTTAAGAATTATATAACGCATCACTGGCGGAATGAGAGTAAGCTGCCCTCATGCATTAAATATAGGAATCCGTCCGAAATTCTGTATAGATTCTCGAGTTTTATATAAAGATTCCCAATTTCAATAAAATGCACATGAAAAAACGAAACGCTGGGAGAATAAGATGTAAGGTGAGAATAGTAGTCCGAATCTTCTAAATAATCAATCTTCATCTAAAAAATTCCGAAAGCAAAATAAGTAAATGTAACGTATGTACATTGTCATTGCTGATTACGGGTAGATGATCGATCATAAACGGCTATTCATAACTTTGATGTTTTTCATAAATTATTGCTTATACAGATTATTATTAGACTAGATTCATTTTAAAGAGAGAAGGAGAAAATTTATTTGTTAATTGTGTCATACATGACTTTTTAAGGGGTGATACGATATCCGATAACAATTTTTCGAGGCAAAGTTAATGGTCGTTAGGAACAGAATCAAAGTGTATTCTCTGTTCTGTTTGATCTCTGTATTCCCTCCTACTTTAAGAAGTGGATTGTTTATGATTTAAGAAATAGAAGACGACCCGATTTTTGGTGTGGCAATCTAGGAGCTGATGTTTCATGCCTGATATGATGGTTAATTAATAAAAGTTCAAAGTCTTTATAGGTGAATTCTGTACCGTTGTCAGAGCGAATACACTTGATTTCACCGTAGGGGGCCATGTCGGCTAGATATTTCTTAGTTGCTAGCAGGGTATCAGATTTGTTCTTTAAAAAGTAAACCATTATTAAACCTGAATGGTCATTTACGAAGTGGCATTTTATATCCATATGCCTAGATCTCTCGTTTTCTACGAAATGGCATTTTATATCCATATGCCTAGATCTTTGATTGATCATCCGTGCTCTGTGCTAAGACTATACTGGCTTGATTATCACAATTAATTACCACGGGGCTTGTAATCAATTCTGGCTCTAAAATAGTCTTCAGGATATTTTTAAGGTAGAGTGATTCCTGGGTCGTGTGTGATCGCGATAAATTCTGCTTCACACGTAGAGAGAGATACAATCTGTTGCTTTTTAGATTTCCATGAAATAATAGACCCATTTTCTGAGAGTCTGAAACAATATCCAGATATACTCCTGCAATCTTCTTCGTTTGCCCAGTCTGAATCCGAAAAACCTTCTAATTTTAGGGGATTTCTTGATTTTCTAAATACTAACTTCTGCTCCTTAGTTCCTTTTAAATAACGTAGGACTTGTTTAGCTCTGTTTAAATCCTTCATTGTCGGTCGTGATAATCTCTGATCTCAGTTTCTGTGTCATTCATTATTTCAGATTCTGTGTGTATATTTTTATTAATATCATTTTCGACCGGTGTAGAGCGTTTCTTGCACTCTCCCATTCCAAATTTTAATAGTATTTTGTCGATGTACCTCGATTGAGTCATCGTAACAAGTCCTTTGCTTTGAGTAAATTCTATCCCCAGAAACCAGGATATTTTGGCAAGATCGGTCATTTTGAATCTTTTACTTAATTTGTTCTTAACATCAGTTAACATTATGTCACAATTTGATGCGATTAAAATATCCTCGACCCACAAAACCAAAATCAGTAGTTTATCGTCTTTGTGTTGGGTATATTAACAAGGGTCTACAGCGCATTGTCTAAATTGTTGTTCAATAATATAATCATGGAATACTGTGTTCCAACACTGAGCACTCTGCTTTAAACTATATAATGACTTCTTAAGTCGCCACACGCTATTTTTATTTTTCATTATAAATCCCTCTGGAGGGCTAATATAAATTTCACAGTCTATTGGGGCATTCAAATAAGCATTTTTACGTCCATTTGATGGATGTTTAGGTCATATTGTGATGCGACTTGCATTAAAATTCTGAGTGTCGTTAGGTTTGTGGTCGGCGAAAACGTAGAAAAGTATTCTTTACCGTAAATCTGAGAGCACCCCTTAGCAACAAATCTTGCTTTGTACTGTTCTACGCCCGATGCTGTACTCTTTTTTGTAAAGACCCATCTGGTAGAAATAACATGTTTATCTCTTGGGAGAGGCACTACCGTATAGGTATCATTTTTGGTTAAGGCATCTATTTCTTTTTTCATGGCAATTTTCCATTCTTCACAATGTTCTGAATTAATTGCTTCGTTGAAGCTTTTTGGCGCATTTTCCACTGAATAGCAATAGTCGATTTGATAATCTTTTATATTGTCGACCACAAAAAAATCGGGTCGTCTTCTATTTCTTTCGGGATATCTCGACTTTATCATCATCATCATCATCATCATGGACACTCTCGTCTCCGTCATTTTCATTGTTTTCGTTTGTTCTAATTATTTGAGGTAATATAATTCCATCCTCTTCATATGACGGGTTTTCGTCTTTACAATTAAACGTGTCTGTGAATTTTACACACCGGATTCTTTTTATTTTATTTTTTTCGGGAAAAAATATTAAATTGGCTAGACTGTTTTTATCGTATCCAAGAATTTTATGCCATGTCTGTAGATCATGGCAGGCGGTTTTTGATGGGACTACGCTATTCAAATAATACAGTCTTCCATCCGGGCACACCAGCCCCGATTTATTGGGCCAAAGTTTATATCTGCACATTGTCCCATGGCAGCCTGCATAGAAAATATATCTTGTTTAAATTTTGGGACCAGAAGAGCGCTCTCCTGAATACCGAAACACAGTTCACCCTTATTGTTCTTTAGAGAGATTTTCGCATTGCCTCTTTTCAAAACGATATCATTGACTCGACTTCCGTCAGCCAGTTCTACAAAATGATTTTGTTGCTTAAAGTTGGGATCAAAATTGATAAAATCAGATTCCTTTGTAATCACATGTGCCGTGGCCCCACAATCGACAAGAAAATTATTATTGCTTGTTGACGCATCAAATGTACACGAAAATAAAAATGTATGTTCGCTAACAGAGCTCTACATTTTTAATGTAGTCGCCATTTTGAATCCTGTATCTACCTTGGAAACTCTTGTGATTAGGTCGTCCACAATTATAACATAATTTTTGTATTTTTCTTAGGAAAAAACCTGCTTTTGGCAAAGTTGCGTTTTTTATTCCTGGCATGGGTATTTCTTTCTGGGTTATCACTGTGGTAAATGGCTTGAAATCACTCGGTAATCCCTTAAGGACCATGGAAATTAACAGACTGTCACTTATAACTTCACCAGACATTTTTAAAGAATTTGCAGTTGTCTCGGCTCTTATAATATAATCAGTAACAGTTTCGGCTTCCATTCGTTTTAGAGAGGTCAGTTCAGTGTATAAAGAAATAATTTTGGGTTTTCCTTTCGATAAATAATGCTCTCTCGATATGTTTAATTCTTTGCAGCCGTCGTCCAGGGCTTCTCTCATTACCAGTGATAGACTTGAGTCATCTAAACACTGTATTAATTCCGCAAAGACAGTTGCGTTCTTTTCAATGAAGTCGGGGTCGTTTCTGTTTTCAGGTTGTGTTTCTAGTACTTTGTGTAGCTTTTGGATTCGTAGATATCCCAGAAATTTAACTTGCCACAATTCGAATTTTGATTCGGATCCATCGAAATAAAGACGCACGCTGGGCCCATAACCTCTAGAAGTGTAAGCCATTTTGAATTTCAGATGGTTCGCTGTTACACACAAGTCCTGGTAGGTGACTTGTTTGTAGTAGACAGTTCCACAGAACAAAATATTCTTACCGTGTCGAAACCCGGGAAAGAACATGTGAAATTGCTCCAGAAAAGGTTTAATATTTATGAAGCAATTCTGGTTTCTGATTGGTTGGTAGCAGAACGTGAATTAATTTGATTCGTCAGTTCTTAGCAGCATCGTTTATAAATAGAATCGTCCCACTGTGTGGGATCATACCCCATTATAAGGTTCAAAATATTGCAACAACCGCCTGGTGCGTTCTCAAAAGGAACGGCGTAGAATGTCCGTTTGTGAAGTAACTATATTTCCCATTATAAACTGGCCTTGTGTCTAACTTTGCTGCTAGAGAAGGCAAGAAAAGAAACAGTAATTCAGTGGTATGGAAGGTATTATTACACCAGGATAGTATTTGGAAAGAGATGTAGAAATATTAGCGGTTGTTTTGACTCACCCGAAACTATAAAAACATATTCTTTAAAAATAAACCTTGTCGAATGTGATCAAAAGTGTCGATGGTTATTTAACCTTAGTTTCTGCTTCTGACTTCCACTTAAGAATTCTATTTTATTAAACTTTTTTTTTAATTCCGTTCTGCGATTCATTTCCGCTATTTTGCATAGCATGAAAAATTAAATGGAATTTAAAAAACTATTATAACTTTATACGTCGTGCTGTTTTCTCATTTGTTTTCATTGTGTTTTATTTTCGTTTTTTTTTTTCGTTAGATTTCATTTTTATTCATGCGTTACCATGGCAACAACAAAAGCAGCAGCGAAAAAATAGGTTAAATATTTCAACCATTTTATAATTCATTTTCTCATCTATTTCATCGCCATTTGCTATCAAGCATTTCCATTATTGTACCAAAATACAGGACGCATGTTTGTTTCTTCGATTTTTAAAATGATCAAGTTTTTTTTAATATGCGAGACAAGACAAGACAAGGGTTCTTTTTAATAAATATTTATTGCATTAAAATATTGTTTGCTTTTTTTATTTCAGTGTTTTATCTCAACAAATAAATTAAAACCATTTTGTATTTATTTGTTTATTATGCATACAGAAACTATTTATTTGATTTTATTTGATTTTATTTGCTTTCAAAGAAACCAAACGCGTTTTTCTCTTTATACGTTTGAAATAATTCCGCTCCACAGCCGTTTTATTTCTTTAATATTTTTATGACGGGATTATATATATATATATATATATATATATATATATATATATATATATATATATATACATGTTTTATTTCTTTAATATTTTTATGACGGTATTATATATATATATATATATATATATTACCGTCTTATCTGCTTAGTTGCACATGTTTCTCCTCTTATATTCAAAACATTGTAGCAGAACCTCCAAATTCCATTCTAAAAGAACTATACAAATTTCAACATTTTAAACCTAAGGGTCGCCCTTCATTTTCTGGTGAAATAATCAGATTCTCTTTATTATTGCGCTATACTTCACCTCAAGCATATAAACTACTTGTTGAGCAATTACCATTTTTACTTCATTTTCTTCATTAGAAAAAATACAAAAAGGTGATGTAGAATATATAACTGCTGCAAAATCTCTCTTGGGAAAATGTAAACTTTCTCAGGATTGTATCTTGATGTTGGATGAAATGTACCTTCAAAAGGGAACTCAGTTTCATGGTGGGATGTATGTTGGTGCTGATGAAACTGGTAACTTATATAAATGTATCATGATATTTATGATTTCAGGGTTGAAGGAAACAGTGCCAACTGTAGTTAAAGTCTGTACTGAAGTGACTCTTACTGGTGACTGGCTCTCCCAGGAGATAATTGCATGAATTGTGCAGCTTTTAAATTCAGGATTTAATATAAGGGCTGTAGTTGCAGACAACCATTCTGCAAATGTAAATGCCTTTAAAATTTTATTAAACAAATTTGAAGGAGATAAAAAAAAACATGTTATTACTTATCCAGATTCTCCAAACATTCTTTTTTTCTTTTTTGACACTGTTCATTTGTTGAAGAATATTCGAAACAGTTTACTAAACAAAGGTTTGTGTTTCCTTCTTTCGATTTCAATATTTTGGACCTTCATTTGTGTTCCCAATCAGGAGTTTTATCTTGGTCTGATATACATAAAATATATGACAAGGACAGAGTTTTGGATGCTACATTACGAAAAACACCAAAACTAACTTTCAAGGCATTAATTCCCGGTGACAATAAGCAAAGAGTCAATTTGGCTATTGCTGTATTCTACGAGACAACAATTGTTGCTTGTAAAAACTACTTTCCAGAACGGACCGACATTGCAAATGTTCTTAAATTTATATGGTGCTGGTGGACTACAGCCAATTCTAATCAAAGATTTTCCCCTAATTTTTTTTAATAATGCTGTTACTGCAAGTGATGATAAAATCAACTTTTACCAAACATTTTCTAACTGGGTCGAGTCTTAGTCAAAAATTTCTGACTTTTGCCTAACTGCACAAACTAGCAAAGCATTTGTCACAACTTTGAGAGCACAAGCAATGATTATGAAAGAACTGCTCACTCGTAGATTTTAAAATGATCCCTTTGAAAAGCGATTTTCACAGTATCGTCAAATGAGCGGAGGGAGATTTTTAGTGGGTCTTCGTGAGATTTATAGCAGTGAAAAGATTTTAATCTGTAGATCCCTTTTAAAAGAAAATATTAAAATTTGGCAGGAAAACCTCAATCCATTGTTAAAGAATGAAAATTATAATAATCTTCTGGATATTTTGTCCAAACATGAGTCAGAAATAAATGAACTATGTTTATCACCTGACAGCAAAGAAGTAGCATATTCAATTGCTGGTTATGTTGCAAAAAAACTTTTGAAGCGATTTAACTGTGATATTTGTTCTACTTTTATGGTTGGCAATGATACGGAGATCACTGAGAATCATTATCTTAATTTATTATATCGAAGAGGTTTGACAATTCCATCCACTCAGATTACTGAATTTATTTGTTCTTGCTTTGCAATTTTGGATTTTTCTTCTCAATTCATTGAAAAACATGGTCAGTCTAAAACTAGGAAGTCTTCAGAAATAATTTTAAAAACTTATTCGCGAAAGTATGTATTTACATGTGAGAAACACATTAAAAAAGTACATAAATTTGCAACAAAAAATGTTATAAACATATTCTATAACAAAAATTGTTATAAATATATTTATAACAAGAATTGTTATAAATATATATTCAATAACAACAAGCAAAAACTTTCTTCAGATGAAATTAGAAAAGGTTCATTAAAAATATTTTTAAAGCGGCAACGATCAAAATAAAAGTGAAATTTACTGTTGAACATTTACCTTTATTTACAATTTTTATTGAATTTCTTGTGCTTTGTAAAGATACTTTAAAATTCCTCTTGTAAGAAAGATGGCAGTTAATGATTTGATAATTTTGTAACAAAGTGAAAAACAATTTACTTCCTTTCCAATCTTTATATTCATGTGCTTCGTAAATATTTTGATATTCTTAAAAAAAAAAGATATTCTAATAAAATCTTTAAAAAAACAAATAACCTGTTGTAGTCAAAGCAAATTTGTTTTTCATATTTATAAACAACAAAATTATTTGAAAGGTCAGGGGAGACAACTCAAAATTAATTTGTTTTTGTTTTGTTGTGTATTATAAAGAAATAAAAGGGGAAAATGCATCTAATTAATGGAAACATTTTACTTTGGACAGGATAACAGTAAAATATGTAAGTAGAATGTATTTAAGTATTATTTCAAATATTAAAACCTGAAATAATTATTTAATTATCTAAGCATTAGTTTCAATGGCCTCTTAGAAAATTGCCTCTCAATGTGACATATACGGCATATTATTATAGTAGGCCATGGTTGGTACCCCTATAAGAATGAAAAAAAAAATGACGATAATCATGATGATCATGATGATAATAGCAGTAGTAATATTAGTAATATCAGTAGCATCAATAGAAGTAGTAGCAATAGTAACATGAACATTAAAGACGTTTGACACAATTTATGTGACTGCTTTTTTTTCTAATAAAGGACTTTGAAACTTGTAAAAACATAAATATTTAATTGAATAATATTCACTTGATTATGATGATGCTGATGATGATGACAATGACGACAGCGATGATTATGACAATGACGATGATAGTGATGACGATGGTGATGATGATGTAGTAATAACAGTAACAGCATTAAAGACGAATCAATTTCCGCTATCAATGAACCATTTAATTTTTTAATGTTTTTTTTTCTTATACTGAACTGTGAAACTTGTAAGAAAATAATAATCTATTTGAACGTGTTTTTTACTAACAAAAATATTCGACGATTTGTTTTTTAATAAAATAATGTGTGAAAAGTGAAACATTCAATATTGTGACTTTTAGCGATTTATAAACATTTTCACAAAAATCGAATTTACTAAAAAAAAAAGAAAAATGTAACTTGAAGGGATCAAGTTCACGTATATATTTAATATAAAATGATAACTCAATTTCTGGTCAGATTATGTTAAATTTCATATTTTGTAGGGACACATAATGGAAAGATTTCTTTTACTTTTACCAACTAGACTTAGGGTTTAATAATTTTTCAATTCCTCCTTAAAAGCTAAAAACGTACAGAGTATCTGGTTATATACTTACTCTCTTTCTCTCTCTCTCTCTCTCTCTCTCTCTCTCTCTCTCTCTCTCTCTCTCTCTCTCTCTCTCTCTCTCTCTCTCATATATATATATATATATATATATATATATATATATATATAGTAATTTATAAAATATATATGGCGATTAAGCTACACTGAATATTCTGCGTTTCATCCAACTATAGGATTCGTCAGGCTTATGCGCGCTATATACAGGCTTAATAACTAGCTCTACCTACGTATTGAGCACTTTTGAAGTAAATACTTAAAGTTTATGCATAAATCTATACTTTCGTATATTAAATTTATGCGAATAAATTAAGTAGTTATATATATATATATATATATATATATATATATATATATATATATATATATATAATGAATCACCTAACTGAAATTCTGAAGTAAGTGTTTGTAAACTCCTCCCCCCCCCCAAAAAAAAATCAAAGAAGAAGAAGAAGAATGTTATTTTTGGAGTGGAGTGAGATCTAGCTGAGGATAATCAGATTCTATTTTATCGATAATAAATTTAAATATAACAGTTTCAAATATTTTTCAAAATCTTCTGGTACAATTTAAACCTTATGTAAACTCTATAATGTATTATTACCGTCTCTTAGTGCAAGGGTATCTATGTAGAATAAAACTATTATTTCAAGTGTACAGAGAACATCTTCACTTCGTTGATAAGACAATAATATGAAATTATGTAAAAAAAACAAATGTAGACGTAAATATTTGGGAGCAGTTTATATATATATATATATATATAGCCCAGAAGTAATGAATTCGATACAGCCATTTAATTTGTCCAAATAGTATATTAAAAAAGAATTTTTGTGTGGGTGCATATAAAATTAAGGTAATTGAGAGGTATTAAGTGAAAGATTTGGGGTATTTTTCCACCTAGACTTAGGGTTTGTGGTTGGTTTAATAGTTTTATTTAATCCCACCTGCAAAAAAAAAAAAAAAAGCAAAAAAGCATAGCATATCACGCACTCAAAATTCTGAAATACATGTTTGAAGCCCCCCACACACACACACACAAAAGCTGCAACTTTAAGAACAATCAATTAAACATAACAGTGTCAAACATTCTACAAAATGCTCTGGTGCGCTTTAAACAATATGTAAACTGTATAATGTATTATAAACGTCTATTAGCGCAAGTGTATCTGTGTAAAATAAAATAATAATTTCCCCTATAATCCTTCCCTAAATTAATAAAAACTGATTTCAAATGCACAAAAAATTCATTGCTAAGAAAACTAAGAAATTGTGTACGAAAAGGAAGATGCAAATGCTTGGGAGCAAGCATCTTCAATGTAGTCCAGAGATAGTCATTTAGTTTGTGCATATATTCGATGCCTCCATTGTCTCGAAAGACAACGGATACCCCCTGTAGAGGCAGCTGCGTGTTTAATAGTGAGGCGAAGGTTGCACAACCCCAACCACACTTCTCCTGAATCGATACTGTTTGAGTCTAGTGGCAAGAAGTCCAGGACGACTGGAAACAATGCCGAGATAAGCGGAGAGCACATACAACACCATGGAAGTCCCAAATTGTCACCCTTTTAGTGCTGACCAGGTTCAACGTTGCTTAACTTCGGTGATCCAGCGGGAACCGGTTTGTCAACGTGATTATGCCGTAGTTTGTGCATATAGCATATCAATAAAGAAGATTTTACATTTTGGCATTTTTTGTTTCTGAAAGTGTAACCTAAGTTTTTATATTGGCTTTTTTTTTCTCTTTTTATCGAAGAACTTGGTGTCAAACATTTATTTTTGTGTGACACCCCTGTCGCAAAACACATATATGGATCGGAAGCATTTGCGTGACGGTAAATGTTAGAGTAAACAACTTAAGTTAAGTTTCCATGAAAATGTTATTAATTCCGGTGTTATACGGTATTTGTAATAGACCGAAACAGACAGTTGATGGACACACGAGTGGCAAGGTTTACTGTAAATAAAGTCATTCTGTAGTGTTCCCTAAATGCAAATTCTAGAATGAAGGTTTATGTCTAAGTAGTATATGAAATTGTCGGTGTAATCAAAAGTGAATTGGAAAGTAGCCGTTCATTATTTTCGCAGCAATCGAGTCGTAGCGGAAAGGTAGACGCACATAATGACAAAACGGTATAATTACAGTTAATTACGGTAAGCGTAGACTATGAAATATTTGCTCCGGTCCTAACTGGAGTAGTTACAGTAGAAAATATTTAGTGGGTGAGGTATTCTCCTACCAGAGTTTGCTATGACTTATTTTGAATAGTTACTCTCTTCGGAAATAACGGAGCAATTTATGATAGCGAATGAAATCGAATAATAATAGCCGGGAGACATGCATCGAGTACTGGCGTATAGTGCGACCATTTTCGATGTATGTTTGGGTACAGTGATTGTGAGCTATACTTGCATTTTTTAAAGGGGTGAAATATTCCTATTTTTTATATCTGAGATAAACAAAACTTAAAAAATAATAATTGTTGATAGCTTCACTTCTTTTAATATACGCATTTCTCTCGTTGGAATCACACCATTCTCTTTCTCTCTCTCTCTCTCTCTCTCTCTCTCTCTCTCTCTCTCTATATATATATATATATATATATATATATATATATATATATATATATTATTTTATTTCCTTTAAATTCACACAAAATGTGTGATCAATAGTTGAATAGTGTATACTAGAGCTGAAAATATAATATAATAATTTACTCATGTTACGACTGTGTTTTAAGAAACATTTTTTTGCACACAATTGTTTTTACCCATTTTTAAAACATACATTTTTCTTGATAAATTCAAGATGTCTCTAAAAGGCTTCTTCGGTTATTTATTATCAAATTAAGCGGAAAAACGAATCGTAAACATCAAAATTGTTCTCTTTATTTTATTAAATTATTTTTCTAAAGAAGACCAATAAAAAAAAAATTAGTGATATTCTTATCTATGTAAATCATCAAAACTAATATTGAAAACATTCGAACAAATATTGTTCATCTCCACATTCATGCCAACCCTTTGAGAATATACAAAAACTATACATATAAATAGAAAAGGGATGCTTAACCCACATAATTTCATCTCCATTTTGTTTTACTCAGTTTTATGTGTCATCAAATATGTGCGAAGAGAAGGGCGTGATTAATTTAATATATATTGCATTATGGCGTCTATATTAAATATTCTTTCATATTGCTCGAGATCTATTAGGTTAAAAAAAAGTATTTCCACCCTCTACTAGAGGGACTAGAAGGACACATAAGTGGTGTGTGTGTGTGTGTGTTATATAGCGGTGTGTGTATATAAACGTGTGATATATATAGTGTGTAAACGTCTAGTTTTTTAAATCTTCCTCTAGTTGTATGTATGTTATATGGGTGTTTCACATCGTTAACGTACTTAGAGTAGTATTTTACAATAAAGAATAAACATCTTTGCCGCTTAGTCCAGACGAAGGAAAAACATACTTTACCTTTTTCATAAGGACGAATAGATCTCGCACTCTTCTGATCTGTTTCTTGAAGTCCTGAAACAAATGTTTTTTATTGTTGTTTTTTTTTACAAAGGAATCACCACTTATGAAGACCCAGAGGCCACTCGAGGATAAAAGTAAAAGAGTGTACAGTGGTCAGAAGGACAATATCATGGTAATCGTTAGAAGTGTAAATTTGGTAAACTGGATTAATTAAGGGGAACGGCTCATCAAGAACTTGTTTACATTGGACTTGAAGATGGCCATATTGTAGTCAGCTGGAAAGCAGGTAAACGGAAGAGAGTTCTACAGGTGTGCAGTTCTTACAAAGAAACTGTATTCATGGAATCTACGTTTAGGTTTAGGCACAGATAAAGAGTGGGGGGAAATTAATGATTGTGTTTACAGCCAAACAAGTGCTTTCGAAGGAACGGCAAATACCAAGTTCATTTTATATAAATTTTATTCTCGATTTCCCATCGGAGCTGCAAGCCTTTGTAAGTCCTACATCATGCTATCGTCGCATTTCTCCCGGCTTCCACGCGTGGAGACTATATCTTATACTATACGTGCATTTTTAAACTATCTCATTATTACGTCATCAACTCACGTAACCAAAGAAATAAATCAGCTGATTCATTTTTGTCACGTATTTTGTTTATTTAGCTAATATTCCTGTTTGTTCTAACATTTCAACGTTAACATTCTCATACATTTCTATCATAAATATGTCATCTGTAAAATACCGAATTCGTCTGGATATATATTTTCTAACATTCTATTTTCCAAACAAATGCCTAGACAAACCAGAGTGATATGAAGAATGACGTCACGTTTATCGAGCTGGAAAGATAGTTTTCATAGTTTGTCTGTTGATGCCAATCATGAAACATCGAATAATGCAAACCTGGTATTGATTGCGCGAGGCAGTTGTTCAATAATGTAGACAACTTGATAATCTACGCTAAATGTTACCTCTATGTCTCTGTCAGTGTGTGTCATTCATTTCAATTAAGAAGTAAATAATTAGTTAACAGAAAAGCAATCTCTTTCTCCTGAATCAGTTTTCTCCAAATAAAATCTTGAAGGAAACTCTAAGCGAACGTCTGCTTTGGATCATTTTCTCCATGAAAAGAAACAGAAAGCGCGTAAAAGACCCACGTATAAACACCCCGCATCTATGTATAAAAAAAACCTTTCTTTTTATTATTGACAATATAACAATAAAATGAATTTCGTTTATGTACTTTATTTAAAGTAACACAAAATTAAAAATATTCGAAAACAACAGGAAAACCAAACATATAATAAGAAGAAATAGTAAGTATAGTAATAGGACAGATTTTCTGACAACATTTTCGTGGATATATATATATATATATATATATATATATATATATATATATATATATATATATATATATATATATATATATAAAGAAATTCTGAATTAAATTAAATTATTGTTCTATTTCTCAAATTGAACTTTCTTTATATGCTTGGGATCGTCTTATAAAAATTTATACTAATATTTATTTGGATTCTATAGTACAGTATAACTCCTATAATTTGAATATTCGCTTCGTTCAAATTAGAGGAGTTTCGTGATAAAAATGTGCTGCAGTTAACTTTAATTTTCTAAGAATTAAGATATATTAAATGAAATTCATTGTAATATGATACTTCAAGTATATATTAAGTTGAGTTTACGAGATATTGCTGTGAGAATTGCTAAATATTATTACCAAGAACAAAAACATTGAAAATAAATTAAATCTACGCTTACTTGTTAGGTATTTATTACCTAAGTTATCATCAACAGAAATCATACATTCATGTAAAATACAGTTATTTTAGTTATTCATTGAATGAGTCTCATTGCAGTTTCTATTTTCATCGATAGGGCTCTCGGGCGCTGCCATTGTATTCCGTAAGCGATCACGAAAATCTACAATTTCTTGGTTCTGTAGCTTCTTTATGATTATATCTCTTCGGAGTGACATTGCTTGCAAAACATAGTTGTCACTAAAGTAAGGACTTTTTTCTAGAAATTTTATAACCGTCTCCATAGACTTTTCTGCATCATCCCATGATAATGCTTCACCAGAGTGTTCTTGGTTACTTACATTAGGGTCAAGAGAATAGGGCTGTCGCTGTTTTCATAACCATTATTGCCTTCAGGATATTGATCAGTAGTTTCCTCATCTTGTTGCACCCACATTTCAACATCATTTGCATTAAATGATTTAAGAACAGCGTGGTTAGTCGGTAACCGTTTGGTTTCAAGAATTTTTTCTAGACCAGATGTATTCTCTGATTCTTTCAGTTCAGACGTCTTTGGCACTGGGCATACTTTACCCCATTCTTTTGTTAATGTGCTTGCTGGAACTTGATTCCATGCACTTGCGAGATAAAATATGGCATCTTTGATGGTAAAATGGCGCTGAAAATCGCTTATACTCGCGGTACTATTTATCATATTCATCATGAAATCATTTCTGTAGAAACATTTTAAGTTCCAAATAATCCCTTGATCCATAGGTTGGATGAAAGAAGTATCGTTAGGTGGTAAGTACCACACAAAAATATTCTCGCAAGATGACACTAGTTCTGACTCAGAAGGATGTGCTCTACAATTGTCCAACAGAAGCAAGCACTTTGAATCTGGTTTACCTAATTCAAGAAAACGCCTCTGGGCAACTGGCACAATTTTTGCAAACCCCATTTTTTAAACAACTGTTAATTTATTCATCCATTTCATGAAGAATAATAGGATACTATCAACGCCGAAACTCCTTTCAATGCTCGAGGACACTTTGATTTGCCGATGACAAGAAGCTTAAGTTTATCAGTTCCAGAAGCATTAGCGCATACCATCACTGTTAGTCTTTCTTTATTTAATTTGAATCATTTTATTTTCTGCTCCTCGGATCTGGCTAATGTTTTTGTAGGTAAGCACTTCCAATTTACGCCACTTATAAAATCCGCTGGTGTTAGACCATAATCGGCAATTATCGTCTTGAATTTGTCACAATAATTTGATGCTGCGTGTGTATCAGTAGACCGTTGTACGCCTAACATTATTAATTGTCTTATACCATGTCTACTCCTAAAGCTCCTAAGCCAGCCTTCACTGAATTTCATATTTTCTGCGATATTCAACTCTTCCTTAAGAGATTTTGCTTTAGCAATTAACATGGGCCCAGATGTTGCTACACCTTCATTCCGTTTTGCTACAAACCACTCATGCAATATTCGATCGAATTCAACTTTCTTTGGTCTGCGAAGAGTCCTTCTTTTGACATGTCTTTTATTTGGAGAGAAAGAAGCAACTTTCAATATTTCCTCCTTTCTCTTTTTGATGTAAAACCGTGTACTTCTTCCAATCTTATAATCTCTAAATATTTTTCGAGTAAAGTCAGTGTCACTTATTTTCTTTTAGAGTTGCAAGCCATTGTGATGGGTTGTTTTACATTATTTTAAATATAGCAATTGGAAGAAAAAAATTTACAGTTAGTGTAAATTAATTATCAATAGCTAATCTACATTAATTACATAGTACCAATATTAACATTTCTGCGCAATATCTGACTAAACCATGTAAACAGTTTTACTGCAACTCCGCAGCAAATATGCTAATACAGTTTCAATGACGAGACAGTTCAAGTTTAGAGAAAGTCCAGGTTTAGAAGAAGCCCAAATGAGAGAAAGTCTAAATGAGAGGAAGTCCAAATAAGAGGAAGTCAAACTTTAGAGGAAGTTCAAATTAAAGGAGTTTTACTGTATTATATAATTTGCAACCCTACGGATTTAAGTATATCCTTTAATATATATATATATATATATATATATATATATATATATATATATATATATATATATATATATATATATATATATATATATATATATATAGTTACATATAGACGAAATTTTAACATAATGAATTAAAAAAAACACAAATTGAAATAGCTAGACGACCGGTTTAATACTCGCTCAACAGAACTAAATCGAGGTACAATTACGATGAAAAAATAATAATATAGAAATAGAAATGTGACGGGAACACAAAAAAGCGAGGGGAAAAATATAAAAGTGGACAATGAATCAATTAGAAACAGCATTAAGTCCTAAAACAGTTCTTTTTGCTTAAAAAGGGAGAATCTCAATGGCTTTATATAAATGGTTATTAGATTTTTCAAATGAAATAAAGAGTGTAATTAGTTCAGAATAGAAAACAAATCAATACTGAAATTAAAGGCGCAAATATGGTTATTTATGAGGTGTTCACATATAGCTTAACCGAATGTATTATCCGAAATATGTGATGGTGAATAATTTGCGTCATGAATCTTAGCTTTTTTTTTACATTTTCACCCAAAACAAGGCACATTGCTACTTTGATGTAGGGGTCTACTATCAGGGACATAAGCTACATTGGTACTATGTGGGGAGTTGGGCAGCAAGATGTCGGTTCACGTTACACTTGAACTTCTGCATGTCAGTACAGTTGGGAAAGCAGGAACCCGGAAGGGAATTTCAAAGTCTAGCAGAAACTACTGGAGTAGAAGGCTCTCTTACATCTAGCGATCTCAACTGTGAAGGGGTGGGATCTTGCTGCTTGTCGGGTTTGTCGAGAGTATTTACGTCGAGGGGTACAAGTGCTTGCAGTTCGTTAGAGAATTCCCCGTTAAAGTACTTGTAGAACAGGCAGAGGGATGCTACATTTCGTTGATGGGACAGAGGCTGAATGTTAGATGACAGTTCAGGACCTATTAGGTTGGCGACTCTCTTTTGAACCGTGTCTAGGAGTGAGAGACTAGTAGCAGATGCACCAGCTCAAATATGACAACAATACTCTATACATGGGCGAATAGTGGCCTTATAGAGGTACAGGATAGTTTCGGGCGTTAGAAGCTTTCTAGCACGGTAGAGAGAACCTACCTTTTTCGTAGCGATCCTGGCAATGCTCTCAATGTAATTTTTTCAACTGATGTTTCCTGTAAACGTTGCCGCATCTGGGTTGGTACACTAAGCACTAAACCGCCTTGTAATGAATGAAAAAAATATTCTAACCTAATAGTTCCTGAGCAACATGAAAGAATATTTTAAGTAGACGTCATAATATCCTTCTTAAAATCAATATGTCTATATGGGATAAATTAAATAACTGCGAAGTAAAATATATAGACAATATCAAAATATATAAATACGAGATAATAACTGAATATTGAATGGAATGAACTGCACAGTAATTCACGCAGTGAACTGAGCAGTGGAACGTGCGAGGAGACTTGATTCTGGCGTAGAACTAATTAAATCTACTATTCGATGAGTTTTTCATTCCAGCGACAAGTTACTGGCTCCTCGGCCACCCACAAAAGATGTACCTATGTCGATTTTGTCTCAATAAAACTCTGTCTTTTTCCAAAGAAGAAAGGCATTATTCTTTACTCGTGTTTCTGCTCTAGTGAAAAGCTTTCAGGTTTAAAATGACCTTTGGTAAAAAAAAAAAAAAAAAAAAATGTAGACTTTTTGCGAGGGAAAAGATTTTTTTTACTTGGCTTTTCACTATTTTTACCTGGCTTATTAGGCTTTGCGCTTTTTGCTAAATTTGATTTGATTTGATTTGATTGGATAATTATTGGATGATATTGAGAACTTGAAGCCAAAAAACAAAAAAAAAACAGATATTGATAAAATGTAATTAAAACTGACATTGAATATTAAATTGCGTAAATTATTCATTTTAGAAAATGATTTACCGACCTTTCAAAAAAACAAAAGACAGATGGGAAACAACTTTATTAGATAATATTGTTGTTTAACTTCCCGTTAAATTGAATGCGTATTTATTGTTAAACTATCAGTTTTTATCTAATTGTACATAATATTTATCAATTACAATAGCGGACATAAGAAGACGAGCCGATTTGCTGTTACATAAAATAGAAATCAATAAACTTGAACTAAATCATCCTGTTTACTCTCTCTCTCACTCTCTCTCACTCTTTCTCTCTCTCACTCTCTTTCTCTCTCTTTCTTTCTCTCTCCACTCTCTTCTTTTCTCTGTCATTTTCTGTGATGCTTTTTCACTCCCTCTTTGAAGATCTAGTATCCCTCTATTTATTTTCTCTCTCACTTTGAATCGATTTACTTTCACTCCCCTACACCCCTCTCTCTCTCTCTCTCTCTTTCTCTCTCTCTCTCTCTCTCTCTCTCTCTACATATATATATATATATATATATATATATATATCTTTCCATGTCTCTGTCGCCCGTTTTCTGAATAAATCTTGTGTGTACTGCTATCGTTTTGATAAAAAATCCTATCTTCTCTCAATCTTCATGCTCACTTTTTGAAATTAAGAACCATTAACATCTTTCCCCTCCCTCTCTCACTTTCTCTCTCTTTCTCTAAAAATACCATAAATTTCCTGTTGATCTTTGCACATTTATTCTGGTCTCACTTCGAATTTTTCTATAAATACTCATCAGATAGACACCCATTTGGAGATTAGCATAAATAAACTTGAACTAGATAAACTATGTGTGAATAAACCCATCCTCAGTTTGTGTCTCTGTCTATCTGTCTGTCTGTCTCTTCCTCTTTCTCTCACTCTCTCTCTCTCTCTCTCTCTCTATATATATATATATATATATATTATAAAGAAGTGAACCATCTCTCTTTCTCTCTCTCTCACTCTCTCTCTCTCTCTCTCTCTCTATATATATATATATATATATATATATATATATATATATATATTATAAAGAAGTGAACCATCGCCTAAATTCAATCAACTAAAATAAGATGGAAAACGGGGTGAGGAAAAGGAAAAAAAATGGGGCAAGTTATATGTAACACATGTACAATTCAATAAAATAAATAAGTCGATTAAAAACAAGATCGTTAAAATACACCCGAAGCGCTTTTCATTTTCAAGGGTCATAAGTCTGAAAATTATTTTTTTTTAGAATATTTGGTAGTGGTATGGAGTAAGAGCGGATAAGAGGTTAAGAAACAAAAAAACTACCCAAATGATTCTAATCGACCTCTTCTCCGCTCTTACTCATTACTTAATTGTACATGTGTTACATATAACTTGCCCCATTTTTTTTCCTTTTCCTCACCCCGTTTTTCATCTTATTTTAGTTGATTGAATTTACGCGATGGTTCACTTCTTTATAATTATTCTAAAATTTTGCCAATCGAATAAAGTTATATCCCATTTATTGAACCATTATGGCAAAAACTTCATTCATTCGTTAAATAATATAATTCACCTGAGAAACAAGATCACCTCCATCAAATGTAAAATCAAGTTCCTTTGTGGATGTCTATCGAATCATGTTGCACCGGGCTATATCTGCAGACGCATTTCCAAGATTAAATGTAGGAATTCTTGGAACCTTACGGTGGCCTTTTTAAAAGACGAAATAACATTTTATTCTGATGTGCTTCTTAGCTTACAGAGTAAACATTACTCAGTTTGGTCTCTCGCTTGGAAAACGTTGTCTCCATTTGATAAACTTCGATTTTCTAAGCTACTTTCAGGATGTTAAGTGTCGTCATACAAATAATGAAAAATTTACTAATTTCTTAAACCTTTTGATTAAAAATAAATTTGGCGAGCCTACATTCTCGGATCAGGATATATTTAATTTCTCTAAATTTAAATTGTCAGAAGTCGATACGTTTGTGTTGTCTAGGGGACTTGAATTTTGTGTCCCTCCTCGCCAGATTGACGTAACTCAAACTCTTATTGAATTTGAGATTTTATTTTCACAGATAAAAAAATAATGGTTCGGGTGACAACTTAAATATTGTTAAATCTCGCTTGACTGAATTAGCAAATAAATTCAGTCAATGCAATATTTCTTCTCGCCATTTTATTTGGCAAAGTAATCATTTCATTGCGGCTAAGCAATTAAAATGCAATAATCAGATTTACATTTCTTGCCCAGATAAAGGCAACGGTGTAGTTATCCTTGACCGTCAATACTACATTGCAAAAATGCTTTCTATTCTTAACAATGATAGCAAATTTATCTGTTTAGGTTCCCTGGACTCCGATGACACTCCTTCAATTGAAACCAAGCTTCAAAATAAACTACTTCGATGGCATAAACTTAAATATCTATCTAAGAAAGTTTATAATAATATCCGACCGGTGGGCTCTCAACGCCCCAGGATTTACGGATTGCCTAAGGTACACAAAATTGATACTCCATTGAGACCAATTTTGTCGATGGTAGGTTCGGCCCAACACAATCTGGCTAAATGGCTGGTTTTAATTCTTGAACCAGTCTGTTCTTTTTATTCAACACATTGCACACCTGATTCTTTTCATTTCGCATCGACTATCAAGGAGCTTCCTCTTACCACTAACAACTGTTATTTGGTCTCCTTTGACATTAGCAATTTGTTTACCAATGTCCCTCTTGACGAGGTCATTGACATATGTGCGGATTTTCTTTATAGAGGCCCTGGCCCCCTCCCCTCTTTTCCTGAAGCGGTGTTCGTTGAACTCATGGAACTTGCTACGAAGTCAGTTTCCTTTAGTTTCAACGATGTGATGTATCGCCAGTTCGACGGTATATCTATGGGATCTCCCCTTGGCCCAACTTTGGCCAATATTTTTGTGGGCTTTTTAGAACAGATGTTGTTTGACAAGTGCCCTAGACCAGCATTTTCATGCGTTATGTTGACGACACTTTTTCTTGTTTCGCTACGCATGATGAAGCTGTGTCCTTTTTCCACTTATCAAATAATTTACACCCTTCTCTCAAATTTACGATGGAGGTGGAAAAAGATAACTCCCTTCCTTTCCTTGATGTGTTAGTTTCTAAACGTGGGCTTTTCTTTATGACATCTATTTATAGAAAACCCACTTTCACTGGTCTTTATCTCAGTTGGGATTCCTTTGCACCCACAACCAGGAAACTTAATCTTATTAGAAACCTAACCCATCGGGCACTTGCTATTTGTTCCCCACCTGTTATTGATGTGGAAATTGAAAACATTAAAAGGATTTTTATTATGAATGGATATCCACCTCCATTAGTTAACTTAGTTATTAATAAGAAAATTCAATCCTTTTCTGAGCTACCAAAATACGGTCCATGTAGATTTCCGGTATACCTTAAGTTACCCTGGATTGGACCTGAAGGCCAACTTATTGGTGATAAGATTTCCTCTCTAGTGTCTTCTGATTTTGGTGCTCTGTCGCTCCGTATTGCTTTTTCAACAAAAACTGCCCTTCCCTCGTTTCGTAAGGATGTCTTGCCTATCTCTCAAACAAGTAATATTATTTATAAATTTCAATGTTGGTGTGGTGCCGTCTATATAGGCAAGACGACCCAGCGTCTTCAGGTCAGAATCGCCCAACATGTTCCCCGTTTCATCCGAGATCATAAACCTACCACCAGAAAATCTCAACTGATAGAATCGTCCATCGGCCAACACTTGGTCGATAAAAAGGAGTGTGGTCTTGTTTTCTCTCCGGAGTATTTTTCTGTTTTGTACCGAGGACGTACAAAGTTCCACCTGTCTTTCCTCGAAGCACTTGCCATCATTGCCAGCTCCCTACTTTGTGCAAGCAGAGAAACCTCCGGCTTCAATTAGAATTATTTGGGTAATTAGGGTTTTTTTGTTGTTGTTTTTTAACCTCCTCTCCGCTCTTACTCCATACCACTACCAAATATTCTAAAAAAAAAAATAATTTTCAGACTTATGACCCTTGAAAATGTTAGTCTGAACGAAAAGCGCTTCGGGTGTATTTTAACGAGCTTATTTTTAATCGACTTATTTATTTTATTGAATTGTACATGTGTTACATATAATTTGCCCGATTTTTTTTCCTTTTCCTCACCCCGTTTTCCATCTTATTTTAGTTGATTGAATTTACGCGATGGTTCACTTCTTTATAATTATTCTAAAATTTTGCCAATCGAATAAAGATATATATATATATATATATATATATATATATATATATATATATATATATATATATATGACTAAAGGGAAACAACAAATAAATAGGCTCAAGAGGGAAACATAAGTTCATTGTGTTTGTTATTTAGAATATTTTGGATAATATATTTTAGATATATACATCTTTTATGTGTATATTTTATATAAAGTAAGGAACATATATATATACACACACACATACATGTATTGATTTGGTAAACAGACGTATATATATATATATATATATATATATATATATAATGATTATTTGGAGGGTACAGAATTTAAATATTGCAATCACGAAGGGTAACTTTTATAATTCATGATTAAAAGTAAAATGCGTTTTAAAATAAAGAAAAAAGAGGCAAAGAAGAGACAAGAAAATATTAGGGGATTCAGCTGACCGGTTTCGCCCTCGCTTTCTCACAAATGGAACGTACGGAGAAAGAGACGTACTTGCCAACACATACGGGTCTTCAATAACCATCTCATTAAAACACCGTTATCTGCAGCGAATTACAGCATGAACTACTATTCAATTCTGAGTCATGTTCACTCAATATTCAATTTAAAGTTTTTCGAGACCGTTCGCGTTTAGGTGAGCAGGCCTGCTCTCTGTTAACATAGAGAATGTCTCTTAGGTTTGAGCGTGATTAACCTCTAGGATCTTCGAAAAAAAAATCATAACGTTGCTTTATTTTAATCGCTTTCCCACTTTTTTCCCATCCATAACGAAACGCAACGTAATTTTATTTTAAATGTACATATTTTCGATTTACCCTTTTTAAATCTCTCGATACAGCGCTGAGAAAGCGAGGGTGAAACCGGTCAGCTGACTCCCCCCCTTAATTTTCTTTCCTCTTCTTCGTCCCTTTGCTTTATTTTAAAACGCATTTTACTTTCAATCATAAATTTAAAGTCTTTCCTTCATGATTGTAATGTATATATATATATATATATATATATATATATATATATATACATATACATATACAGATAATTATATATATATATATATGCATATATATATATGTGTATACGTATAGACACACACACACACACACACACACACGGGTGCTTAACAGACCAATCAGATTCAATTTCCGGCCAGTTCCGGTTTACACTTAGCCAATGAATAACTGTAATTCTGTAAACCACAATTTGATGTCTTGACGGTTTGTTTTGGGTTATTCATTTTACGCCAATTTTTTTTTAAATATCGAAACAGTATTTATTATGTTTCGGAATATTTAAGTGAAGATGGATAAGTTTAATTATTTGATTGTTTAGACTACTGTTCTTATATTTTAATGTTATTCTTACAACATCTACATTGACTCGTGGTGCAATGTTAGTCTTCTAAGGGTTGAAGATTCGATCCTCAATATTGGTGATACTATGAATATTATTAAGAATTACTTGAGAATTCTACTCGGTCATAACTAACGGGAACAATCTACCTATGTGCATTTAATTAAGTATTCATTTAGAAATTCTGTGCATTTTACCATCAATATAAAGATTTTCGAGTTCAATAAGACACAAGTAAAGAAATTTAAAAGGTTACATCGGCCGAAACGTTGGGATAATAATATCCAAGATGAGGACAGTGATCTAGATATTAAAGAATGTCCATTTACATTATTGCTTTATTTCTTTGTTTTATGGCATGTCAATCGTTTTGCGGTTATTAGTTTGTAACTGAACACTAGGGTGCGAAGAATTGAACTTCATGGCCGATTGTCCAGTTTTCAACGGTATCGATGAATTTAGAGGAGATATGCTGCTACAAATTGTTATATTACGTATGTGATTTCGAGATGGGTGGACGGACGATAATTCAATTTCAACATTAACATTTCTCTAAGTAAATTAGCTTCCAATGACAATCAAATCAGTGCCTTCATTAATTCAGGTGACTTGCGGCGATTTTAATTGGTGTTATTCTTTCGGGAATAATCGACTGATAATAAACAGTTCTATAAGATTCTTTACATATATATATATATATATATATATATATATATATATATATATATATATGTATAGTAAGTTAAAAATGTATATGGCAAAATAAATGTATACCTTACTACCTAGCTCTACCTACGTATTGAGCACTGTTGAAGTAAATACTTAAAATTTACGCATAAATTTATACTTCAATTGTAATTTTCATTATATATATATATATATATATATATATATATATATATATATATATATATATATATATATATATATAAAATGAAAATTAATTTAATTTTACCATCTTGGATCATTTTGGTAAATTCAATTGTAATTTTCATTTTATATATATATATATATATATATATATATATATATATATATATATATATATATATATATATATATAAAATGAAAATTACAATTGAATTTACCAAAATGATCCAAGATGGTAAAATTAAAGTAAATTATAAATATTAAAGAATTAATATTTATCAAATTATCTCAGCCAGATATAAAAGCTCGATAAAACCAAATAGGAAATAGAGCTTATAATATGAGCAAACAGTTAATAAAATATGTTAAAAAACACTTTGAAATGAGTTAAAAACATATTTAAACTGAAAAGGAAACACTAGATAAATGGATAGTCCTTAATCCGCGGAGTTTCGAAGAAATACTCTCCTTCTCATCAGAGGGTAGGAATTAGCAAAATGCGGGATCGGATTTTGCATGCAGAAGTATTTGATGAAACAACAAGTAAGTCAAAGATCTTACATGAAAACAAAATAAGTTAAGCAGAGGGAATATGGTAAAGAAAAAGGTGATTACACATGAATGAATAGTCTGGTGGAAGATAAAAAATCCAGTGACGGTAAAATCCAAATGTAAAACTTCAAGAAGGTTAAAAGAATTTCCATTTATATATATATATATATATATATATATATAGCTTTCTATTTTCACTTAAAAAGCAGCCTTGATAAGCAATGTGAATATATATATATATATATATATATATATATATATATATATATATATATATATATATATTCACATTGCTTATCAAGGCTGCTTTTGAAGTGAAAATAGAAAACTATTAAGGATGTAAGAGTTCAACATTGAAAGGCGTGGAAAAACACGAAAATTGAATAGACAAATCGGAAATATCGGGCTAAGATCAGAGTGTAGCATCTATCCTGATGCTACACTGAAGTTAATTTGTTCTTAGTCAGTGTAGGGAAAACCTTTCTATACTGAAATATATATTTTTTGCCTACTTCTAAAGTGCTCCTTTTTGGTTTTGCCCCACATAAAAAACAACCTTGTGTCACATTTTGCTCTTGTGAGGAAGCGAATAAATACCAATCGGAAGTATCAATTTGAATACGGGAAGATAAATAGAATTCGTTCAAAATCTAGACGTAACGCACCTTTTAAAACGTATTTTTAAATAGTATTAGGTTGTTTCTCTATCTCAGACCGAATAATGTACATGTGATAACTCGACACATAATTTGGATACATATGCCTTCGCCTTAATAATTGACAATTAATAATATATCTGATCAAGCAAAAATTTCGAACTAAAACACTAGTCTTGCGCGAGGTATGTAATTTATAATTTTTAGTCTTTTTCTCTTAAGAATAATATTATTTCGAAGAATGAAAACATTATATATATAGAAATATATTTTCTTATTATATATGAATCCTTATATAATAAATTTAATGTAATTACAGAGCAATATATAGAATAAATGACAAAAAGTTATATTGCAAAATTCATAATGTTGACCATCTTATAATTTATTCCTTTAATTCAGTTGACTTATGCAATTCTTGACAGTATCTGCTTCGTAGCGCAAAATCAATCATTTAATTATTATATCAATCAGTGAATCTATTATGCCCTTAACTCATCAGAAGAAATAGCAACGATCACTCCGTCAAAAGGAATTGAAATGTGATTTGACATGGTAAAAATCCGAAAATTGGAAGAGAAGCTGCAGTTACCTTTAATATTTTTCCATTACGCCATATTGAATTTTTATCAAACAAAGTCATTAAACCCAACTATTCGTACTAACAATTTTAATTAATTTATGAATAGAATAAATTGTAAGATGGTCAACATCATGAAATTTGGAATATAGACTTTTGTTACAAAATCTGATGAAGATAAGGTAGACTCCCTATGCCAGGCTAGAAAATTCCTCTCACTTTTCAATATCCTATATCTCTATAAACCCACTATTCACCTGTGCACGGAATATTGTTGCAACATCTGGGCATCAAACACTGCTCTCTCTTTCTCTCCCCCCTCTCTCTTTATCTCCCTCTCTCTCTCTCTCTCTCACACACACACACACAAATACAAACTCTGCCTCTCCCTTAAAAACGAATTTATAATCTAGGTTTAACAGTTTGCATAGCTTCAGCCACTGTCCAGCCTCGCCGCAGTGTTGCATTCCTGTGCTGATTTTAGAAATATTTTCAACGAATGTGCTCTGATGAACGTAATATACTTGTTACTCATTCAACGAAAATTCGTACGACCACCCTAACTACCAGCAAAATTCTATCCGCTAGCTTTAGAGTTCCCTTATAATGACAGAATATTTTCTACTTTTCGACTTTAATAAGCTTTTTTTCTCGGATCGCTTTGCGTAGAATTCCTTTGCCGCCCAGTTTCGTCGACCATACCAAAGTGCAGATATGTAAATATAATACTAACGAACAGTTTGCTGCCCATCTCCCCACATAGGTTGCTCCTATAAATCTGGTCACCCTGTTTTTTTCTTTTGAAACAAAAATATAAACTCACAAAACCTTTGGGTGTATACATAAATTGTGGTATGTATTCTGCTCTCGTTTAGAGGCTGCGAAGCACTTCACAGCTGGAAGCAATTGTTATTTTGGTCCGAATTCTGCCGCTCTTTTTCAAAACTAGCTTTTTCCAACACAAAATCTGACATTATTTAAATTACGTTCCATACATAGTAATCTTTACAATTAATATGCATTTGTGTTTTTTATTACTTAATTAAAGAATTGTGGGCTGGAATATCGGACTTCAAAATAAATAAAAGTCATAAATATATACTATCGTATATTGAAACTAGCATTTAATGTTCAATGAACAAGTTGATTAATTTATAGTACAAATTAAATTAATTAATGAATAATATAAAATGAATAACATAAAAATTGTTTGAATATTATTTATTGAGGTAAGAAAAAATAATGATAAAATAAAAATAAAAATCGGTGAATATATATTTAAGATTTCGATTAAAGGAAAATTACTCTGTTAAGTTTAAAACTTAAGTTGAATTATCGAAGGCTTCGCTGGAGATAAACGGTATGATAACAGATTTCTTAGGGAATTCGTATCTTGCAACTAAATAAGATTATAGTAATAGAATTATGAAATATAAAGAATTATAATTCATGCAATAATAGATTTAATTAAAACAGTAATAAGAACTTAATTATGTATGGATTTAAATTCAGATTAAATAAATAATTTAATACAACCGAAAATTGAAACAATGAGTTCTTTTTTATTAATTTTTTTTAAGTTTCGTATAAATTTAGTGGGTGTACAAACATGTATAATATATTATATTCATTGATGTTATTTTGGTAGATATGGATATATCAATTATAAATAATAAATTTATTAATTACTAAATAGAACATTTCTATATCGAAACTAATGCAATTTGTTAATATGAATATTTAGGTTTTAGTAACTTTATTTCTAAGTTCAAGATGGCGTAATGTAAGCAAATAATAAAATAATTGCAGCTTCTCTTTTAATTTTCGGATTTTTAATCATACCCAAACGCATTTTATTTCGTTTTGGTGGATTGATAGTTGCTATTTCTTCTGATGAGTTAAGGGCAAAATAGATTCATTGATTGATATGATAATTCAGTGAATGATTTTGTGCTACGAAACAGATACTGTCTAGAAGTGTAAATGTCAGCTGAATCAATAGAATAAATTGTAAGATGGTCAACATCATGAAATCTGGAATATAGACTTTTGTAATTTATTCATTATATATATGAGTGTGTGTGTATGTGCGTGCGTGTGTGTACATATAATTACATATGTATATCTATATATTTTCTAACATACTTTTTTTCATTATACAACTTGTATAGTTGTTATCAGGTGCTTCAGCAGTTAAATATTTCACAAAAATTCTGTTTACATTAGGGGGCTTTGGAGCCCCTTAATGTAAACAGAATTTATGTGAAATGTTAAACGATTCTGCTTTAATGGTCTAATGGTTAATGTCGGCACGTTACTTACGGAAAAACGGCTAATTAAACTAGAGAAGCACTTGTTAAAAGCTATACAAGTTCTATAATTGAATACCCACCTAAAAAAAAAACGCTCGTGTAAGCTTACTGACGGCATTTTTAGCGTCCTAACTTATAAAAAAAAATGAACAAATCTTTTAGTAATAAAAAAATAGCGCCAGTTTTCGGGGGTGCTAAAAACGAATATCACAGTTAAATTTGTTTTATAATATGAAGAAATTGTTAGGTGGCCAGAAAGTGGGTGCTCATTTTACGTTAAATTTATATAGGACAGTGATACCCCACTTTTGGAAAAAGTAATTTCTTCATATCATGCCCCAAATTTAAATGTGATATTCCTTTTCAGCACCACCGAAAACCTATAAAAGTTGTCATTTTCAAGTTTTTTTTCAGGAGTTTGAAAGAAACTTGACATTGACCAAAAAATCTTTAACATTATTTATTTAAAATATATATATAGCAAAACAAAACAAAAAATATAAAATTTTTCTTTACAGTTAATAAAATTTAAAATTTATGGTAGGTTTTCTTTTCTTGTTATGCATTCATCGGCGACGCTCGGCTTAATTTCCTCAGCGACGCTCGGTTTACTCCGGCTGTTGGCGTCATGTTCCGGAGAAAGCCGGGCGGACTCTGACTTATGTCTGGATCACTCTCTGCATGAGTACCAAAAAGTTACTTAAAAATTATGAATAAGCGAAAAAAGATTACCTCCGAATTAAAAATAAAAATAATAATTCAGCTTAGAAGAATATTTCGAAATGAAAACAAATCTATTAAAGAAAATATTTAATAACGTACTCAAAGAATTAAACGATCACAGTTATTCCCCTTGGTTTTCTGGTTTGAAAATTAAAAGGTTTCAGATTTACGATAATAATAAGTAAATTTAAGTGAAATAAAATATAAATTGAAATGAAAATAAACTAAAGGATTACATTTTAAATTATATTTCTAAACAGTATAGTATTAACGAGGCTATTATGTCGAATAAGTGATATAATCGAGCTAATTATTTAAAATGATTTAATTTAATGTGATATGCTAATAACCATAACTCAGTCGATGTATATGTGACGTGAAGAATGCTATATGTAGAAGTTACGCAAAAGAATATAGATGTCTCCTTTGACAGAAGTATCCTGCATTGGGCATTAATAGTTCTTGACCAGGAGAGATGTATGCACACTATATACACTTTATATTTCTTTGATCATAGGGAGTTGTACACACAGATAAACACACATCCGAACGCTATTACTTTATATCTATATCTATATCTATATATATATATATATATATATATATATATATATATATATATATATATGAATACTTTTCTCTATTTTAAATGATATTTCGAACTCATGTACCTACAAACGCACTTGTTTAAATTTAGTTTAAAGAAATATTTGCAAAGTGCTTTGCGTTTGATTTTCTTAAATACTGAGGCCGTTTGTACTGCAAGCACTTGAATGTAAAAACGTTGAGTGTACCGAATGTACTATTAATGTATCGATTTTTTAACGATTTTTTTTCTTTTTTTAAGCTGTCTTTTTCCTGATCGATTAAGAAAATATCCCCTCCTATGCACCTATTTATTTGTTTAGTTGTTTTGTTTTATGGCACGTGAATTCTCATTGGTTCATTACACGCCAAAACCACACGGATGCTTTATTTTATGCGATTAGTTTATAAATTCCTTTGCCTTGCAGTCATATAATTTTTAAATAAATAGTTTGTAAATGTGAAATTATATTTAACCAATGCATTGCAATCCTTACAGGTACTACTTTGAGGAAGATGGCAATTAAAGGCTACTTCCAGACTCTCTAAAGCTGTCAAATTTATATTATTCGGACTATTGTTCTCATCTTTGATGTTTTTTCTCGCAATGTTTCGACCGATGTAACCGCTTACCTTCTTCAGATGCGTTCTATTGCATTCAGGAATGTCGAACTTGGGAATCTATACGAAATTTTGAACTAAACCCTTTTACTTAATCCCCTATGGGTAACTTGTCCTCGTTCTGTCAGCCAGAATTGTATTCTTAGTATCCTGCGTACAGAGAGTTGAATCTTGAACCCTCGGAAAGTCTGTAACAGACCTGAACAGTACTATTATGCTAGAGCATTCCGAGTTCGCAAGACGTGTTGAAAGACGGTCGAAAGTTATATCGCCAGAAAGGTAAGAATAGTAGTCCAAAGAATCCAAATAACACAAAATCACTATTATTATCTTAAAAACGCCTAGATTCAATTTAAAACCGTAATCATTAATTATTTATTTGGTAAATGGTTATCTAATTTAGGTGTTAGATTGTTATATATATATATATATATATATATATATATATATATATATATATATATATATATATATATATATATACCTGTCTGTGTGTGTTTGTGTGTCTGTCTGTGTACATTCCCTATGCAATAACTCTGTCAATTTTTAGTCTACAGACTCAAAATTTGATATATAGGGTATGGAGATTTAGGAAAATCTTTGTAATCCGTTTTCGGCCAGAAATTTGGCTGTTAAGGGATCAAAGTTCAACAATTTGACCTTTGACAACTCCACCAAATTCCTCCGCCAATTTTGGGTATAAACAATTGAATTTTTAGATATAGGTTCTTTGAACATGGATCTAACTTAATAACTTGATTTGGCCCCAAAACAATAAATGTTAAGGGACCATAATAGGGGTCAAAGTTTAAAAAGAAAATTGACGTCTGAAGTCTCTACCAAATTACTCAGACAATTTCTAGTCTAAACATTTGAAATGTTACATAAAGGGTATTCAGAGATAGTGCAAGCTTTTTAATCGGTTTGGGTTGAAAATTTGAGCTACCAATATATAAATGTATGTATGTGTGTTTGCATGTCTGCCTAAAACTTTCGACAGATGCGACGGATTTTCACAAAATCAGTATCGTTTTGAAGCTCGACCCTTCAATAACAAATACCGAAAAATTGGCTAAAAAATTAATTTCTTCGCCCTCAACTGGGAACTTTTCAACAGGGAGGGGTCCCTTTTTTCGCCGATATTTTCGAAAGTTATCCCCTCTTTTCGATTGTCTAGCCTTAATTTAAGCCTACGTCACTTCCGGTTTTCCAGTAGTCGTAACAGCAAAGACGTCATGTTTTCCCCTGTTCTTTTCCTCCTTCGCTGTACGGGTTTAAGCCTGCCTTCCTACTACCACTTTTTTTTTTTTTTGCTCAACACCCACCTCCAAACACCCGAGCAACGCCGATCTGAAATGCTTGTATATATACATATATCAATAGGAACTGTGAGCTGTGTACGCTTATCTCGAAAAGAGTCGATGATATTCTGATAATTTACTGTTAGGTTGGTTGGTACATATACGGAGGAGAACGACAATAGCAGCGTATTTAAGTTGAAATATAGTGTATTAATGCTAATTATGTATATCAATTTCCTCTTGGGTAAATTCCTTCTCGTTATCTTTAAAGTAGGAAGGGAGAATGAAATGTGTAAATTCACCAGTTAGTAAAATCTTATATTACAAATTTATTTATTTAGGTTTAAACCTCAATTGGAATCTCACTTAAATCCGTCCTACATAACATGATTAAACAAACCAATCAGATAACTGCATGCACACGAGGCGATAGCTGATCATCTGATCAAACCTTGTCAGGTGTACTTGTTACGCACTTGGCAAATCATATCTACACTTTTCTTCAAAAGAGTTTACTATTTTCCTTTCTTTCTTTTTTTTTACTCAGAACATATTTTATAGTTGGTTAAGTATAAGGTTTAGATGTCCAATACAGTAGAAGACGCCGGTCGATTGTTTCACGTTAATACGGAGATATGGTGGGATTCACAATAACGGATTGTTGTCTCCACTTGGAACGATATCTGGCTTGGTACAGGTGAAACCTGTTTTATAAAGATTATTGTGCTGAGCGTCTGTCCATATCATGATAGGTGATTGCCCATATCATGATCGATTCCCAACGATTCCTCATATAAGAAAAAATTCGCTACGGCGTCGTCCTCGGCCCTTAACTTATATTTCAACCATCTTAACTGCCATTTCCTCGTCTTACCCTCGATCGGTGCAATGTCTCAGCACCTTCGAATGTCGTTATTGCAGATGTGATTAGGCGTTGCAATTCCCAAAATCCAGCGGAGCATTTTGATTTTCACAATGCGAAATCTTTACTCCATCTTCCTCTGTTCCATAAAAATGTGGCTGAACCTTAAACTAATTGCTAACAAAGGTTTTTAACTTGCATATTGGCTATGAATCTCCTTCAGAAATTACCACTGATCTTGCCGAAAGGGGTCAACGGCCGCCATATTAAAAATCCAACTTTAAAATATTAAAATTTTGAGACATTTTCTTCAACCATTGAAACTATGATTGCCTTTCCTATGGAGTTTGCTTTGTCCACATTCACCTTTTTATCTCCAGTTACTCCATTTTAATTGCTGTGAATGGACGGATCTTCCGTGAAAGAATCATATGTCTTGGGATACGCAAGGAGCTTCTATATATCCTTCACACCTTTTCCTTTTTTTTGCTGAAGTAAGCTCTTAGTGTTGGTCATTAGTATCATAACGAATGCCTGCTAGTTCTTGCATTGTAAACTTGATTTCAGCGCATGCTAGCAGTGATAGAGTCCAAACCAATCTTTGAATTTCGCCCATTCCTCTGCCATGAGTAAGACCTCCAGACGTCTTCATGCTTCTCATTAGCACCTGATCAATAATCAGATCCGTCGACAAGCCAGCCCAATAACGATCACTCCGTCTAAACACATGGAATCCTTCAGAAAATTTCTAATTACACTTCAAGATGGGTTTTCTGGCAGTCCCTCCATTTGCTGCAAGTACAAGTAGGTCGACTTTGCATATAGGACATGTATCCTGCTGCAGCAATATTGGCAGCATTTTCCTTAGAGCGTCAAGGTGCAATTTAGTTCCCGGTGCGCACTGCCTTGATATACAATTGCAGGATCTTCACCATATCAAGGTATTGAATCTACAATTTTGCTGTTCGCTAATCAACCATTGCATCCTTCACATGCTTTATTCTCTGATCACATACTCTGATGACTGCATTATCCAAAGTCTCAGTCCCATCAAAGAGACCTTTCAATAGCCCCTGAGCTTCCTTCGGGCTTTCATTTTGAGGAAATGACTCTTCTGCATCAGTGTTTGGTTGATCATCCACAGTGACATGTGAAACTGGCAAATCATAGGCTTTTGCTAAAAATTTCAGAGCAGCATCAACTAAGTGAGCACAAATATCTCTTGCAATTACTTTGCCAGTTAGCATGTGCTTGACTGTGTTTTCAGCATACACAAATTCAAAAAGTTCTTGTAAGCCAGAACCTGTCAAATGACCAATTGACCCCAGCAAGCTCATCTGTGTATAGAGCCCACCAAGTCGCAAGACAAGTGATTTCAGGGGACAGGAACTACCCTGTTCGACTCCATAGTTTTTATGTATAGTTGCGGACCAAACTACGCCAACCTGTCCTTCAAATACTGGACTTGTTGTTGCAGATTGGTTTTACTCAAGAGGCCAGCAAAACATCATACACTCATAAGAATATCCAGGTCCCTTGTGACGGATTCCTTAACAAGAATGACGAGCATCGTGAAAAGAGTCAAGCCTTCGTGTACTTCAACCGTATTGGGAGAAAGACTTAGATATACCAGAACTTCAGTGATGAATCGTAGAACGTAGAGTATGACCCAACTAACCATATATATATATATATATATATATATATATATATATATATATATATACATATATATATATATATATTGTGTATGTACATAAAATTTTGTGTAAATATTCTCAGTATACTAGCAAGGAGGCTCAACGTTGCCCAGAATTGAATGAAGATCAACGAATGTTCCATACTTTCAATACTTTTATTGTAATCGAAATCTGTGAAATTGACTGTTTATTTTACCTTTCTTCCATTTATACGTTCATTTTTTTTATTTCCCAACTTCTTTTAGTTTATTGTTATCTCTTTTCTTCGTTTCTTTCTTCCCTTTTACACCCTTTCTCTTTCTTTTATCTCATTCATTCCTTATTTCATTCGTTTCTCCCTTATCAGTAAAGAGAAAAGGATCCGTTATATTTCAGGAAAATGCGTTCTATTCTTTTTTGTCTCTACGTTCGATTGAAAACGTGACAGTTCGCGTATCACGAACTTTGAATTCCGTGAATTTTTCACTTTAATGAGAGATTGAGTTCTGAAATAGATTGTTTTCATCGCGTGGTGTTGTTTCATGAATCAAACTTCTAAATTTTTCTCATAAACTGACCTTTAAACTCAAATCAAAATATAGACTTCAATATACGGTGACCATAGGTTGCCAGTTTGTGCATAGGAAAAGAAGTCAAGAATTACACTCTCATAAAAGAGACAACATTTTATTGTCAAAGGTAAATGGATGGTAATATTTAATAGTATTAAGATTAAGCCAATTTCGTTTAACAATTTATAAATAAAACATTATCACCGATTACCATGACAACATACTACTAGAGAGCTCTTCCTTCATATTTCTCGGCTTCACATTCACAAGCTACGTGAACTGGAACAAATAAATTAAGGATATTACCAAAGCCATTGTAAATAAGGTATGTTCCCTTCATTATGTTAGAAAATTACTCACACCTGAGAATATCTTATACAAAGCTACCATCAATGTTTCCATATCTGTGCTGGTGCATTCAGCACCAGCCTCTCGCTCTTAAACAAGGTTAAAAAAGTCTAAACTTTAATAGGTTACACAAGATAGACCAAACTCCAACGTTTGTCCCATCACCGCAATGGTGCATCCCTCTGCCTGTTTTAAACTCAGGGCAGTCTGTCTCCTCAACATACTTCTGACTAAATTGACAAGCTGCAAAATCACCCCCTCATTGTTGAGGTCCCCGGATGTCGGCTTTTACTCTAATAGTTTCTTCACTCAAACTGATAGACTTTCAAATCTCACCTGTTTTCTGCCTCCCTTCTGTAACTCCATTTTTTATTTCAATACCTTTGATTCATGTTATTAAATTTCTGATTTCCATTGTCCATATTAACCATCATTTTACGCTTTCGATTCTTGGATGGTTTTGATTAACCTTTCGACACTTTCTCATATAATTCATTCTTCCGTTTTTATTGATTATTTTTATCTCTTTATTATACTTCGTTTAAGCAACAAGTTTTGCGTCCATATGGTCAAAATGGCCGCATACTTTTTACATTATTTACCAACTTTTGAAATTAAAATCGATTGGAAAAAGAATTGCAAACAATACTAATTATTACATAAACTGTGGCTATAACGATTGTTGTTGTTGTTGATAATAATAATAATAATAATAAGAAGAAGAAGAAGAAGAAGAAGAAGAAGATGAAGCGCTCAGGAAGGTCATGCCTCAGGATTGTCGCCTCTGCATGAAGTTCTAGTTTGTCGTAGCTCTGTTAATGTGGATCGGTAAGGAGTTCGACAGAAAGACGCTAATTCGGGGTGAAGTGAAAAAAAATATATTGAAAATATAAATACAATCCATAAAGAGATTGGCTGGACGTTAGTTTGACTGCCAAGTATTAGACTGGGGTTGTCCTAACATCGAAAGATATGTACTCCCGGTGTTTATAATAAGAACAAAGACTTCATTGTAGCCCGTAAGGTAAATACCATAAAGGTTAACCTCCGGGGTTGCAGATTTTTATCCTCGACACCAAAAACAGACTAAGTGGTTGCATGCGAAGTCGGAAAAGATTTGATCCTGAATAGAAAAAGGAACAGCATAGTGTGCTTAGATATGCATTGTACAGAAATTCAACCGATAAGTATCGAAAATCAAAAATATCTGATCTTAAAAATATCTTTTACCTCTTATAGATAAAAAGAATAATTTTTACAGGGGAATATTTTAAGTTACACCAGCAAAGGGAGATAATAACATTTCAACAAATCATTTCTTCTGAAAAAAAGACCAGATTTATTATAATCTGGAGATATAGCTTAGTGATAGAGCATTCGACTACAGATTGAATGATCCGCTGTCAAAGGCCGGATGTACCTCACCATTTTATTTTCATCTTTTTTATTAGAGAGTTCAATTTACGATAAAAGAAGAGGTACCATTTAAAATCGCCGTAAATCATTTATTCGTTTGCATATTTTAAAACTAAACATTAACCAGAAGTGACTTTTCCAGGTCATTTATCGGCAAACCCAAATATCAGCTGACGTGATATTGTAAATAAACACGAGGGAATTTGATGAACGACATTATCATTATTATTTTTTAATCTTTTTTATTTTTGCTAATTAGTCTACCGGGTAAATTATTCCTCGTAATATATAATAATCAATGCAGGGTTGATTCTACGTACGCATATAGACTGATGATACATACGCAATCTGCATAAATTAAAATATTATATTTATGTGTATTTTAAAACTGGACAACGCCGGGCTGCCAGCTAGTTTTTATTAAATGATTACAATTTTTGGAGACTTTCCTTGTTAAAACTCTAACCGATGAAGGCAGTTCCAAAGAGTTACGTCCTGGTCAAGTTACCGCAAACGTAACCCGACGAAAACTCCAAGGAGGGTTCATCGGTACGTAAGTGTAGTTCTAGGTGGTTCCTAATTCAGAAAACCCAAGAAAATTCAGTAGCGTGGCCCTGATCGCCTGCGATGACAGGGTTTGATGTGCGATTCCGGTTATTCCTCTTTTCAAAAATGATCCGCATGTAAAACACAACAATTTTAAAAAGAAAAAAAGAAAGGAAAAGAAAAAAGAAAAAAAAGAAAAAAGAAAAAATAGAAAAAAGAAAAAGAAAAGAAAACTAACTCAAAGTTTCAGAGGAAAATGGTTTTACGCGAGCTGCAGTTTGTATCTGCCGTTGGGGTAGGTTCCACATTCCGCTTGCTGTCTCCTGAAAGAAATTAACTCAAGTGGACTATTCTGTTTGGTGGTGAAGCGCCAAATCCCGTAGACAATAGATAAAATAAAACTACAGTCGTCAGTTCTTGTTTTTACAAAGATAAACTATTAAATAAAACTCCTGACTACAATGTTTTGCTATTATAAAGTGGAATTAAACGGAAATAATATGCACTTTTTAACATGACCAATATTTAGAGTCGCGTGTAACACTTCGTTTAAAAAAAGAAAAGATCTATCTTCGACGCACGGTTTGTTTCTTTTGTTTCTTTTGTTTCTTTCCTCCCTCTTTCGCTCTCTCTTTCTCTCTCTCTCTCTCTTTCTCCCTCTCTCTCTCTCTCTCTCTCTCTCTTGTGATATTTCAGTCGCCTGTGGTCAGTGAGAGGGTGGAGGAGCTAGTTAAGACTCTGTCTACACTCCAATTCAACTCAACTCGACCACCAAAATGCGCTCTCGCATGCCTTCTTATAACTAGGGAGCGGGGAAAGGCTGACGTAGTCTGAAGACCCATTCAGACAATCAGCCTCTGCATAATCAAAATTGAATTCACCCGGATTTGTCAATTTGGTAAAATCACTTGTGCATATCGATTAAGTAACTTTCCATCGAAAGCTTCTCACGATGAGCAAACCTTGGGATTGACCCTCGAGTCAAATACTCGTTCCCAAGTTTGGATAAAACAACTTTAATAATATTCCTTCTAAATTAATTGGTTCCTTCACAAAATAATATTATCAAATATCATTATCAATCCCAAATCCATTAAGCTGAAGTTATTTTTTCCTTATATTGGTTTAAGTCATCAACCAAACAAATAGAGTCAGCAAAGCAATCGGGAATTGCTCGTGATTGTTCGCATAATAAAAGCTCTAACTGAGCTCTATTTTAACCGTTATTAATGTAAAATTCGACAACAACAGATGGTTGGATCACAAAACAACGTATTCATAGAAGACGACTTAGTAGGTTTTTCCTCAATTTGCTGATGGTATTAGCCCAAAAAGAAGAAGAAAGAAAACGTATACGCCCAGTGTTGTTGATTGAAATCGCTGTGTGCTTGTATGGTAGGCGAAAAAAAATATTTTAATTGTTTAATACAAAATTATATAACATTCTGTTTTATAAATTTAAATGGAATTAAGGGAAAATATTTTCAAAGATGCAACCAAGTTTCTCTATATGTAGCATGTGTTTTGTTTTCATATTCTAAGATAGACGGACTATTTTCATTCACATAAAAATATACTCATCATTTTTTTTTGTATTAATACTTAGTTAAAGACTTTCAAATGAAGGCCATGAAAATACGGCTCGTACCATGATAAATCTCTTCTAATTTTTCTAATAAACTTCTAATTTTCATTTAAGTGAGCAGCGATTTCATCCAAAGCAAGGGCGATCGAGAAGTTTTAGCTTGATGCCTGTGTGGGTGTGTCTATCTCTTCTTTTGGTCGTCCACGAAGAGGCTCATCACTCCTCGCGCCTTTCAGACACACTCGTACTTTCTCGTGTGACATGATGCGGACCGAGCGATGCCGAGTGACCTTGCTAGTCGACACGAATTCAGAGGAATTCGCACGACTGAATTTTAATGATGATGATAATGATGGTTTGATGTTGTTTTAAACAGAAATGTCTATGGGATTTTGTCAGAAAGAAAAACAACAAATAATTGTTCTTATCTTATTGCTATTGTATATCCGTTAACAACGGAAAGGTTGTTTTTAGACTCTCTGTTGAGCGATATGAAGAAATCCAGAGATCTTAAGCTGACAGCGTGGGGTGGGAATCGGGGGAGAGGGGTCGCCGCCAGGCATTGTTCGACCTGGAAATGACTAATAGTTCCTAGTTACATAAGTGAACACCTCAGTGCAATGAGGGTTAAAAATGGGGATAGATAAAGCCGAAAGGAGGAGTAGAAATTAGGGAAACAGAGAGAGGGGGGAAATTCAAAAGAGGAAAAAGGAAATGGAATACAAATTGATAAGATAAAAGAAGAGAGGGAGAGGAAAGGAAAGAAAGAAAGAATAACTCCAAAAGGTGGAGGGAGGAACGACTGATTTGATAAAAACAAGACACTTGGTTAATGGGGGTCTTTTTTTCGCTGATCCCTTTCCGTGGACTGACGGTAGATGAAGAACGGAGAACTTGGTAAAAGAAACAAAACTGCCAGCCCCCTAAGTTGCATGACTAGGCCAGTGTGTAACTATTATTTGTAAAGTCAAAGACAATAATCAATTCTATGTTAAGAAAAAACAATTAAGTTTTTACTTTCTTTTCTTTGATTGGAACGCCGTTGTGAATGCAATATATTTTTCCGATAGCCCAGGTGACGGTTGGAAGCTGATTTGAAAGCGGAACCGGAGAGCGACCGACGACGACGGCGAAGACGAATTCGACCACTAGACGAAACCACGGGTAACGCCACAGGTATCGGCTACGGGTGCATTTCAATCACGAGCCTATGCACCTGAGCTGAGCTGCACTGGAGGGGTTACAGTCGTACTTTTCTCTAATGCGGTGGCTCGGATCAATAGTAAAACGGAACAGTTCGAAATGACGTAATCTCAGACACTTTGCTTCGTGTATGGCATAAATTAAGAAAAAGTTGCCATTGAAATTACGATTCTCTCTTTTTCTACCTATCTATCTATATGTCTCTTTCTCTCTCTCTCTCTCTCTCTCTCTCTCTCTCTCTCTCTCTCTTTCTCCCTTTTTCTTCAAAATTCTAGTTAATGTTTTTTTTTTCTGCGAACTTCTATCGATTAAGTATCAATTTTTCAAGGTGTAAAAAATAGAAAAAGATTACTTGTTCAAATTTTAGTAGTAAAGTTAACTTAAGACGGTCCTCTTAATTGATTTCAAATTGAATAAAAACATAGCAGACATTTAGGAGACGTGCCCTCCTCTCTCTGTATGAAAGTCGTTAACGTTTAACTCTTTTCTTTCTTCTGAATCGATTAAGTACAAAATGTTCAGATTGAAAAAAGAATCAGAAAAAAAATCACTTGTTCAATTTTAGCAGAGAGTTTCGTTTACGACAGGTTCTTCGATCCTCTCTAAATTTTTTGTTAATGATTTATTCTTAGTTTTTCGGAATATGATCGATTAAGAACCAAATTTTCAGATTTACAAAACTATCGTGAAAGAATGATTCGCTCAATTTTTAGTTGGGGAGGTCAGTTTTTATGTAGGTTTTACATTAAATTTTCTCATTGATTTTGAGTCGTTCTGGTCGTTTATAACTACTTTAGCAGAATTAGGAATAATCTGAGAAGGAATTTATGTTAAATTTACGTTACAAAACCAATCAACCTGAAAAACTTGAACACTGAAACTGTTTCATTAATAATTTAGAGATTTTGTGCTAAATCTAGAGTATGAGTTATCGCATAAGTCATCATCAAAGATTTCTCTTTGAGAAAAACCTGTGTTGTTCCCTGAAGTATGAGTGACAACAAGTCTCCCCAGATGTCAAGGACTCTTCACCTCTTTCGGTAACTTTTGCAAATGATTGTGCGTCATCGCAACAGCCGTTCACCATTGATTTCTTGTTGGCAGCGATTATTGGTCTTCACTTGAATTTGGATGGCAATAAGCCTCCACATGGTCTCACTGCTTTTCACACTCATCCAGTGGAGGGATTTTAGTGCGTTCTCTTCTCGGACTTTCTATCCTCCTTGAGCGTTCGACTACTTGGTGTGGTGCCAATCATATTGACTCCACGGTTATTTTGGAGGGGGAATAATTTACAATTTTACGATTTTGTTTTTATGCAGTTTTAAATGTCAATTTGTCGCCTATGTGTATTAGTTTCCGCACTGTAGGGGTTTCCTTAAGATTTCGGCTCTTTTCAACATTATCGCTCGTTGTATGGTGTCAGTCTTCCCGTCGATTCTATCCTTCTATAAAGACATTGGGTACTTAAGGGAGGACTACGTAAACGTTGCCAACATCCAAAGTGGAAATGATTTTATGGAACTCGGTTCGAGCTTGGGACACTCAGGTCGTCAATCCGTGTCGATAACTTCTATGCCATCGTCACCTCTCTGAGTTTCCAGTAATGTGTCGCTGGTGGTGTTTTTATTCAATGTTGTTGTTATTGAACATGTTTTTTCGTAGTAATACGAGGTGCCTTAAATAAGTTTCCAGACTTTTTCATGTTGACACATTTATTGATATTACACACATAAAACTCTTCGAAGTAATCTCCTCCGACTGCAATGTACTTGTTGTACCGTTCGAACAACTTCTGCAATACCCCATAAAAGTCCTTTTAGATGAGCTTGTCAGTGCCCCTCGGCACTCATTTCATCTCTTCAATTGTTTCATAACGACAGCCTCTAAGGTTTTCTTTGAACTTAAGGATTAAGAAAAAGTCTCAGGGAACAAGATCTGGACTATAGGGAGGGTGAGGAACTTTCTTGATGCCCATCATCGTCAAATAATCTGTGATCTTCTCTGAGCATCCTTGGGATAAACTTCGCGCAAATTTTCAGCAGCTTCAGTTCCTCACAAAAAATTGTGTGTACAGCTCCCACATTGACATCAAACTGTGAGCTTATTGTCTCTATAGAAACACGACGGTCCTTATCCATGATATTCTTTATTTGGATAGTCAACTCTGGTGTCCTGAGTTCCTTACTCCTCCCACACTCCTCATCATCCCTCACAGATTCCCTTTATGCCACTCAAAAACTGATGCTTGATTTATGGAAAGTGGCCCAAAAGCAGTCTGAAGCATTCTATAAGTTTCTGTGGCATTTTTTTTCCAAGTTTCAAATAGAATTTTATTTATTTTATTATTAGAATACTTTAATGTGAGTAATTTGTATATTTATTTGTAAACTGTTATCCTCATTTTCATAGTTCAACTATGAAAAATTTTATTGCATATCGTTCTTCTAAAGTGTCCTCAGGTCCTGATTGCATTTTTTTAATTCATCAGCTGTGACGATCAGGCTTTAGTAGTATGTATTCCAATTCCTACTCTAGCTGTTCATTTACATCAACGTGAAATCATGATAATTAGTCAGTCATCTCATAAGATGTATAGCAATAACATACTGAATTTTCAGAAGTCTACGACAATTTTAAAGCCTGTACAAAAAAGTGCCTGGAAACTTATTGAAGGCACCTCGTATGTGGTTTTAAAATCTAGTAAGATAATATAGACTAAACGGAAACGAATACAACTACATAAAAATAATTAACGCTGAAGAAAATAAATCGCTGATAGACTAGAAAAAAGAGACAAAGTAAATTGAAACCGATTAACACGAAATCCATGCATTTTGTCTGTGAGGATTTATAATTTGGACTATTTGATAAGACTACTGTTCTCATAGCGTTTAGGTCGATGTAACCTCCGTGTACCTTTAGGTGTACCTTGCCGACCTTCTTTAGGTGTACAAGATTTCGGACGGAATCCTTCATTCAATTCACGGGGGTAGTATGATGTTGTTCACTCAGCCATGATCGTGTACGAGTCATACATCATTCGCAGTTATATTCTTAGTATCGCCTTCACTCGGGATTGGACTCTAAATCTTCAGAAGAGAGTCATTGATAACTAAATTTTTTTACTTAGGACTTTATCCGCCTTGTGGAGCCTTCTTATCTTTTTAAATGTACAATCTTAATATTTATTACTATAAATAAATAATTATTGCAATACATCATATATATATATATATATATATATATATATATATATATAGTCATCCACATACAGCACTGTTTCTTTGTATCAAAACTCATCAGTGCAGCTGGACTAGCGCTTGTCTCTAGTTGGGAATTGAACCTACAACCACCGCGTTGATATTCGGTAGTTCTATCCACCGGCCCATTGGGTCGGTGCTCGTAAACGACCTCTTCAAATGTCTATTAAATAAACATTTGCCTACTGCCTTTACAGTGCTCAAGCTGTTTGTTTATTTACAAACAAACACTCAGCGAGCCTTGCCTCATAGCCAATTATATAGCGTCTGAGATACATTTACTACAGTGCTCTAACCCCTCCCCAACAATATATATATATATATATATATATATATACTAGCAGTTCAGTCCGGCTTTGCTCGGGCCCTGTGTACTGTTCATAACTTTATGTGCATATGTATATATATATTAAAAGCTTTGACTCATGTCCAGGTAACCAATATCTAAAATTTCAGGTCTTTCGACCAAGAATTGGCGGAGGAGTTTCGTAGAGTCTGTAAAGGTCAACTCTTTCAACTTTAACCCCTTGGCAGCCAAATTTCGGTCCAAAAACTGATTATTTTTTGCATGTCTGAATACTCTTCATGTAAAATTTCAAATGTTTAGACCCAAAATTGGCTGAATAGTTTGCTAGAGACAGCAAAGGTAAAATCTTTTGAATTTTTACCCTTTGGCAGCCAAATTTTCGACCAAAAGCCGATTAAAAACTCGCCCTTAGTCTGACTACACTTTATGTAAAATTTCAAATGTTTAGACCAAACCTTGGCTGAGTAATTTGGTAGAGACCGCAGAGGTTACTTTTTTGTTTAATTTGACCTCAATTTCGGCCCTGTAACATTTATTGTTTGGAGCTCAAATCAAATTAAAAAGTTTGATCATGTCTACGGAACTTACAACTAAAATTTCAAGTGTTTAGACCCAAAATTGGCGGAGGAGTTTGGCAGAATTTTCAAAGGTCAAATCGTTGAACTTTGACTTGTTGACAGCCAAATTTCTGGCCGGAAACCGATTTAAAATATTTTCCCAAATCTCAATACCACTTATGTCAAATCCCGAATCTGTAGATTGAAAATTGAAAGAGGAGTTTGGTAGGGAAACGGACACACATAGACACACGCGCACACATACAATTTCACTTTATATATATATATATATATATATATATATATATATATATATATATATATATATATATATATGAAGTTTGAAGCAACGATGAACCTGGCCAGTACCAAATAGGTAACTATACGGGAATATCTGGCGCTGTATAGAATGGTGAGACAACACTACTGTCAAAAGAAAAGTAAAGCGCCTGCTTCACTTCGCTAATCTGTGGGAGACCCTTGGTCAAGGTTGGGAACCCACTTCAACTCCTCGATCAGGGTAACGTTAAGTCATGGAATCAGGTGGTTAATGTAATACGGAAACAATCAGAAATTAGTTTCTACATAGTCCCTATCTCGCTATGCAGAAAGAAACTGCAACCTACTGTCTATCTAACTGCAAACAAAACTGTGGCAATACATGAAATACTTTTGATAAGTAACGTGAATGGGGTTCTGAATAATGAGCAACAATGAATTCATGAATACGTCTAGGAAGAAAGATAGTCGTCGATACCTGTACTAGGCAATATACCACTTGAATGCATGAATGCACATATATATATACATATATATATACATATATATTTATATATATATATATATATATGATTAGTTTTTTTTTTAAGAAATCCAGCAGAGTGCTCAATTAAAAGGAAAATCCACTAAATAAGAGCGTATTTATATTTTGTATGTTGTGTACAGAAAATTGTTAGATGAGATAAGTCATTGGTACCGTCGGTTTCAAGCCCGATAATTAGAACCGTTTTAGATATCCATATCAAGCTCTTTTCAGAAGCTCTCTTCAGCCAATACTCATCTCAGATGAGCATTGGCTGAAGACAGCTTGATATGGATATCTAAAACGGTCCTAATTATCGGGCTTGAAACCGACAGTACCAACGACTTGCTTAATCTAACAACTTTCTGTACACAAAATACAATATATATATATATATATATATATATATATATATATAATGTTGACCTTATTTATTATATATAATTAATGATTCTTATACTGTTATTCTTAATAGGATTTTGTATCTGTCTAAAACCGAAATTATACTATTATTTCTTATAGTACCATTGTACATTAAAAACAACTATACAATACATTATCTGTTACATCATCAGCAACTTGCAGAGATCGAAAACGTCGATAATAAAAACTTTCTTTTCAATTTTCTCCATCTCCACAAAGAGCATTTCATGGTTAAAAAAGAACTTGTCTTCTATAGCATTCGACTGATTGGTTAATCGTCGATAGACCCTCCCAGAAATTATAACAGAAAGTAAACAACGAGAATTCTTCATAAATTACGCTAATAACCTTTGATACTAAATCAAGCCAACATTTTTCTATCATAAACTATATTGCCCCTGGTCAAAAACTTTAAAGTCCATCAACCCTTTAGTACCTGCATTATGATGTAGATGATTAAAAAAATATTTATTGTTAATTTTTGTTAGTTTAAAAGATAACGATACTATTATTTGTCTTCAAACTAAACAAAAATATATGAAGTTTAATAGTTAAACTACCACTGAGAACTTTTTGCATTTTATAAACTTTACCTTGATCCAGAGCGCTTAAAAATAGTATGTTTATGACAACCAACGAAGTCTTCCATTCCCTAAGACAGATGGCGACATACTGAATGTAAGTAATGGATAGCTGCAATCTATAGTTATCTGCCCGTTAACCATATACTGAACTAATTACATACAAGGCGTGTTTGAATCAATCCCCACTTTATTTATGCCGTTAAATTCATTTATTTACGACTGAACGAATTAGTTCAACCAGGTCATAAAGGGTTAATATATTTTTAGCACAAGTAACACACTTGATCGTGTTATAGACTTTAGGAAACGTTGCCAGATGTGAAATAATATATTTTGCTGGGTGTAAGTATCATTAATATTTAGCAACGTGTCGTCGATTATACTTCGCCTGTGTGTTAGACAATTGTATGTGTGCGAGAGCGAATGTGTCCACATTTATGAATGTATAAACCGTTGGAAAATCGATTAATAATGATGAACGATTACGTGTCAAGATATAACATTTAAAATGACAAGAAGCTATCGTTTCTTTTGAAATTAATTTAGAATGACATATCTATTATTAACACAAGTGCAAGCATATTTGTGCCTAGAGACCGCAAACTTGTATGTGTACGCAGGCACAAGCGTGTGCCATATCCTTGTTCTATACGGTTAAATACATCATTTATCTTCCTGCTAAAAGCCGTTTATGTTGACGTGTTACAATCAATCAAATTGGTTTTTTATAAGTTTTGTGATGAAGAGATCTCGCCAATTGTCACTTGTCACACATCACAAATAGTTCGATTAATCGTGTTTATAAATTTAATCGACAATTAATTATTTATTATTGTAATATAGATTAATCGGAAAGGATATCGAGGCTTTTGCGTGTACAAAATTGATATCTTCACTCGAATCTGTTCCGACACTGAGAAGCTGATTTTTTTATGTTATATATATATATATATATATATATATATATATATATATATATATATATATATATATATATATATATATATATACTATGATTATTATGTGTACTCACTAGGAGTTCTCACACAGGTCATTATTAGAGATTACTTACTGACGACAACCGGTGGTGTTCCCTTGTCTAGGTGGTTTCCTTGTCTGGGTGACAACAAGACTCTCCAAATTTTCATTAGTCTCCACCTTTTCAATAACATTTGCTAATAACTATGCGTTATCGCAACATCCGCTTACCATTGATTTCTCGCTGGCAATGATATTGGTCTTCACTTGAATTAAGGAAGCAAGAAGCCTACCCAAAGCCCGAATCCTATTCGCACTCATCCAATGGAAATCTGTTTAGTGATTTACCTCCTTTGAGCTTTCCATCCTCCTTGGGCTTTGACGACTATTAGGTATGGCGCTAGTTTGTGTTGACACCATTATTATTTACTCACTAGGAGTAGTTACGCAAGCAATCATGAAAGATTTCTCTTTGATAACAACTTGTGGTGTTCCCTGGAGTCTGAATGACAACAAGTCTTCCCAGATTTCCAGTACTCTTCACCTCTTTCGATAAGCTTTGCAAAATAATTTGTTTTATCGTAACAGCCGCTTACCATTGATTTCTCTTTGACGGCGACCATTGGTATTCACTGGAATTTGGGTGGCAATAAACCTCCCCAAGGTGCGAGTTCTTTTTTTACACAGGAATCACCACTTACCAAAGCCCGGAGGCCACTCGAGGATAAGAGTAGTCCTTCTTGCACTCATCCAGCGGAGGTCTGGACAGTTCTTTCTATCGATCTTTCCATCTTCCTTTACCCTCATTATTTGGTGTAGTGTCCGTTTATGGTGACACCAAAAAGAAAGGATGCAGTATCTTACAATTATTTAGTTTCAGTTTTCATGATTTCATATGATGTTCTTTTGTGTTTTGTATCTGTAACCGTTTCTGTGTCCAGTTTGTGTGTAGTTTGTGTGGTGTTGGTCTCCACATTCAACGGATTTCCTTAATATTTAAGTTTTCGTTATTGAGATTCGTTGTATCTTCTCTGCTATCTCTGTGATTCCAATTTCTCCCATTCTTTTTTCAAAGTTTTTCGGTATCGTTCCTAGCGCTCCTACTATTAGTGGTGTTATCTTTACTTCATTTTCCAGATCCCTTTGAGCTCTCTCTTCAGTTCCGTGTATTTGCTCTACTTCTTGGTCTCCTTGATCTTCACTCTGCTGAAACGGCAAAATCTACAATCTGGCAGGACTTTTCCTTCTTGTAAACTATTATGACAATCGGTCTTCTTGCTTGGGTGGGTTTATCCGTATGTAATCCATGTTCCATACGGTCTTAAACTTTCATTTTCCAGTACTGCTGCTGGTTTGTGTTTGTACTATTTGTCTGTGTGTTCAAAATGCAACTGTTTGCATAATTGCCAGTGTACTGCCTTCCCCACTTGATTGTGTCTATTTTTATATTATTTTTTAGCTAGTTTGCTGCATTCACTTATTATGTAGTTTATTGTTTCGTCTCTTTGTCCGTAGAGTCTGCATTTGTTGTTTCTTGTGTCGTGTCGATCTTTGCTTTGATGTGATTGGTTCTAATTGAGTTATCTTGTGCAGCTTTTATTAGTGACTCAGTTTCCCTGTTTAGGTTTACTTTATTATTATTATTATTATTATTATTATTATTATTATTATTATTATTATTATTATTATTATTTGTAATCATTAGTACACAGGACATGGTTAGAGATTAGTCACTGACAACAACTAGTGATGATTTCTAGAATCTGGGGGCAAGTCTCCACAGATTTTCAGTACTTTCCACCTCAAATAAATTTATAGCAACAGCCGCTTTCCATTGACTTCTCGCTGGCATCAACCATTATTCTTCAGTGAAATTTGGGTGGTAACAAACCTCCGTACGGTCCCATTCAATTTCTCACTCATCGGGTGGAGGTCTGGTTAGTGATTCTACGACTATTAGAAAGGGGGTAGGGCGTAGTTAACTTAGAATTTTGCGGTTTCAGTTTTCTTTGTTTATGCTATGTTTCTCTATTTTTTATTTCTGCTGCAGTATTCATGGGATTAGTTTCCCAAGAGTTCAATTGTTTTCAACGCTATTGTCTGTTGCATAGCCTCAGTCTTCCCCTTGATTTTAATTTTTCTTATTCTTTTTTCTAAAATTCTTTGGGAATGTTCCTAGTAGTAGTAGTAGTAGTAGTAGTAGTAGTAGTAGTAGTAGTAGTAGTGAAAACTTGGTAACTGTCTGATTAAAGCCAAAACCATATCATTATTTCTATTAATGTACTATATTGTACTATCTGTTAATGATCGACTCAGGGAGATACTGTAAATATGTTCTGGTGTCATAAAATCATCATCCCAGGCATTACATACCCCTTTGAAGGTAGTGTGTGTTTATCATTAGACCATTCGCGCTTATATTATCTCCTGTGGGTGGAAGATGGGCATACGTTAACAAGAAATCTTCATAATCGGCTGTTTATTAACATTTTCAGCACTTAATAGGAAAATATTTCTCCTTTGTCAGAAACATCGCTCATGGATTATAACTAAAAATAAAAGAAAATAGAGTTAAGAGTTTACCGGAAGTAAGTCCAAAGTATTTGCATTCATTTTCTGTTTCTCTTTTCTTCTTTTCTCTTTCTCTTATAAGTTTTTTTTTCATGTAACTCTTTCTTTCTCGTTATTTATAATGCAAAACATGCATCTTTTCTTGGTTTTGCATAATTGTACTGAAACGTCATATAAACTGAATTTATCTAATTTCACATAAAATTTCTAGTCCTCATTTATATATAAAATATATATATGATATATTTATAATATATATATATATGATATATACATGATTATCTACAGACACGTGTTTCATCGTTATACGATTTATCAGCATGGCTGAACCTAACGAGATTCGAAACCAGAATTGATACTTATCGCGTCTATAGCTCTACCACTTAGCCAATCCCCACTAGTAATAAGTGCTCGCCTTCTCTTGTAGATGTCATTTACGTTTTTATTTTTCGTGTCTAGACTATTAGCCACTATCTTATGTAACTTTAGAAGGACATTATAGACACATTTATTCGTTATAATAAAATCCTACATTTCATCCTAGGAAAAACATAATCATAATCGCACTATCTTTAGACAAAGTAGTTCCTGTTTTTCCTTCAAAATCTAAAGTCCTCATATCGCCCCCAGTCATTACCGGGAAGAAATATACACATTGTAACTATATTGCTCTGGCACCTTTCGTAACTGGATCATAAATTCATAGACATACAATTATCTTTCCATTTCCCGATTCAAAAATAATAATTTCTTCTTTCTTAAATTTCGGCAATTCTCAATGGCTGAGCTCTGAATATTCTCATAGTACGAAATTTTATTCTTTTCTATATAAATGAACAAGTATTTCAATAAAAAATGGCGTAACTAAGAAACTTTATTTAGCCCGGCGATGGGCTCATACAAAAAATATAGCATCTGTTCTTATAACTATGTCGACAATTTCACAAAATAACTTCCACGGAGAAAAATACGTACACATATTTAGATCTTCAGTAAATTTACACATTCATTCTTGTGTTCGGTCTAGCGTGCGTTCGTAAATAAAATTCTGTTTTTACATGCGTTGCGATCAGATATATTCAATGTTATATAAACTGAAACTTCTCCGGAGAAAATTAAATATATATAGACATTCAGTAAACTTACAATATATTTACATTTAAATTATATATATATATATATATATATATATATATATATATATATATATATATATATATATATATATATATATATATATATATGGCCCGTTGCTTTATTTACATTTATACTTGTTTCTGTGTTCGCGTCACAACTTTCATTTTTAAATACTTTGCAATAACATTTAGTAGATGTTAATAAACATTGCAAAGTGCAAGTTCTATTTAGGTAATTAAATATGTATCTAATCAGTAAGTTTTCAGTATTTTTTCACTTTCTGCTTGATATTCTTTCACTGCTACTTTCCGGGTCAAATTATGTGGGGTGTTCATTGTACCTGTTGGCCAATACCAAAAGGGTGCTTGTTCGTTACTGTAGTGATATAAAGCCAAAAATATTTAAAAATACAATTATGCCTACTTACATTTTTGGTCTATTTAAGTCTTGATCCGATAAAATATGGTGCTTCTTCGTTATTGTAAAAAGTATTGTACTTAGAAATACCATTATAACAAGTTAATTTCCTTTGTCAATTTATGTTTCCATGATTCAACAAAACAAATGCTTTCGGTGCCCATTTCTGTTTTGTCACGTGACATTTTCCATAAATATATGAGAAATAGCTTACATTTTTATTCCCTGTGAAAACTATTTCCTTTTATTATTAACTTATACTTTATTTTTTGCGTGCATTTTGGCTATTTTTTGTGCTGCGACATGGCAAAAGCAATATCCACGGATATTGAGAACATGAAAATAAGAATCATACATTTTGCCTATTATGTTTTGTTTGTTTTCAGTCAGAGCAACGCGTGGCCAGGTACAGCACTACATATATATTACTAAATCAGTGACAGATTTTTTTTCAAAATAGACATGAAATAAATTAATCGCCATATTATTTTCAATGAAATTCAAGATTGTATCCATTCAGAGACAAAGTTTGTAGCCAATCTGTACGAATATTTTATCCTATTAAATATTACTACCTCCGGTCGGAAATAGTTTGTGCAGAATTAAAACTGTCCGCGTTTTAGGTTTTGTCACGCACCATTTAAATGTTTTAGGATACTGGTAGTATTTTAGAACGTGCTTAATTGAAAAAGAACAGTTTTCGTTCTAATAGTCATTTAGAGTTTAATCTATGCATATTACTTTGTTTACTGTTATATACTCTATTTTTAAAAATACCCGCAGTGGCTATATAAATATGGAAAATGTAGTTGCTGCCAATGGGAAAGGTAAAAACAGAAGAGAGAATTGACAAATTCAAGACGAACAGCAGTTCTGTAAGCGTTGCTACAAAGGTCTAAAGAACGAGGTGCAATCAAAGATGTTGCCACAAAATTCGGTATGGGAAGAAATACTGTAGGCAGAATTTGGTCATGGGAAATCGAGAGAGAAAAGAGGATCATCTTCTTAGACAGTTCGTCCGATATATCGGTGCCAATGGATTCTTTGAGCCGTAAGTTTCTCTGTGGCCAAAAAAACAGAAGAATTATAGTTTACAGTTGGCAAAAATAAACACCATTCCCTTGAGAAAAAGAACCACTTTGAGATCTACTGCTCAAGCATGCGGAATACCTAAGACAACGTTGATTGCAAGGATGAAAGATGGCGAAATTCGGGCACATTCAAATGCTGTAAAACCGCTTCTCACGGTAAAAAACATGAAATGTCGCGTTAATTTTTGCCGTTCGCAGTTGGATTTAAATCGAGGAACTTTTAGAGAAATGTTTGATGTCATACATATTGATGAGAAATGGTTTTACATGACGCAAAATACAAGGAAATTTTATTTAGGTAAAGACGAACATGACCCTTTAAGAACAACTAAAAGCAAGCGCTTCATTACAAAGGTAATGTTTCTTGCTGCCGTGGCTCGACCCCGTTGGGATCCACATCGCAAATGTTACTTTGACGGAAAGATTGGAATTTGGCCATTTGTCAAACAAGAGGCGGCTAAACGTAACAGAAGAAACAGGCCTCCTGGAACAATGGTACTAAAGTCATGGATACAATCACGAAAATTCAGATTCGTGAATTCCTTTTTGAAAATGTCCTTGTTTCCACCCGGAGCAAATGGCCAAGTGGATCCATTGCACAATGAATCATAATTCAACTAGACAATGCTAAGCCACATGTACATCCAACGGACCCGGTATTCAAACAAGAATCGAAGAGATTAGGGCTGAACATTGAACTGGTTAACCAGCCTGCAAACAGTCCGTATCTGAATGTGCTTGACCTAGGTTACTTCAATACAATACAATCCATTCAACACCAAAAGGCCCCAAAGAATATTGATGAATTAATCGAAGCAGTTGAAACCAGCGTTCAAGAATTAGAAAAATCAAAGTTGAACAACATTTTCCTGACATTGCAGGAGACAATGGAACAAATAATTTTGGCTGATGGTGGCAACAATTACAGGCTTCAGCATATGTCAAAAGCACAGCTAGAAAGAAAAGGAAAACTTCCCACTTCAATTTTGATATCAAAAGAATTGAAAAGTAAATTAACACAATTGAATAAATAGTTAGATGTTTTAGCTTTTTGCATTATTTTTTTGTATATTTATTTAATCATACATTATAAGAATGTACTTACAATCAATTGTCAATTTAATTAAGTATAATAATTTGGTTAACCTGTAATTCTTTTCAAACGTACGCTTTATAAAACTTGAAACTTGTATGCACCAAGTATTTCCGACCAAACGGTATCAAGTGATAAAGACACGGGAAATCGAGAGAGAAAAGAGGATCACCTTCCTTCAAAAATGTCTAAGTAAGGAGAAAATATTAACCAGGACTAATGCTATATTTATCATGACACAAATACACACGAGAATCACCTTTGTAAGAAGGTAAACATCTATTTTGCTTTTGTCGATATGAAGACACCTTTTGACAAAGTGTCAAGAGATGCTGTTTGATGGAGTTTGCGTAAACTAGGAGCAAACGAGTAGTTAGTGAAGGCTGTGCAAGCAATGTGCAGAAATGCTCAAAGTCGTATTAGAATAAGCAGCACAACTAGCGACAGCTTTAAAATTAATAGAACATTTATTGAGAGATTTAATGTTAATACGGTGCAATACTGAGTCCTTTGCTTTTCGTTTGTGTTTTAGAAGCATTGGCTAAAAGTTTCATATAGATTGTTCAGCAGAGATGATGTATGCTAATGATTTAGTACTTGTCTATGAAACAATAGAATGTCTATTTATGAAGTTAAAATCTTTGGATGAATTCAATGGCCGGTAAACGATTGGGAATGATTGTCGCCAACACCGAACTGATGATCAGTAGTTGCAGTATGGGATTTTTTTTTACATAGTCATCACCACTTATCAAGGCCAAGAGGCCACTCGAGGATAAGGGTTAAAGAGTGCACAGTAGAAATTGGACAATATAGTAATCGTTAGTAATGGAGATTCGGTAAATTTGTTAACATATGGAACGGCCCATCAAAAACTTGTTTACGTTAGACTTGAAGAAAACCATATTGTAGTCAGCTGGAAAGCAGAAAAACGGAAGACAATTCCATTGGCGTACAGTTCTAAGAAAGAAGCTTTTCTCATGGAATCTACGCTTAGATTTAGGCACAGATAAAGAGTGGGGGAAACTAGTGTTAGTGTTTTCAACTAGACGAGTGTTTCTTGTGAAAGTTTGGTGAGAGGGGACCATATAATGGAGCTCAGCCGAGCACCTGCCATGAAAATAACGATAAAGCAGAGACAAACTCGTAACATCTCTTCTGTGAGAAAGAGGTTGCAGGGAAGAGAAAATGACATCCTCCACAAAGCTACAAAGTCTATTTTGAACTCTATCAAGGCAGGATAAGTCCTTTCTAGCAGCTCCTGCCCAGATGTGGCAACAATACTCCATCCTTGGACGTACCTGGCTCTTATATAGACAGAGAATTGCATCAGTAGTGAGCTATCTACTGGATCGATAGAAGGATCCCACCATTTTTCCAGCGGCTTTGGCAACGGATTTAATGTATGTGTTCCATTTCAGATCAGGATAACGGTCAAGCCCAGAAGCTTGTCAAAACATGAGGCCTCCCCAAGACGAGAGCCATTGATTTCAATTGATGCCAGATGGGGATCAGAGCGCTGATGATGTAAAGATAAAAGCTTGGTTTTAAATGCATTAAAAGTAACAAGCCACCTCTTTCCCCATTGTACAACTTGCTCAAGATCAGACGAGAGAGAATCAGAGAGAACTTGGTCGTTTACGGTCTTAGATGTGCTACCATAGATAGTAGTGTCATCAGCATAGATGTCTACGAATGATGTAAGGCTGTGATTTGGAAGATGAATTATATAGATCAGGAAGAGAGTTGGGCCCGGGATGGACCCCTGAGGGACTCCAGCATTAATACTAAGAGCTTCTGATTTCTGCCCATCAACCACTACTCTTATGAACCTATCAGAGAGAAATGATTTAATAATTGAGAAGACATTTCCTACCGTAGCTGGAGATCTTGTGAAGTAAACCTTTATGCCATACTCTATCAAAGGCCTTTGATATGTCAAGAGCACATCTGCTGTAGATCTAGCAGAACGGAAACCATATTGCGTGTCACTAAGAAGATTATTTTTGCTAAGATGGTTCACACTTCTCTATTTAACACAGATTCCAGCAACTTACTCATAACGCACAGGAGACTTATTGGGCTGTACTGTGAGGGAGATGAGCGATCACCTGGATTCTTAAGTACGGAGCATACTGATGAGATTTTCCAGGGTGATGGGAGCCAATTCTCCTTAAGACAACGTTTAAACAGTTTTGTAAGGATGGGCGCTAGTTCTGGTTGAAATCTTTTGAGTACTATAACTGGAATACCGTCAGGATCGGTTGCTTTACTGGAATCAAGGTTTTTGATTAGCTTGGCAACATCACGTACAGATATATGTATATCACATAACATGTTTTCTGATACAGGAGGAAATATTGGAGGTTGGCAGCCTTAGTCGCAAAGGTTAGAATTAGCTGCAAAGTTCTTGGCAAAGAGTTTGGCTTTGTCTGATGCTGATGAGATTACCTCAGGTCCATTTATGAGGGTTGGGATAGAGCACACGCTTCTGTTCAGGATTATGTTTGCTATTTTCCAAAACTGGTGGGAACCAAGCCGCTGCTCAGCTACTTTGGACTTGACGGACTTAGCATACAATTCTCTTGTGTTCTTTATTACTTTTTTACAGTAGTTGCTGGCAGTTCTGAAAGCGGCTTTAGTCTCAGTACATCTATTACGTTGGAAGCAATGAAAAAAGTGATTTCTATGCGCAATGGCAGCAGCACATTCCGGAGAGAACCACGGCTGTCTGTTAGGTTTTTGTTCGAATTTTCGAGGGTATGAATCGGTCTATACCTACAATTAACCATTCTGTCAGGTCTGATACTATAGAGGACACATTCTTTTTAAACATAGAACGCAGAGGTAGATCTGATATAAATGTGCGGAAGCTATCCCAGTCAACCATAGAGTATCGATATACTGTACGATGGAGAGGTACATCTGGGGACTTATTACAATTAATTTTTACCTTAACTGATACAACTAAGTGGTCGGAAGATCCAAGTGGAGACAGAACAGAAGCTGAACACAGTTCAGGGCAAGTTGTGAGAAAGAGGTCTAGGAGACTTGCATACTGGCCGTCAGTATCGGGAACACGGGTTGGTTCGTGAACAATCTGAGTGAGGTCATAAGCAATGGAGAAATTATGACAGAACCTCCCCTCATCATCGGTTTTGTTTGAGTTAGTTAACCATTCCACATTGTGTACATTGAAGTCCCCACAGACATGAATATTAGCTGAAGGATAAGCAGATAGGGCGATAGATAGAGGAAATTTGAGGGAAATAAATCGATGACAACTAAATATTTGTGTTACTTACATGCATTGGACACGAACAAGTTTCGTGGAATTACTGGTTGGTTGAAAATGGGTACCTGTGCAGAATTTTGGCCAGACGTAACTAACTGACCGCTTGGTTGTGCTCGGACTATGACGTCAACAGCCGGGAGTCGCCGATTATCAAAGTGTAACAATGCTACCCAAGGAAAACACTAAAGAAAACATGTAAATATAATAAAATTACCAGAAATTAATAAAAAATATTACGAAAATAAAAAACAACGACCTATCGTAACAATTTCTATTTTATTCATGTAACGAATTTATTTTTAAGTGAAAAAAAAACAAGTTTCATTTTTTTTTTTCCAACTAATTTTTTTTTTTTTTGGTCAAACAAAATTGAACAAAAATAATATGAAAACCAATTTGTTGTTTTTCAGTTTTTTTATGTGTTTTTTATGTATTATATATTTTTCCCATTTTTTTCTTTAAATTTGGGACTAAGGTAAAGTAAACTTTTTCATTTCTTTTCTTTTAGTCAACCGATTTTTTTTTTAGTTAAAAGATTAAAACAGCCGGGATATTCTCTTATGATTAGGTAAATTTTTCTACAATCATAGCAGACATAAAGTGACATAAGAAGAAACACCGGATGTGGAAAAAACTTCTCGAATCCAACCGGGTAGATTTCCAATACATGGTTTAGGATAGAGACAAAAGGATCATTACTAAATTTTTGTCTGCACATAAACTCGAAAAGATAACGGTTGAGAAGAAACTGGATGTTGATCCAAGTAGTTATATGAGGGTGTATTGTTTACTTAATTTAATTATTCTTTTTTTTTTCTTCCCATATTTTCTACAAAGATCGGCTGCTCTTTTGCTGCTCATTGATTGGCTGATCGGCGTCTTACGTCAGATTACAATCAAACCCGAGCTAATGAAGTCATTTTTCGAACAAAGCCGAGTGGACAATTAGTTACATTTGGTTAAAATTCTGCACAAGTACCAAAAAATGACAAGGACGTGTGCAGGAAATGTAGATAATGGAGACAGATAAGAAACGAGATGTGGAGGAAATATATATGGATGATGAAGCTATTGATGTTGTTCAGAGGTTTAGTTCTCTTTTTGATAGCAGTGGAACACAGGGGCAGCATGTAATAGTGTGATAGCAAAGAATTACGAGTAGCTCAGGTAAGTTCAATACAGGGTAGATTTGTTATTACTAAACAACAGAGTGTTTCCATTGTCGATCAAGGGACTTGTCTATCGGTCATGTTTAAATAGTGTGATATATGAAGTTGACACCTGACCAGTAATAGTTGAGTATATATATATATATATATATATATAAAGGACTCTCCCGTCGATTTCGACGTTTGAGCTTCCGCCACAACAACTAAGTTACTCGGAAATCCTCACAGATGATTTGTTTATACCAACCTGGAAAACTCTACGACTAGGCGCGGTACATACAGCGCCTAGACTTCCAAGATGGTCGCCCATCTGGTACTGGCCATGCTCAACGTTGCTTAACTTCAGTGATCTGGCGAGAACCGGTGTGTCAACGTGATTGTGACGTATACACTGATGTGTGTGTGTGTGTGTGTGTGTGTGTGTGTGTGTGTGTGTGTGTGTGTGTGTGTGTGTGTTAAAGAAATGAAGCATGATAAAATTTACGTAGAATTTTATTATATCATCAGATCAATAAGGAAAGAAAAACATAAAAAGAAAGCAAAACGTCTTATAGGTCACACGTAGCATCTTCATCGATAAAACAAAAGATACGTTCATATCTATAATTCCTCCCATTTGCCTATCTTTTGGTAATCATTGTTAGATGATGCTAGAATATTGCACATTTGCTGAATATCCTTCGTTTTATGAATCCTAAAAAAATATCATACGACGTTTAAGCTGGATTCGATTTTCTACGCTTAGAATCTACGTCCAAAATATCTAACTCAGTTTGTTCCCTCCGAAAGGAAAACACACCCGTTACCCGAAGTCTATTAATCGATCCCTACATTTCATTTAAAATATAAAACTTACATTACATATGTTTATGTATATATATATAAAGTAAACGTGTGTGTGTGTGTCTGTGTCTCTGTCTATGTGTCTGTGTGTCTGTTTGTCTGTGTACATTTCCCTACGCAATAACTCTGTCAATTTTCAGTCTACAGACTCGAAATTTGATATACAAGGTACTGAGATTTGGGAAAATGTATGTGATCGATTTTCGGCCAGAAATTTTGCTGTTAAGGGGCCAAAGTTCAACGATTTGACCTTTGAGAACTCTACCAAACTCCTCCGACAATTTTGGGTCTACACACTTGAAATTTTAGATATGGACATGGATCTAACTTAATAAGTTGAGCTTTTTCTCGTTCTCATATTAACAAAAAACTACTTTATCTATTTAAAAATTATTAAAACGAACTTATTAATATACTTAGTCATGGATATGCAAGCGACTACATGAAAGTTAACTGATTTTCCTATTCCTTAAAAAAATTAACGTTCATTAAGAAATTATTCATTTCTTATGTTTTCTTATTAGATTTCATTGGTTTCCTTTAACTATTACGCTTAATTTTATTTATTCATAGTTTCTATATTCTACACAATTGCGTAGAATTTATGATGAAAACGTTTAAACACATAGAAACATTGTGTATATTATATATATTATATATATATTATATATATTATATATATATAGAGAGAGAAGTGACCTTGTCTCTTGCAAACTCCTCTCAGAATATTTGGTCTACAGACTTGGAACTTGATATATCGGGTAATTGGACATGTGGCTCACTTTCGATTTGCAACCCCCGTGTAGTAAATAAAGCGTTCCGATCCAAATTCTGTGCAAATTTCCGAGTTCGATAGAAAAATCCCCGAGTTCGACAAGATACACCTCAAGATCAGAGGTTTCATCGTTCGTTGTGAAAATTACATTCAATATGAGAACAGTAGTCCGAAGAATCCAAATAATACGAATAACTAATCTTCACCTCAAAAAATTCAGAAACGGATTGTATATTCTTTGAAGTTTTTCCTTTATGTGTGGTATGCAAACTGTGGTGAGTTTCTTGGAGCTTATAACATGGTCTCTTGATATGCATTGTTATTACTACACACTGCTTTTGCTCGGTATTGTAGGCAACGGACGGTTACTTTCTTTACATTAAACTCGTGCTATTAATAAATAGTACAAGTTTAATGAGATCATTATTATAATTTTAAAAACTAATAGTTTTAAAAACTAATAGTTTTAAAAACTAATAGGTTTTATTTAAATTACTGACATTGAAAATTAGGAACATAATATTTTAAGAACAATTTTGATTATTTATACTTACTGTTTAAATTAATTATTGTTATTGACAAAACTATTCAATATATATATATATATGATATCATTTTTTAAATATTTATTTATATTTTTATTTAGTTGTTTATATATGTATTAGATATTCAATATATATCTAATACATATATATTGGCGATTAAGCTACACTGAATATTCTGCGTTTCATCCACTGTAGGATTCGTCAGGCTTATGCGCGAATTTTGTGGTTGCTTCTTGTTTTTATATATGTTGAGGATTTCTAGTTAGCCAATCAGCTTTCTAGTATCCACCGCGCCACCTCCTATCAGCCAATGGGCATGCATTTTATCGAACAAAGGATCTGTTTTAGAACTAGGTTAGTGGTTTAAGGTAGATCTTTTCCCTCCTTTTTTTTATATATATGAATATACCTATGTGTACACACACACATGCACATATATATACATATATATATATATATATATATATATGTGTGTGTGTGTGTGTGTGTGTGTGTGTGTGTGTGATCGTTTATGTATATTCATGTTTATTTAATTTATTTATTTGTTTGTTTTCTATTATTGTTAGTTTTAAAGCTATTTTGTATCGCGATATATATATATATATATATATATATATATATATATATATATATATATATATATATATATATATATATATATATATATATATATATACATATGTTACTGGAATCCATATTAAATAAAGAAGTAGTCAACCACCTCAGCAGAAATAACCTTCTTAGTGACATGCAATATGGTTTCCGTTCTGACAGATCTACAGCTGATGTGCTAACAGTTATATCCCATAGGATTAGTGAATCTCTCAAGAAAGGTTTCCTTTCTAGGGCAATTGCTCTTGACATATAAAAGGCTTTCGATAAGGTTTGGCATAAGGGCCTACTTCACAAGATTTCCAGCTACGGTATAACTGGAAATTTTTTCTCAATAATTAAATCATTTCTCTCTGATAGGTTCATAAGAGTAGTGGTCGATGGGCAGCAATCAGAGGCCTACAGTATTAATGCTGGAGTCCCTCAGGGGTCCATCCTGGGCCCAACTCTCTTCCTGATCTACATCAATGATCTCCCAAAACACATACTTAAATCATTCGTTGACATCTATGCTGATAACACGACTATCTATGGCAACACATCAAAGGCCGTAAATGACAAAGTTCTCTCTAATTTCCTCTCCTCTGATCTTGAGCGCGTGGTTCGGTGGGGGAAGAGATGGCTGGTTACTTTTAATGCATCTAAAACAAGCTCCTAACTTTAATCATCAACGCTCTGTTCCTCATCTAGCATCAATTGAAATGGATGGCTCTCGTCTTGGGGAGGCTTCATGTTTTGACAAGCTTCTGGGCTTGACCTTTACTCCTGATCTGAAATGCATACAATACGTATATAAAGTCTATTGCCCAGGCCGCTGGGAAAATGGTGGGATCCTTCTACCGCTCTAGAAGATATCTTACTACTGATGCAATTCTCTATCTCCAAGATAGCCAAGTACCTACCAAGCCAAGTACGTCTAAAGATGGAGTACTGCTGCCACATCTGGGCTGGAGCTTCAAAATACAGCCTATACTGACTTGACAAAGTACAAAATAGACTTCGTGGCTTAGTGGAGGATGCTCTCTTCTCTTCCCTGCAACCTCTCTCCCACAGAAGAGACGTTGCAAACCTGTCTTTGCTTTATCGTTATTTCCATGACAAGTGCTCGTCCGAGCTCCAATCTCTGATACACCCTCGCCAATCCTTTATGATAAACACCCGTCTAGCTAAAACCACTGTCAGTAATTTCTCCCACTGTGCCTAAATCAAAACCTAGATTCCATGAACATAGCTTTTTTTCTGAGAAGTACACGCCTGTGGAATTCTCTTCTGTTTGCCTGTTTCCCACCTGACTACAACTTGGACGTCTTCAAGTCCAACATAAACAAATTCCTGATTAATCGCCCCTTAAGTAAGACACTTTATCAAATCTCCAATACCAACTATTACTACGATATTATCCCATTGATTATTGTTCACAAAATAACCCTTATCCCCGAGTAGCTTACGGGCCTTGATAAGTGGTGATTTCCATGTAAAAAAACATTTAGAAAGTCATTCTTAATATGGAGAGGCAAAGGTATTTTATAAAACTATTTTGTACTTTCACCTAACAATTTATTAAATAAGAAACTGAAATACGGACCGTGCTGAAATAATAGCGTTATTATGTAGAAGCCATTTTTAATATGGGTAGGGTAGGGTATGTTTTTTACCATTCTTTACTTTCTCCTAAGAATTTAAAATAATTGTCTCAGTCATGAAGACCAAGCAACCAAGTTGTTTTCACCAGGCAAAAAACAAATGGGGGGGGATGGGGTCGCTGAAATGCTACACCAGAACAGATACTACACTTTGATCTTAGCAAAAGGGCCAAGCAAGTGTAATATAGTTTCCTACCAGGCATTATCTCCTCCTTAAAAAAACAAAACAAAGCAATGATACAAAATAATCGACACAATATATTTTAAGAATAGGGAGTGGAGATATACAGTCAGGCCCGGAAGCAGTTTATGATCTCAAAATTACTTTATTTTACATCTAAGAGACAGGGAGGGTATGAAGTCAGCCCCATAAATGGCTCAGGCTGTTTAGGATCTCAATATTCCTTTATTCCATATTTATTTTTAAGAGACGGAGGGAGGGGCGGTGATATAGAGTCAGTCCCGGAAATGGCTGAAGCAGTTTACGATGTCAAATTTTCTTTATTTCATATCTCATTTTTAAGTGAAGGGCAGGGACGATATGGAATCAGTCCTGGAAATGGTTGAAGCAATTTACGATTTCATACTTACTTTATTTCTTATATATTTTTAAAAGAGGGGGGAGGGAAAGTGACATTCGGAATACGAACCGTGCTGAAATAATAGCGTTATTATTCAGAAAGCCATTATTAATATGGTGAGCGTATGTTTTTAACTATTCTGTATATTCATCTAAAAATTTAAAACTTGAAAAATGGTACACAGGATACGGACTTTGCTGTTATTATTTAGAAAGCAATTCTTTACATGGAGAATGGAAGGTATCTTTCACCTAATAATTTTATAAATAAAAAAAATCATGATATACAGAATAAGAATTGTGCTGAAATATTAACGTTATTTAGAAAGCCATTCTTAATTTAAAAACTATTTTGTACTTTCACCTAATAATTTATTAAATAAGAAACTGACATACAGCTTACGGACTGTGCAGAAATAAAAGTTATTATTTAGACAACCATTTTAATATGGCGATGATGTGGTTAAAATTATGAAAAAATATTGTCGAAATTAGTAACATATCCAGGAATTATGAAATATGATGAAATGTGAGTTAATTGATTGGTGTTTTTTAATGAAATAATCAAACTAGACAATATATTAAAGTTATTTCGTAAGGGGGGGCTATAATGTGGATTAAAATTAGGAAAAATGATTGTCGAAATTCGTAATATATCCAAGAATTATGAAAAATAATGAAATGTGAATTAATTGATTGATGTGTTTGTAATGAAATAATCGGCCCAGACAGTATATAAAAGTCATTATTTTTGTAAGGCGCGGCCATAATGTTGGTTAAAATTATGAAAAATAATTGTAAAATTAGTAATATATCCAAAAATTATGAAAAATTATGAAATGTGAGTTGATTGATGTGTTTGTGATAAAATAATCATCCCAGACAATATATCAAAGTTATTATTTTCATGGGGGGGCTCATAATGTGGGTTAAAATTATGAAACATGATTGTCGAAATTAGTAACATATCTAAGAATTATGAAAAATGATGAAATGTGAATTAATTGATTGATGTGTTTGTAATGAAATAATCGGCCCAGACAGTATATAAAAGTCATTATTTTTGTAAGGCGCGGCCATAATGTTGGTTAAAATTATGAAAAATAATTGTAAAATTAGTAATATATCCAAAAATTATGAAAAATTATGAAATGTGAGTTGATTGATGTGTTTGTGATAAAATAATTATCCCAGACAATATATCAAAGTTATTATTTTCATGGGGGGGCTCATAATGTGGGTTAAAATTATGAAACATGATTGTCGAAATTAGTAACATATCTAGGAATTATGAAAAATGATGAAATGTGAGTTAATTGATTGGTCTGTTTGTAATGAAATAATCGGCCCAGACAATTTATCAGTTTCTGCAGTTTACAATATTTTTCTGAATTTTCAATGTGAACTTCGGGAATGACGTCACAGTTGTAGCGGTTAGTAGAAACACACATTATTATGCTGCTTTTTAACGTACTCTGGGGTTCTCTAGCAATTAACAAACCTTCACTGTTGGGGTGGGGCTGCAGGGAATAATGTCCATTTTGGAGTCACTATGCAATCTCCCACAATGTCATATTCTTCCAAAAATATGGAATAACTATGGAATCATATTCCGGAAATGACACCATTTCTCTTACTAATGTGTTGTTGGTGGTTGTGGTAGCAAGCGGGAAGAACTACATTAATACTGAAAATTGTGGTAAAGTATAAGTTTCCTAATGATCATTCGCCTCAATGCATTTATGTAATTATTTGGAAAACCTGCTGAGTTATGGTCAAGAAATAATATCATTTCACTTAAAATGATGGTGTTATTACTAGGGAGGGAAAGAACACAGTAATGTGGAATTTTGTAGTGAAGCAAGGGTTGCCTAATCACTAAGCTTTTCAACATATGTGTTTATTTGTTTGTAAAGCCTGCTGAGTAATCTTCTGAAAATGACGTCTTTTTTCCAAACAATTTTGTTGTCGGTAGAGGTGAAAAAATGAAACAGATTAATGTGGAATTTGATAATGAAGCAAAAGTTGTCTAATCATTTAACTGTGTCAATGTATTTATGCATTAATTTAAAATCCTGCTGAGACATCTTCGAAAATTGACATAATTTTTCTTACAATAATAGTGCTGATAGTGAGGAAGGAAAGACACATAGTAATGTTGACATTTATGGTGAAGCAAGAGTTGCGAACTCATTAACCAACACAATGTATTAATTTGGAAATCCTAATGATCCATCTTCTAAAAATTATTTCAATTTTCTTAAAATTATGGTAGGCTTGTAGGAAGAGAAATTATTTCATATATGTTGTACAATACCTGTCGAGAGTATGTTTAATTGTTTCATATATGCATATAAATTACCCGTCCGACGGTAGGTAAACATATTTTAAATATGTGTTTAAATTACTCGTCCCAAAAAGGTAAAATTATTTCATATTCATTCTGTAAATTATCTGTCCTAGGAAAGGTACAGTTATTTCATACACGTGTAATAGCCGTCCTCGGGTAGGTAAAATATTCTTTTGTTCGAAATAGCAAATGATACATAGACATTAAAAATTTCTCTTTCCAAAGAATAAAAATTCTATTCAAAATCAACTTAAACTTTCTCATTGTTTATACGGTCCCGAGCAACTTGAGGTAGCCCTGCTAGTATCTAAATAAACTGAGTGACGTATGAAACACGTTGAAAAAATTCGGTTATTATTCTTGATTTCGTGAGTGAATATCAAGCGATTATGATTCGGATACCGGATGGTTGGATTCGTTGAAACACTCAGATATATTTCGAAATGTGTCAACTTATTGATTCGTGCTAAAGCCTCCTTTTCAATTGTCAGTTAGGTTTTGTGAAAGAAGGTTAAATTTTTCCTGGTGATAAGTGACATCTTCATCCTCTTCTAACAATACTGATCGGATAGCATTATCGCTAGCGTCAGTAACTAAAAGAAAGTATTTTATTGAAATTGAAAGCTGGCAACACAAGTCACGTGCTTAGCTTCTTCTTCTTCTTCTTCTTCTTTTATTTCTTCTTAATCTTGAGGAACAAGTCTCTACATTCCGGTGTCCATGAAAGTGTATTTTCTTTTGCTAATCGAGTAGCAAGTTCCGACAAATCTAGACTCTATCTTTTGTAGTATTTCGCAACGCATAAAAATATTTCAATACCATTTGAAATTTTCTGTTCCAGATAATTCTTCATCTTACAAACATTAGTTTCTTGGATTCTGCTGCTTCGTAATGTACTTAATAGCATGTGAAATCCTTTCCTTATACAATAGTCATACGTTCAAAGATAGAATTCGGTTGTCACATCTGGAGAACACTATTTTCTGTCTTGGCTGGGTATAATCTAGTAAAACGTTTTTCTAACAAAACAAACGTTTTGTTTCTGAAATTTTGAGATGATTGGTTATTCGTATTATTTGGATTCTTCGGACTACTGTTCTTATCTGGATTGTCATTTTCACAACGTTTTGGTCGATGTAACCTCCGACCTTCTTCAGGGAATGTTTCTATCGAACTAGGGAATTTGCACGGAATTTCGATCGAAACATTTTATTTACTTCAAGAGGGTTGCAAATCGAAAGTGGATCTCATGTCTAATTACCCGATATATTAAATTCCATGTTTGTAGACCAAATATTCTGTCTGAACCCTTTATTTACTTAACAGGGATAGCATGCTTTCCACAATTACCTGTGACAAAGTGATTAGAGTACTTGAAATAGCTTTAATTATAAAATAACATTTTTCAAAGGTCGAAGGTTCAATCCACAGTGTGAGTGACCGAAAAATACAATTGCGAATTAATTAGGACCTCTATCTAGTCATAGCTTACAGAACGAGAGCATACTACTCCCGTGAATTAAATAAAGGGTTTCGATCGAAATTCTGGGCAGATTCCGTTCAAGTTCGACAGAATCATTCCAAGGTTCGACAAAATAGACATATAAAAGGTAGGAAGTTACATCGACCGGAACGTTGTGAAAATGACACTCAAGTTGAGAACAGTATTCCGAAATAATACGAATCCAAAAAATACGAAAATAGACGTTGTTAGTCTCTCTCGAATACAACTATAGAGGGGGTGCGTTGTATTCTCGATTGAAACAAATACAACCTCTCCTCCTCGATGAAAACATGGGCCCTTTCCAAAACGTTGGAAACACGCATGAATTGTGCATATACCAATATTCTCATGAAATCCCAATAATCCCTCATGTAAGACCCATCCAACCAAACAACAAATCTATGGCGAACTTCCATTAGCATTATCTATTGTCAAAGCAAGATATGTTCAGTTTGCAGCCCGCTGTTTTAGAGCAGTAATGAAGTTATCCTTTCCTACTTCTGTAGAATTCTACTTCCCACTTCAGTAGTTGGATGTTCACATACCAAGATGTCATTGCAAGGGATGCTAATGCTGAGAGGCAGGACCTTGATGTAATCATGCAGGACCGGGATATTTTGCGTGAGCGTGTGAACTCCATCATCTCGGCTACGGTCGGAAAATGATGATGAGTCTCTACTCGATATTTTATATCTATTTAGGATGCTTCCCTGAGCGTCAGTTGTTTTGCTATGAATCATTTACAGCAAGAAAATTGGTTTCAATGCCACAACGAAGAAAAGCTATTTTTATTCCTCCATATTCGTTGCGTCAGGTGGAATTTCTATTAGGTTCTTTACAAGGACTTCCCACCTATAGAACACATTGCCGCTAGATTGCTTCTATGCAAACTGAAACTTGGTTGTCTTCAAATCCAATACCAATAAATTCTGGTCATAGACCTCCTTAAATGTAATCAGACGTAAGTCATATCATTGGTCAATATGAATACTCCTATAATGTTCCTCATTTTTTCGACTGGCATTTATTCCCATCTCATTAACCCTTTATCCTCGAGTGGCTTTTAGCTTCAATAAGTAGAGACCTAGATAGAACAAAAATAATGATACTTTACCAGATGCAAAATATGCGCCAGATACTATACGGTAGATTAATAAAATTAGCAGTTTACGAGAATAATAGTTGAATTGGACTGCTGTAATTTGGAAAATAATTTTTTCGTGGTTATATGCTCCTTCTATGTGTCGGTATGTATTAATATGTCTTTCATATATGTATTTGGCGCCTATTATTTGTTTTGAGTATTGATCCATCATTGGTTTCTTGGGAATAATGCAATATTGGAAACTACCTTCCGGCGTTACAAATACGGGTATTGCTTTGGCCTGTTCAGATATCGCCTAATATCATTTCAGCAGATCTCATTTCGTTATATTTTTTCTTACTCTTTTTCACACCAAACAAGGCGTATGGCCACTTGGGATCATGTCTAACAGGGGATTGTGGGGCGTTGAGTGGCGAGATGTCTGTTCTAATTTCATTTAAACTTTTGCATGCCAGTACACAGTACACTCATGAAAGCAGTAAAAAGGGAGAAAATTCTAAAACCTAGCAGTCCGAAAGAAGAAACTATTAAAATAGAAGACTTTTCTGTATATAGGGGCATCAATAGTGAAGAGGTGGAATTTTGTTGCTTGTTGAGTTGTTCGAAAGTATCTACATCGAATGAGCACAAATGCTATAAGTTCATCAGAACACATTCCATTAAATTATTCGTAAAACAAGTACACGAATACGGCGATGGGACAGAAGTTGGAGTTTGGTTGATAGTACGGGAACTTTGTATTTGGCGTTTCACGTTTTAGCGATATAATCATCCATTCTGGACATAAGTTAAGCATCTGTCATCGTTATTCGCTTGACTTTGCGATAACCTCTACAAAAACAATCGGTTCGTGATATTTATCTATCAGAACGCAAGGTAACACCCATGCGCTACAGCTGTGCTGTGTTCTCTTTTTCCGAAATGTATCATTTTCTTTTTTCATCACTTTCTTTCTCGAGCTCGAAGAGTACTGCTTAATTGACTTCGAATTTCCAGTAGTGATCTCATGTTTCATGTTTGTCTAGGGACAACAGACATTGCTATTTATAGTACATTTTTAGTTTTATCAAAGAATCGTGTAAATAAATGGATTGTAAATGAATAAAAAATGACAATTTAGGATCATGAAACGTGTAGTACACCAGAAAATGTTGAAAAGCTGAAATATTTAACGAATTCAAATACCTTGTTCTGTTCCACTACGTTAAAGTGACTTATTTCATCCCTTAGATCAGATTTCAATTTTTTGTAATTCATGTGATGTATTCTGTCGTACATCTTAATACTCCCGACTGCAGCATATTCTGTCAATTGATTAAAAACGTGAAAACCTTTATTTTTTTACATAACGTGAACAAGTGGGGGGGGGGAGAAAATGTTTGGCATAATCTGGAATGTGAGTTCTTCAAATCTATGCATCTTCTGATTTATATCCGATTCCACATATTTGATTCATGAATCAAATTATATTATGGATTAATGGAATCCTTATGACCTTGAAAACAATGAAGTTATAACAAACAGCCAACTACTTTCACGTGAAACTGTTCAACCGATATCGGATTGATTAAACAATTCGTTAATATCATTAGATGCGCACAAATTTGATTAAACAATAATCGAATTTTTTTGTTGTTTTATTTATACTTTTTTATTAAATTTCATAAAACGTAACGTAAAACCTTTAAATATGTCGTTATATTTTAGGATAGGATTTTAGAATGAAAGAACAAAAATTCTTTACAAACAGAAAATGTCAGGTTCATATGAAACCACTTAAGTTATTAAAATTGCATTAACGTTAAGAAAAATGACAAAAAACTATTTTATTTTTGGTTTTCGCTTTACTTTAATTAATACTGGAAGGGCTATTGCTATTGCACAGTAATAAAATGAAGAACCAGGTGTACTGCTAGTCCTAGCTTGGAACCCTATATTACTATTTTTTATTAATGTTCTGTAACTGTTTTATTTTCTTCTTTATTTATGTTATTTAGAAAATAAATAAATAAAAACCTTATTGAATTTTCTACCAATGTAAATTTGTAAAATAATCGCATCAGCATTTTGCGGGCGTGGCGTGAGCACTCGAAACCACACCAAAGACCATAACCATAGCTAGAAACTTCGTTGAGTTGTGCTCTCAAGCGTTGAACCGTCCGTATTTGCTTTTGAGGATGCTAGCAATAGACCTGTTGTCATAACTTGGATTGTTAGAGAGCATGGGCTGTACAGCGGCGCATCTCCGATCTCACTCATGGAATATTGTGTCATTTTCAGACATGATAGAAGGCTACTATCGCTTTTGGGATTTGTACACAACTGGCCAACTAGTAAATGGTCTGCAACAAAAAAGAAACCGGTTTTCATCAAACGGAAATGGAATAATGTCGTCTTTTCTGAGGCGACAATTTCATCGTGCTATCTTGTATGATTAAATATACCATTTTATTTTAATAACATTGATGGAGCGACGACAGACATTGTCATTTATAGTACATTTTTAGTTGTATTAAAGAATTGTGTAATTAAATGGATGGTAATTTTATAAAAATGGACAATTTGGGGTGATAAAATGTGTTTATTCTTTTTAAGAATAGCCGAATTAATAGCTAAATGCTGATTTGTTAATGAATTTATTTTTTAATGAAATATGTACGAGAGTGGTTCAAAAAGTAAAACCTGCTGGGTTTTTTTTTCACTCAAAAAGTTGAAGAGCTATGACGATGAGGACTAGTATAGTCCTCATCGTCGTAGCTCTTCAACGAGTGACCTTTTCGTACTCCAGAATTTATTTTTCTATCCAATAGTAGATAGTAGTGATTTCAAAACTTGGGTGCCATTAGCTAGAATCAAAACCAAAACATATAGCTCTCCAGCATTATACGTTAGCATTTAAGCTATGTCCATAAGCATATAAAAAATTTAAATAATGTTGTTAAAAAATCCATATTTAGTCGACTTATGTCTGACAAATTGAAATTTGTCTCAATTTTCATCACTTAGCAGCTACTTTACTGGCTAAAAAACAAATCGAATTTGTTCCACAGGTTCGAATCTCCTGTATGTCACGTTTAAACTAAAAAGAAAGACAGTTCTTCACACAGAGAGACAGAAAAAAGGGCACTTATATATATATATATATATATATATATATATATATATATATATATATATATTAGAACTGCACGCCTGTGGAACTCTGTTCCGTCTGCCTGCTTCCCACCTGACTATAACCTGGATGTCTTCAAGTCCAACGTTAACAAATTCCTAATGAACCGCCTTCTTAAGTAAACACTTCATTAAATCTCCACACTAACGTACTGTACTTGCAATAACCCTTATCCCTGAGTGGCTTACGGGCCTTGATAAGTGGTTACCATTGTGTAAAAAAATATATATATATACATTGCTTAAATAGTAATGTTATTTAGAAACCCATTCTTAATATGTTAACTATTCTGTACTGCCATCTAACAAAAAGTACTGTAAAATTTTAATTTAACTTGAAAATCATATTTCAAAAAAGGACGATCTACAAAAATACCAAACTATGTTTACGCATATACATTACAGATAAATGGGGTACTTAAACAGCGCTTAATGCGTGAGTTGAGATTTATAATAGTATAAGGATAGTTTTATTGCAAGTAAGCTACAGAGAAACGTTTATTTTTCATACCGGAGGTAATCATCATAATATCTCCCGGAAATGAAACATATCTCATTTTTGAAGCTACATTACCGATTAGCATTTGGATACATATATTTCATTTTGATCAAAGAAACACATTGTCGTCGTTTCTACGTTTACATTCAGAAAAACGAAATGTAACGCTTTACTTTATTATATTTGTAAGTTGAAATTTATTTTTAAAAATTAAATTAAAATAGAAATATTAATAAGAGGTTCAGAGCTTGGGGTAGGATTGCACAGGAGTGCTAATTTATGGATGATAAACACCGAGTAAACCCAATGAGGATTAAATTTACAAAAATGTATTTTAATGTAACTTCTGTTACATCTCATATCCAATCAATGTTGAGTTCATCCTTTGAGTTATATATTTTGTATTTTCATGGAATGCTAGAAAAAAAAAAAAATGGGTATAAGGCCAGTCAAAATGTGGAGAGGAGGGTCTACAGTCATCCTCGTCACTTTACCTTGGGTAGTCTATGTTAATCCTAGCTAGAGTTCACATTCATCATAACACCATAAACACACTGGGATCGTCCTACTTAAGATTCCAGGATCGAATCATTTTTTATTAATTAAATAAATAATAATATATATATAATATTCTGGTAGAAATAAAATCTTATAATAAAAGTCATTGAAATGTTATTTCAATGGCGTTGAGTCTACCGTTTGATCCCACTCCAAAACTTTAGTTCTTTACTAAATCAATAGCAATACTCTTCATGATCAATATACTTAGTCTTTCTTCCTTTTCAGGAAGATAGCGGATATCATCTTGAATGTATCAGGTTCGACGTTAAGATATATCAATTAGATGAAGCCATACTTTGTACAATGCGGATTTTTTCGGTAGTGCAAATGATGCATTTTTCAGACCATATATTTTAAATATTTTTAACGTATGAGTTAAAGAAATAATTGCGATTAAGCTCATATAATAACAGCTGGGTTTTTTTTTACAATAGATATCCGGGTTTTCCGTAGAAAATACTGTATTAAACAAACGGATAAAAATTGTCTAACAGAAAATCCCAAAAGAGAAAAGATTAGAACCTGTCTCTAAAATTAGGAACTAATGTAAACCAACATCGACTTTACCACTTTATTACCCGACGCTTAGCGAAGTTCCGACCTTGTAGCTATTTCTTTATTTGCCACAGGAACCGTAGCAGAAACTTGCTATGCGTGTTTATCGGTTGTTTTTACTTGTATGGTGTTTCATATAAGCCCTTGATAATTTCGGATCATCAAGAGAGAATACGCACCGTTTTAGGGCCTCCCTCGTGGCGGCTTTTTTTTTTATTTTTTTTTTTTTTTTGCGTATCGCCCCCTTCGTCACTGATGTTAGGCCCAATTATCTAAATTGCATTTAAATCAAAGTATTTGTTCAATATAATCAAACCTGTGCGTTTAACGTCTCTCGTATCATTCGACGGTTTAGTGGTCTATGTGTCATATCTGGCTGAGCGTCTCAGATCCTCGTTGTTTGATAAGGAAACTATATACGTATGTGTGCGATAACAAATAAAAATATGGCACAAATATTAATGAGATTCCATAAATCTATTAATTAAATTCTTTGGTTACTTCTCATGCGTCTGTTTGTGTATTTCTCGCATCAAAATATAGTTTAATCATATGCTGAACCGAGCTATTCGTAAATAAATTAGCACTTTTAATCTTTCTAAATAGTTTTTTAAAAATACATACTCCGAGAGCCTTTGACACTTGAATGGAATTTAGAAACATTTAAGCTGTCAAAATGGAAAGTTATTGCTGCCTTTAAAAGATAACAAATACAAAGGTCTTATCTAAGACATGAAAAGAAATTGGAATCTTGGGAAGACCTCCACCATTCCAGTAATTATAGGAGGAGCCAGACTCATGAACAGAATTTAAAAACTACCTGCTACATATTCAGTGAATCAAGCCCAAAAGGCATACAAACAATTGCTGAAAGGGACGGTAAGAATCTTAAAAAGCTCTCTCATGTTTTATGTATGAGATGGCGGGGGAATGTCTGGCATCTGGTTGGATGGCCCATCCTCAGCTAGTACCAAATGCTACGAATTTTTTTTTAATTCTAGCAAATTTGTTTGTTTTTTTGTGTTTTATTTTGTTTTCTTGTTTTTTTTTTTGTTTTTTGTTTTTTGTTTTTTGGTTTTAGTTTGATTGTTTTTTTAGAAGATTTATGGTTTCTGGAATAGATTTGTACTCAATTATTTTATAAATTGGGATTAAAACAGTACCATAAAAACATTAATTAGAGATTGAGAGCAATTGGGTTCAATTAATAATTTAATGACCAAATACGATGACCTTAATAATTAAATTTAATTTTCAAAGTTCTTTTTTACGATAAAATAATTTGTTTCCCGAGCGGTGGAAATGTCTGTAAATCATTGTAAATGTCTTCATGGGTGTGTTCTGCCCCTACCCTTCTTATTAGGGTCAGACCATGGTCATTGCTGTCTTTAGCTTTTCCTCTCTCCTTTTACTACTTTTACTACTTTTTATTTATTTTTTATTACTTGGGTGGAAGTGAGGGCCGCGTTGGTACTTGGTCAAATGGGTGCGTAGGGGAGTTTGTGTGTGTGTGTGTGTGTGTGTGTGTGTGTGTGTGTGTGTGTGTGTGTGTGTGTGTGTGTGTGTGTGTGTGTGTGTGTGTGTGTGTTTCCTTGTATCATTCTGTAGAATGTATGTTATATGTCTAATAGTTTTATAAAATTATAAATGGGATACAAGTTCGGGGGGGGGGGTAACCAACTTCTCTGAAACAGGGGTAATTGGTAAGAATGTTTTCATTTGATTTTGATTTTGATTTTGATTTTTTGACTTCGTTTTGATCTTAGTCGAATGGGGCATTCATAATATTATGTTCATTTAAATGAAAAGGCTTATTTATGAATAGACATAGGGGATTTTTGTTTGTTCTCCCCATGTGGGTAGGGCCAGATCCAGGATCACTTTTTAGTGTGGAGAAGATTTCGCTCCTCAGAAGGGAGGGGACACCTGGAAAGGCACAAGTATAAGAATGAGAATTATCTCAGTCATAAAGGATTTCTCCTCCACTGACTGGAGGTAGGAGGGGTGGGCGCAGTGTTGGAACAGATACTACACTGTGGCTCTATGTATTTTTTAGTGTTGTGTATATATATATATATATATTATTGCACTTTTTTCGGACTTGATTGATTCTGACAGTGAGCATTGACATTTTATTCATATATATATATATATATATATATATATATATATATATATATATATATATATGAATAAAATGTCAATACGAAAAATATATAAATGTTTATATCTTTTCTATATTGTTTCCTATGTGTTGACGTGTAGAAATACAAAAGTCTTTAAAAAAAACGAAAATGTTTCTTTCAAAAGCACATATTTTCGACCGATCTATCGGTCTTCCTCAGTGTGAATCGAATGGATACCATAGCAGAGGTACATAAAATTATGCAGCCAGATCGGTACATTAGTTTCTGAAAAAATTAGAATGGATCGAAAAAGATATAGATATATATATATATATATATATATATATATATATATATATATATATATTCCATCCATCCATATATATATATATATATATATATTATAGCATTAAGAATTGATTATATAATGTTATATATATATCTTTTCCATCCATCCATATATATATATATATATATATATATATATATATATATATATATATTATAGCATTAAGAATTGATTATATAATGTTATATATATATATATATATATATATATATCTTTTTCAAGAATTGATTATATAATGTTATAGATTGAATTTTTAAAAAGATTCTTATGCTGCAATATTTCAAGTTATAAATTTATTATATTTTTTACTAGAATATCTTGTCCTTTTTTCCCCAGTTTTATCAACTAGTCCTTTAATTTTCCTTGTTTAAGCTTAAAGATATGACTTTTTATGCTCGCATTTTTCTATTGTAATCCATGATTTTTCCAAACTTCCAATAAATTCACTTTTTCTTTGTTTAATTTCAGTCTTATTTTTTTGCCCCGATAAACACATACGTGATAACAATGTACGGAACTCGTCTGCTTTCAATAAAATCCCCCCAATTCTCTCTGTTTCACTTGTTACTTTTCTTTTCGTAACAGTAGCAACAGTAATCGCTGAAGCGCCGTGATTGTTATGGAAAACAGTGATAAAAAGCGTCGTTCACCTCCTTCCATATTTTTATGATTTTGAACACCAGAAAATTCATCATAACTTCTGTTTTACTGAACGAAAATTGAACTTTTTTTTCACAGTGTAGCTGAGAATGTGATAATTGTTTGAAATCTGGTCGAAAAATGAGTGAGCGGTGAAGCTTTAAAGCAGTTCTAAATGACTAAAACTGCCATTAAACCATATACTCAAACACTACCGTGTTTGAATTATACATCTATCTCTATAAAAGTGAACGTGTCTGTGTGTGTGTCTGTATGTGTACTTTTTCCTACTCAATAACTCTGTTAATTTTCAGTCTACAGATTCGAAATTTGATAAACAGGTTACTGAGATTTGGAATCCGTTTTCGGCCAGAAATTTGGCTGTTAAGGGGTCAAAGTTCAACAATTTGACCTTTGAGAACTCTACCAAACTCCTCCGACAATGTTGGGTCTAAACACTTGCAATTTTAGATATAGTTTAATTGGACATGGATCTAACTTAATAACTTGATTTGAACTCCAAACAATAAATGTTAAGGGGTCATAATAGGGGTCAAAGTTAAAAAAATTTACATTTTTTATTTTGGCTCTACATACACCTCCAAACAGCAGGGCTGAAATGCTAGTATATATATATATATATATATATATATATATATATATATATATATATATATATATATATATATATATATATATATATATATACGAGAGATGGAGAGGGTGAGGGATGAGATAGATGAAGTATACTACCTGGCACCAGCACTACTTTCAAACATTTTCCCTTTTCTCAGTATTGAGAATTTCTACTGCCCTTTAAATGGCAAGCATTGGCGAAAGGTCGTGACAATTTTGCGATCATTTCGCTTGGAGCTAAAGTTGCTTTTACGACGTTTTGTCTTATTTTACAAAGGAATGGTTGCTTCGAAAGCAGTGCTTGAAACAACTCAATCGCAAAACATAGGCGAACGAATGCTATAATGGATTATGACTCAGACTATGTGAGTGGCTAAGCCAAATTTAAATCCGATCAAATCTTCTGCGTTCGTTTATATTGTAAATCATTCACCAGGGTATGGACACTCTTACCCCTATCCGGCTATGTATAAGACATCAATTTTGTCTTCTATGAATTGTTTGGTATTCGTGAACTACGTTCTTCAAATGTCTCAAGGGAGATCTTCCATGATGCACTGCCTTTGTTACCGATTTCGAGTTTCGTAATATATCGGCTCAGACAGCAACTCCGAGACCTGACACCAGACGCACCAGATCTTCTTGAAAGTTATCAGCTACGTGGTATGTTGCATTTCGGCATGAAATGACCCAAAATTGGTTGATATGCCAGAAAATAGATCAACGGAACAAAAATAAAGTTTTTATTCATTTATTTTTACTAAAGTTAGTTTATAAATATTATTACCGAGTTTGCCACCATTATTTTAAATTGTTTTAAAGCCAGGAAAAAAGAATTAGAGTAGGCAGTAAACGACACGATGCACAAGGGAAATACAAGGAGAATAAATCAGTGGGAGGAATATAATAGAGAGAGTACTTGGAGTAATAATGTAAGTAGTGGTTAAGAAGTTGGCTTAAATAAATTACGTAAAAAAAGGAGAAACGGAAAAACAAAAGTAGTAGTAGTAGTAGTAGTAGTAGTAGTAGTAGTAAACAGATGACGTAAATAAAAAGAAAAATCGTGTGTTTATATCTAAGCATTTTTAAGATCGATATTGGTATATAAAGCCTATTTATGTCAGTTTCAAAACAAGAGATATATAGGACGAAATTCTTTTCATTTAAGTAGACACACACACACACTAACACACACACACACACACACACACACACACACACATATATATATATATATATATATATATATATATATATATAGATATAGATATATATATATATATATATATATATATATATATATATATATATATATATATATATATATATACGTTTTGTATTTTATAGAGGGAATAAGACCTGGAGTGTAAAGAGCAGAGTTTATTTTAATGTATCAATAAATGTATTAATACTTTAAAAAAACATTACTCATAGTACTGTAGAAATATAAGCTCAATAGTTATATGTATCCTCGAGCTATATTAATATTAATTAAAAAAAATAATAATTGTGAATTAAAAATCAGTTTCAAAAGGAAAAAAAACAAACAAAATCAACTCGAGTGTACGATCGTTTCAGAAACGATGCTCATTTTATTATTGTCAATAATTATTGACAATAATTGACAATAATTATTGACAATAATTGACAATAATTATTGACAATAATTGACAATAATTATTGACAATAATTGACAATAATTATTGACAATAATTGACAAAAGTTTTGTGTTTAAGCATAATGTCCTCATCGAAAAAAATGAGGAGGGAGAAGTTTAAGACACCAAAATAAAACTAGCATTTTTGTCGTAAGTAAGGCGGATATTCCTGCAAATATTTAAAAACATAAGAACGAAGTTATTAATTTTATGTTGATAAAATAAATAAAATAATAAGGAATAAAATTAAGAGAAAAAAAATTATAATAATAAAAAATACCTTATTGAGCTCCATTAGAAAATTTGTTTTAAGTTCAGTCAGTATATCTTTGGCCATGCTGCTGGATCTTGTCTCCGAATGGTTGAAATAATTATTTTAGAGGTTCTTCTAATTTAAGAACGTTGTGCTAATGTACAGTTAAAATGTCTTTTCAGTAGACGCTAAATTTAAAATTTAAAGTTTAAAGGAGACAACTGCAATTTTTTGAAAAGTGAAATAAAATTTAAAAATAAACGTTTAGTGATCAAAGGGAGATAACTTATAATTATTTTAGGGATAAATTATTTATTTATTGTGATGTTTAACATAGTAAAAATATAAAAATGTTAATAATAGTAATGATAATAATATTGGTGATAATATAATAAATAAAATAATAATAACAGTTATAATAAAAATAATAATAATAATAGTAGTAGTAGTAGTAGTAGTAGTAGTAGTAGTAGTAGTAGTAGTAGTAGTAAAATAAGTAATATAATAATAATAGTCATTAAATTACTTATAATATTATTATTAATAATTATAATCGATAATAATCAGATTATTAATATTATTTTATAAGGGTTAAATTTGTCAAACTTCATCCAACGTTTATGTATGCATCTGGAAAATATTTCGTCTTTTCGGTTTAAACATGTTGATTCATTGTCATTGATTAAAAAAAAAACGAACAAATATAGCACCATCAAAAATCGAAAATTAAATAATGGTACCAGGATTTTTATTTTTTTTACATGCCCGTTTCTTTTTTTTTTTTTTTGTGGGGGGACGTTGGCGTGTAAATATTTTGTGCATATTTATATTCGCAAGCTGGTCGATGTCAGCGCATGTAACCTCGTCTTTTTTGGTACCAAGACCTCAAGAGGAATACATGGAAACTAGATCCCGTGTTTAACGATAAGATTTTTTATTTATTTATTTTATTCCATTTTCTTTTACTTTTATCTAATTTTAATTTTTTGCTTTTATTTTATTTTCTGGTAATCATTTTATTTCTAAGCATTACAAACATGATGTCCTTTGTACTAATAAAAAAATCTTTATTCTTAATTTCTCCACGTTTTAATCAATTCTGTCGTATTTGTATTTTTCCTTTTGACAAAATGTGTTCTAAGGAAAGACAAACAGCCCTCAAAGATCATGTCATTTCTTCCCTTATTATTTTTCTTCTGTTTTCTATTGCATAAATGCCTGCGATTGAATCCCGTCATCACTAAAACGGGAAAAGTTTTGCTAGTTTACAAACAGAAAATCATTTTCACTCCAAATCACTGCATATGTTCTGCACTTTTAGACATTGTCTCAACTCATTTTAAACCCATTAATCTTACCTTAAAACAATCTTTTAGATGTTAATATACATTAATATTGTATGTTAACTTCAGTTCGAGCCTTTTCTTCTAATTCAAATTAATACAAAAAGCCGATACATTTTCGGATTTTAATAAAAGAGGGAATTATCTTTTAACGTTAGAATACAGAAAAAAATTATTTAAGTGATATACTTAATATCTTGAATTTCTATATGTTCTTATCTATTATGAATATGCCCATATTGTATTTATATCTAATTATATTGCTAAATTCTCCATAGCTTATACTTTACTTCCAGATATACCTGTACTGAGATGTACTTTTAATCATAGATTTATCGTTACTTTAATCTGTATTGAATAGATACATTTTATTATCCCTCTTATCGACTTAAATATCATGACTTCGTGCATCAAATGTTATTCTTATTCTTAATATCACTTTATACTTTAACATTTTATCCTATTCTTAAACTAATATATAAACAATATTCTTACCATATATTTACTCCTCTCTTAAATCAACTAGTTGCAAATTTAGATGCTTCCACCGCATGATTTATTTCTCTTTTCTAATAATAATAAAAAATAATTGATAACAATAAAATGGAAAGCATAGTAATATCATTTTCAATTATTTTAAGGAGTTTAACCTTTCAGTAGATATATAACCTTTATCATAGCTATCTACGTGGTGTCGCAGAAATACCTGGTTTAGGACCCAGGCGCGGGGCCAACCCTCCCGGTGCTGATGAACCCGTAGATCTTCTAAGGTCATCTGTCTAGGAGAAAGAAAACTCTGAAGCTAAACATTTGCTTCTAACCTCATACGTCTTGGTATTAAATAAAGGGGAGGGAGGTCTCTTCAGTTCCGGTCAACGACTTTCCTAGAGTTGGTGATTCGAACATATTACCGGTTTGCAAACCTAAACTGCTTAAGGAGTAGATAGACTATGCCTATAGCCCAGATTTTATATTCTTTCTTTACCTATTAGCTAGGCGCAGATGTGCGATCACAGAGACTCGACAGAAACACCCAATGGTTGACCTTCTTTCCTGATTAGGGCAATGAACGCCGTTCCCCAGTCCTACCACATTGCCATCCACTAAAACTGAAGATTTTGGAGGTGCTAGGGTGTCATATATGCTAATGCAATTAAATTGGGTTGATTTTTATTTGACAAGTCTCGGTTTGAGAGTTTGTCTACCAAAGAGTTAAGGCTCCTGTACTATCAATCGAAATGTATTTCGACTGACAGTACAGGAGCCCTAACTCTTTGGTAGCGCTAAGACCGGCTGTTCCATCATTAGTTGTATAATATCGGGATGGTTATGATGCCATGTCGTGCATGGAAAAAGATCCTGCACCCATCTCCGGTGGGCTTTCCCAAGGCTACAATCCTGTAGATGAAGAATCGGCTAATGGTCTACTTGTGTTGCATGTTTAGTCTTCTGCACAACATTTTGTCCAGCACCTCTCACCCTAAAACTGAAACATTTAAATTAAATAAAATGGCAGTTCATTCAAAAATTACGATCAAACCAGGCGTAAATTCAAACAAAATTAATTTGCTTCCTCCCTTGAGGATATCCGCGGGTTTAGAACTAATTTAGATTATGTTTAATCATTTCTAGCAAAGACCCCGGTTATTTTGGCGCTAAGTAAAACTAAACTACACTCCACCATCCCTTCTAACCACTTTAACATGCCGAGCTATCTTCCACTTTGCATAAGGACTCAGAAAGACATGCACGGACTTGGAGTCTATATTCGAACACACACTTTCTTTAACCTGAGAATCAAAACTAGAACAAAATAACCAGGCTTTTATGTTACTTATATTTTCTCTATCGCTCTCCCTCGACCCAGGAATGTACCCTAATCAACCAAGTCTCTGTCAGCATAGATTAACATAAAATATTATTGCTTGATTTACTTCTCGTCGGAGGTGCTTATGAATATTAGGGGCATATGGTATCGACTATGCCGAGTTCAAATAATATAGGGATCATTTACACATTACAAATTTGGAAAAAATATCAACTTTGCGCACATCTATGGTTACAATAGTAACATGTGTTTCAGTGATCGTGTCCAATGAATTGTTTTCAATAAGAATTGTGCTTCGATGTTAAATAACCAAAAAGTTTGATTTTGCCGTAATACAATAACTACAAATATTTGTAATATATTAACGATAACGGCTTAGAGACCAGTCAAAATGCATATAAAAAAACTTTTTTGAATCATATAAGAGTCTTCATCAGGAAAATATCAACAATATTTTTATGCGGCATGGTGTCACTTAACCGCAGTCTTTTTTTTAATGTCAGTACAGTTAGGGAAGCAGGGTGCTAGGAGAGAATTCCAAAGTCTAGCTGTTCAAGAGAAGAAGCTATTTGAGTAGAAGGCTTTTCGGTATTCACGGATCTCTACAATCTAGGGGTGGAATTTTGCTGCTTGTCGAATTTGTCGGAAGTATTTATGCCAAGAGGAAACTAATGTTTTGAGTTCGTCCGAGCACTTACCATTAAAGCACTTGTAAAGCAGGCAAATGGATGCCACATTTCGGCGATGGGACAGAGGTTGTATTTTAGTTGACAGTGCGAGACCTATTATGTTGGTGACTCTTTCTTTTAACCTTTTTCTAGAAGCGAAAGATTTATGGCAGATGCACTGTTCTTATTAAAACTTGCGTTTTGGGGGGGGGTGTATTTGGTGCCACTAGCTTTGTGCCTTCGTATGCACATGTGAATTAGCAGTGAAAATATTTTCATTCCTAAATTCAGTGAAAAAAATTGCATTTTGACTGGTCTCTAAACCGTTATATGATTTTCAAATCTCAATGTTGTCTGTAAATACTTTTGCTAGTATTTGTAATAGTGTTGTATATGCAAATATTTCTTTATGTGTAATTCAGTTGCTTTAGAGTGTAATGCTATTTAACGTACTTACGCTTTCTACTTACAGGTCACGTGACGATGTATCCTGGAGAGACACTACCTTTAATCGGACAAGTGGACACGGTGGACATGCCCAACGCAACTGGCGTAAAAATAACATGGGAAAGTAGTTCAACGTCGTCCATCAGCATATCCTGGTCGTGGGTGTTCATTAGCGGCTACCCGACCAGCTACCCGTCATATCATGATACTCCGGAGAAGCCGCAAAACACGATGGCTAATTCACGACAGAAACACCTGAAACGGAAATTCGTCAGTGATCTATTGGTCGAAGGATGGAACGTCGGATATCACGTTCGGAGCGGCTCGTTTTTATCAAAAATGCTGCCTCCAGAGACGAACACGTACACCCTGAGCGAATTACAGAGCAACACGCCGTACAATGTGTGCGTGAATGCCCATCCGTTGCACGTGTCCTCGTGGCCGGCCACTCAGCCACGATCGTACTGCCGACTGCTGCGGACGATCCCACTGATTCGACGAGATAGCATCGTCGGGTTGATCTTAGTCTTTGGCTACTACGCCCTCATGATCGGGCTGGGCGTGATCCAATGGAGACGGCGTGTCTTCCTCAGTCAACGTTGGAAGCGGCATTCGATCGAGGAACACAGTGAGGACGTGCAAGAGGCCGCCGTTCGCTGGCGAGATCTGGACGACACAGACAACGAAACATCCAGGCTGAAAAGTGCGGACAATTAGAATCTAGTGGGTTCTATGGTAGAGCCTTTTATTTGAAAGAACTTTTTCAAGGACTACACATATATGCATACACTCTCTCTCACATACACACACACACACACAGATATATATGTGTGTGTGTGTGTGTGTGTGTATATGTATATATATATACTTATGCTACATAAACTCACATAGACATGAAGCATAAATAGTCATACACTTTCTCACACACACACACTTACAATAGACAGAGTATACATTTTCACATACACTTATGCACTGATTTTCGTATACAATCACAAGTATAAACACACAATACACAATATGCACACACGCTTACAAAAACACATTACATGCACACTCTGACAAACACATACACACTCAATGACACTCCTATACACAAATTAACCCTTACACTCACTAATACGCATACTATCGTTATCTCATACTCACACACAGTAATACGTGTTATACAAAAGCAATATACAAAACGGCAAACACATTTGCACAGAAATACTAACACTTCACAATTTACACATGCACTTACGCGCAAATATGCACACTCAGATACACAAGTATATACACACAATACACACAAATCCAATTACACACTAGACGCGTTAGCAAACACATGTGAACATACATACAACTATGCACGTGTTCAAAATCAATAACACTGTTACACACAGAAAACACACCCGGTCTTAATAACACACGGCTACACATTATACACAATGTTGTGGTAAATTTAATGCAGACTCAAATTGTATTGAACGAGCATCCCTTTCTTCGTTAACTTCATCAATTAGACAAACATCGGTTCACTATAGATTTTTTGATAACACGATATGGATTTTTTACAGATTTTATATATATATATATATATATATATATATATATATATATATAAAGACAAGGAGAGATGGAAAGAGAGTTATGTGTGTGTGTGTGTGTGTGTGTGTGTGTGTGTGTGTGTGTGTGTGTTTCTGGTCAGTTTCTGATTTGATTTATACAGTTCTGACGGGATCGGATGTCCCGTGAAATTACAATAAAGTGTTATGCTTAGCCAAATTTACTGCATATCTAAAAATATATATCGAGCCCTTTTAGTGTATGCAACGTCTGCTTGTTGGCTCTACAGGTAGTGCAATTAGAACGAATGTTGCAGAGTAGTATAATAGATGGACAAAGAAAATGGCTGAAATTCGTAATACTGTCATGCATGAAGTCAAATTGTAAATTAAAATGAAACAGAGACTACAGATTTGTTGTGTAATGCGTCGAGATGCAGACATTTTTAACATTGGACTACCCACGCCAAATATTGGACCATTTCAAAAATAATAAGGCGCCTTTTTCATGTTAGGATGATTTTAAAGGGCGCCAAAATGTTTTCTTATAAGTTTTGTGGAGAGAAACGACTTCTCAGACTTTTTTTTACTTGAAAAAAAAAGTGTAGTATCTGTTTCGATACTGTACTTTATCTTTTCTGTCTTCGATCAATATAGGAAGAATTCTAGACCCAGTAATTTTTTACCTTTGTTCCAGTCCAAAGTGCCCCATTAGCGGGAACTGGGTTTTCCTCATATTTAAAACTGACATTGTTTCGCATTTTGAGCTCATGGTAAAGCAATTAAATAGGACACTGGAGTTTGCAAGAATGAAAACATTTTTCCGAATTTATACTTCTTTGCTTTTTCTTTTGCTTTTTCCGGGAAATGTATTTCTGAAAATCCGGGACATGTCCGTTGGGAATGTTCCATTGAGACAAGTCCTTTGGGACAGTGCGCATTTTCCCAGCACTGAATCCCTTCCTCTAATCAATAATCAGTTCATCAGCCAGAATCTGGCTTCACTTCATTGTAATTGTCGTCGTCGTTGTTGTTGTTGTTGTTGTTGTTGTTGTTGTTGTTGTTTCCAGCTTTTGTCCCTCAACAAAACCGAGAGAAAAATAGCATTTCTTTCTTTGATTCTCATCTGTACATAAATAACTTTCACTCAAGCCTTTCCTATGCTATAATGTTAAAGAAACATGTACAAATATACACACATATACGTACATACACGCACAGGCACACATACGCACATACTTACATAATAACTATCTACTGGTTAGACGAGCGTAGTAATCGTTGACAAGTAGACATTGCTAACTGTCAGCAAGCATATGCAGTGGTAGAAATAATATAATATAAAGGGGCCAATTAGAATAAGAGTTTCATGACTTGGTGACTAGTGTCAGCAATCCACAGATGCAACGACTTCATAATATTTCGCACACAGATTCTTCATCCAATCCATCTCTTTTTTATACACTAAAGACACGTTATATATATATATATATATATATATATATATATATATATATATATATATATATATATTAACAATAAACAATAAATATTCACAGACTGGAAATTATAGACACGAGTTTCGTTGAAACTCGAGTTTAGGACTTCTGGTCTGCTGCTTTCATGGTTTGTGTGAGCTGCGGGAATGTTTTC